>NC_090812.1:37255712-37565195 GCF_000390325.3 Nicotiana tomentosiformis | reverse complement strand
ACCTATGAAGTATTAATAGTCAATCACCTATGCTTCACCTCCACCGCCAACATCTACCCCACCAACCTACTACTAATATTCAAACCCTTCTCTTCAATCATTTTCCCCATCTCCGTGACTTATAACTCCTTTTCATCCTCCTTCCCGAGTATTTCCATTTCCTTTTCGCCATAATTTTATGTATGTTCCCCAAAGTGATCGGTTTTGCTTGCTGTGTGTTCTTTTATTTTAATAATTTGTAATATTTATTATTTGAGTTTTAAGTAAGATCCTTGAGATCTCCATCAATTTGGCTTTATTATATCAAGATCCTTCTTTTGGTGTAATTTATCGAGAATCTCCGGTTTATCTAATATTATTTCTTATCCATTGAATACTTTACTTTGGTCTTTACACATACCTCCGGGAGATCCAACAGTATTATTTCTAGAGAATTTTTTCTCAAGAATTGTTGATTACCTACTAAAAAAGAAGAGAAAAAGAAAAATATGGATGTGAGTCGAAAGACGTGGTCATGGATCGACACAACAGTAGAGTTTCTTCTTTGACTTACTATAGTATTCTGAATTCTAAATGTACTTATAAGCTATTTAGGAAATAAAATTATATATAAATAAACATATTTCTATTATATAGAAGAGGCAAGTGAGGTCGGCCAAGGGCATAAATATAATTTCACTATGTCATAAAGTGTTGTGTTCCATTGGACACACTAAAGTTGACCCTTTTCAGATATTCGGACTTTCAAGAATACTTTTGTCTCTCAATCCTCTCTCTATTCTTTTTTTCTTTGCCTTTTCGACATCTCTTAACAATTTTTAATTTCATGGCTGAATTTTTGATTGTTGTTGTTGTTCTATGGTGACATTGTTATGTCTATAGAGGGAAGGAGAAATAAAAATTTTGGGCTGAAAAATTTCATTTGTTGCTTTGATACGATTTCTCTTTCTATTTTTTTGCGTCATGGTTTATTCGAAGCTCACTTCTAACTTTTCGTTTCTCCTAAGAAGTTGAAAATAGAGAAAATCAAACCAAAATGCAGTACCAAAGCAGACTGTAAGTTCTCTTATTCAGAAGAAACTCAAAGAAATTAGAAAATCAAAATGCATTTCAGAATACCTATCAACAAAAATTTTGGAGGTGATCCTATAGACATGTGATCCTGAATCAGATTCAACATTCAAAACTTTTCTCAATTGTTACTTGTATTATTGTTTCAGTGGAAGACATATTCAGCCACTCCTGCCTCTCTCACTTATTTCTACTTCCATTCATTGGACATGTTCTCATACTTGTCATTTTCATTCTCATCACACACTGATAATAGTACGATGGAAAAAGTAATTCTCCATTTTCATCACCCGTCAATTTCTTCCGGTCCCCTTCATATTTACTAATTCTCTCTTGCAATCATAAAAATAATCAAATTGAAAAAAAAGCTGCTAACAGAAGGCCTAGGCACTGCAAATTATATTGACTGATGTCGCCGGACAAAAAAAAATCCCTTTTAATGCAACAATGAGCAAACAAAGCTGAATTAAAAAATGACTTTTCTGTAACAATGCTACTATTGTACTGTCGTAATAACACTCTATATAGATGAGTATAATTGGCAGAAATTGTATGAATATTCGTTGGGGTATCCTAATTCCTGGTTCAATCTGAACTAAAAAAACAAACAATAAAGAAGTTGCCATGTATAAATCCTCAACATATGTATTATGCAGTTTCTCTTTATTCTTTGAGTAGCCATTTTGACTTTAGCACTTTTACATGTTAAAAGGATAATTTGTATCTTTGCAGTAGAACAGTCACGTCCGATGGCTCTAAGCACTAGCTGCACAATATAGAAGCCTAACAAAGGGTAAGGTTGACGTTCTTACTTACACTGCCACTTTTTCATTTTAAGATTTTGTTATTTTGGTCTTTTGCTTAAATTTTGTAGTTGGGTTTGTTCCCTTTAAGAGGATTTTTATGAAATTAAAGGTTGCACGATAGAGATTTATGGTAACTTGAAGCAGGTTTATCTATTACATGAATTTTGTGATTATTTCTCATCTTTATTTATTCTACTGTAGGTACACTCACTAAAATACATATCCTGCATTTTGATGTTACGAAGTCAGGGAAAAAATTTATCAAGGTTAATTGTTGAAAAAATTACGCTTAAAATATTAGCTTCTCCTAATGGATAGCTGCATAAAGCACTGATGCATATAATCCAATTAGATTTACCTCCTTTAAGAAAGTGGACTAATCTAGAATTCCTGATTTTAATCGATCCACCAATCCTCCTATATGTCAAACTACTATATGTTGTTGCAATATATTTTCTCAGTACATTCTGTTTGATTGATTTGGTGCAAAAAACTTCCTTTTTTTAACTCTAATTTTGAGATATTTTTGGTTTCTTTATTTATTTATTTTGGGGGGGGGGGGGGGGGGGGATCACGATTGGAGGGTGATGAAAACTAGAGTTTGTTTTAAGAATTTCTTTTTCGATATTTTTAATATGTTGATGTTTGTGCACCAAATTGTATATTTGATTTTTTCTTTTTGAAGAATGTTCTCATTTTATCATTAATTTCTTCAAACCTACTAGGTGCACTAATTTACCTTCAATCTCTTTTGAGGAAATTAAAAAGAGAATTAAGGCCACTAATATTCAAATGTTTATCATTATACTATAAATGAAATTCTCAAAAGGTAATATAAGGTTAGTATGTTAGAGAACTCTATAAATTGAAATATCTCGGATAATGTATATATTTCTTTATCTACCAAAAGATTCATTATTAGAGGGTGGATTGTCTATTTTAATTCCTCATGAAGGTTGTCTTTTTGCAGGTTCAAGATGGTTCAAACTCTTTTGAGGATATATATAAATGTATGCCAAACTATCATTCTTTTTCTCTGTAATTGACTGCTTTGTTTATGCTCTATAATCTTTTAAACTATAAACAAACACGGTATCTGCAATTGCCAATGATTTATGCGTCAAATGAATTGATACTTTTAACGTAATAAGTTAGATTCTTTTTAAGATGTGAGCAAACATATTAGTTGCACATGTGAATGAGTTATGTGCCAGTTGAGTTGATGCATTACCTTAATCAGCTAAATCTTTTTGCAAACATATTATCTGCACATGTGAATGAGTTATGTGTCAATTGAGTTGATGCATTAACTTATTCAACTAGATCCTTTTTCTTACCACTAATTTTTTCAAGGAAAAGTGATGGGATGGTCATGGTACACCGCTTGAAGCATAAGTTGAAGAAATTAACTAAGAATATTGTTTATCCACGGTAAACCATGGAAAAATTATTTGTGAAATAATTTGAATGGTACAATTAGGAGGAAGAAACTATTTGGAGAAAGAAGTTGGTAATTTAAAATTGTCCTTTTTATCTGGCCTTAAATAAAAAAAGAAAAGAGGAAAGAGTATACACATAATGTACATCAAATGCTCCAGATAAATTTTTATTAAGGTTTTGTATTGGGTGATGCCTTTGTTAAACTATCCATATTAGCTGAATTGGTAGCCCTTTTCGTTTTTCATTGTGAGTATGATTTTTCTTGAAATTGTTGAAAATTATGATTATATATGAGTATGATTTTTCTTGAAATTCTTGAAAATTATGGTTATAGAATTAAACTTATGTCCAATCAATACATTGAAGTTCTGTTGGCAATAAAAGATATATGGCATTTGTGCTAAGCAAGTAAGCAACGTTACTTGAGGAAGTATAAATGCATTTATATTTGAAGTTAAAGCCTAGAAGCCAGCAGCATACTTTGCTAATAGTTTTGGACTGCTCATCCTATCCAGAACTCAACTGCAAGTAACTTCAGTATTCCATCTTCTTTCAAGAAAAGCAATTTTTGGCATCCATCTATGCGTCAGTTGTGTTTATAAGTTTCAAATATATTACTCCATCCGTTCCAATTTACGTGAATATGTTTGACTGGACACGAAGTTTAAGAAAAAATGAACACTTTTGAAATTTGTGGTCCTAAACAAGTCGAAAAGAGGTCCGGAGTATTTGTGTGGTTATAAAAGCTTCTCATTAAGGGTAGAATTGTAAGTTTAAGTTAAATTATTACCAAATTTAGAAAGAGGTCATTCTTTTTGGAACATCCCAAAAAAAAAAATAAGTTCACATAAACGGGAACAAATGTAGTATTAAGTTGTCACGATGATCCAAAATGAATAAGCCTCTTCTCCTTGATTTCCCATATTGTATGCTTCTGTGTTCAAGAATTTAGAACTGACATGTCTAAGGAAATTTAAAGAACACGGGCATCAATATTGTCCAATTCTTTTCTTGTTCTTTCTTTCCTTCCTATAAAGTTTTGCACACATATATTATATGGACATTGACGCCTGGCAATTCTCATCACTTCACAATTCTACAGGTAGAGAGATGCAAAAAGGACGACTAAACACAATATCATCAATGCATCAAGCATCACATATACACTTTTTAGAAATATATATATATTTCTAAAAAGTGTATATGTAATAGTAAGTTCATGGCAGTAAAAAATGTGCTACTTATAATACTTCGTAACTTGTGTACAACTTGATTTTGTTTCTAAATGCATCGATGATATGAAGGTTCCTGGATGTGAAGAATGTATTAGTTGGTAGCCACACAACATGCATGAGTGCATATTTTGTTCGGAAATGAATATAAATTATTTGAAGCTGTTAATTTCAAGTTTTCAACACTGACAATATTGGGCCAGTGCTTAGGGGCCATAACCATCTAGTTAAGAAAGAAATAAAGATATTTATAAATTTAGGCATATGAATCATTTTTCCAATTCTTTTTCTAAAATGAATTTTCTATGTTAAATATATCAAAAGATATAACGATGTTACGAATGAGATACGAAGTTAGTTAACCGAATAGTATTTTTTACTACTCTTATGGAGTACATGTATTGCTAATATCAATGTTATTTTTTAAATAGAATCAAGTAATACTCAATTAATAATACAGAATTTAGCAGGAGAATAAAATCAAGAAAATAAAATTTAAGTAAATACTAACTGGAAATGTATTAAATTAACGAAAAACACCCGTAGCATTTAAATAACACTTTGGTACCATCACTATGCCCTTTGCTCCCTTCACTCTTCCCTCTGCGCAGCCTTAGGAGCCCCGCCAGCAAACCCAAATTACCAGTGCTACTTCCACTTGTCCCCGCCGGCCGCTGATTCCGGCGCCGGTCGCCGCCGGTGGATGCTGCCTCGCTGCGTCCATGGCTCCCTCCTTACCAATCTGTTTCTCTCTGTCTGTAAGTTGTTTCCCTTCCTTTTCTACCTTTTTCGGCAGTCTTTTGAGTTATTTCAATTGTTGTAATCATTCGTTTGTCTCGAGCTTATTCCTAGATCCTTTTTTTTTTTTTTTCATTTGCACATTATCGTTGATAAATGTTTATCTAGACTGTACAGATATGTTGTTGAGCTGGTAAAAGGGTAAAGGTAGTAGCTTTAAGTATTTTGGGTTGTTGTGAGGGTGGCTGAAAGGTTTCGTCTAGCCTTTTCTTGCTGTTTGAAGTGATGTTGATTTGAGGATTCTAATACTTATACGTTTCACATTGGTAGATTCTAATGTAGTCTGCGCTCAATTTGGTAAGGTAGAATACTTTCGAGACCTAGGTTCCGTTCGCGCTGCCAACAGTCTCCGTTAGTTGGCAATGTCTATGTCAATGTAAGTCCTCTTTGAGGACTGTGGCATACTCTAGCCCTGGATTTAGGTTTCCTAATCTTTTCTCTATTAACAACAACTATGCTTCAATCCCAATTAGTTGGGATCGGCTATATGGATCCTCGTTAACCATTTCGCTCCCTATAGGTTTTTTTCATTCCAATACTTAATAAATTGTCTTTTAGGAAAAAATAAGGGTCCTCCACCATTAAGGATTCTTTAAATTTCATACTTATTCCAACTCTGTCAGAAAATCCGTTACCAAAATAAGAATAGTCACGTCAAACACCAGACCTAGTGTAAGTGTACCAATTGTGCTATGTAGCCCTGAGCTAGATGCAAAATATGTTTTGTGCTTTGCCTCTCTTAAGTGGCTTCAGTGCAGACACCTATATGGATATTATGCGTGTGTTATGTTCTTCACCAAGTTCGTATGAATTCCAAGAGATAGTAGATCTTTCAAGACTACTTTCCTGCATACGATTTTTGGTCTACCTTGTTCCCCCTTAACACTTATCAAACCATCTACATTTACACTATCACATGCAGCTTTTTCTTTTCTTTTTTGTCCTCTATATGTGTGCACCTTATACCTGATATGGTGATTACATCTAAGTACGTAAAGAAAAAATATAATCTTTAGGTACAGCCACTAATGCTTATGCAATATCTTTTTCTAATAAGTAATTCATATGCTACTCTTAAAAAGACCAATAGGAATTTGCTTTTCCTCAGAGAAGGATTGTTCTTATTGCGTTATGCATTGGTTATTGAATAATTAATTTTTAGTTTAAGTATTAATGCAACATGAATTTGTTATTGTTCAATAAGCATTCACATCAATGTACAATTAGTTCTTATAAATGATTTACGAATTATTTATGCTTGTGAATAATGGGATTGAAATACTATTGATTGAGTTATTAATATTTAATGAAGTCTATGAAGAGATTAAGTTTGATTTATCTTAACTGATGTCGTGCTTCTTTTTTCTTTCTTGTATGCAGAGAAAGTGATGGCTTGCTCACAATTGTTTCTTATTATCTTATATTCAAGGGACTAGCATGTATTCTGTAGCTCTTTTTGGTCAAAGAGTTATTCAGAGATTCTCATATTTTAGCAGCTTTTCACGGTTTTTATGTAATCGACAATTTGACACTGATGGCACTGGAAATGGGTTTGGAAAAATCGAAGATTACTTGAATGAGAGCTGGAAGAGTATGAACTCCGGTAATAATATGAAAGATAAGCCTGATATACAGGAGTCGCCTGACTTTATTGGAATCAATGGCTGCTATGAAGGTGATTTCCGACAAAATTTTAAAAGTCGGCACAACTTTATTGAGAAAGTGAGAAATGAGGCTTGTATGATTCTTGAAATTCTTCAACAAGATGGTCCAGGATTTGATGCAAAAGAAGCTTTAGATAATTCGCATATTACAGTTTCAAGCCTGCTTGTGAGAGAAGTTCTTCTAGGTATCTTGAAAACAATAAATTATGCTAATAAAAATAGGTGTGCGAAGCTGGGGTACAAGTTCTTTGTATGGTCTGGTCAACAAGAAAATTACCGGCATACGGCCAATTCGTACCATCTGATAATGAAGATTTTTGCAGAGTCTGAGGAATTCAAGGCAATGTGGAGATTAGTAGATGAGATGATTGAGAAAGGATACCCTACAACTGCTAGGACATTTAATTTGTTGATATGTACTTGTGGAGAGGCAGGTTTGGCTAGAAAAGTAGTAGAGAGGTTTATTAAGTCAAAGACATTCAATTATAGACCATTCAGGCATTCATTTAATGCAATTTTACATTCCCTTCTGGGTGTAAATCAGTACAGGTTAATTGAGTGGGTGTATCAGCAAATGTTGGTTGAAGGTCATCTTCCTGATATTTTAACTTATAACATACTGCTATGCTCGAAATATAGGCTGGGAAAGCTGGATCAATTTCATAGATTATTAGATGAAATGGGTCGGAATGGATTTTCACCCGATTTTCATACATTTAACATCCTGCTTCATGTTCTTGGTAAAGGAGACAAACCGCTAGCAGTACTCAACCTTCTAAACCACATGAAAGAAGTTGGTTGTGAGCCAAGCATTCTGCATTTTACCACTTTGATAGATGGGCTAAGTCGGGCGGGTAATCTGGATGCATGCAAATACTTCTTTGAAGAGATGGTTAGGCAGGGTTGTGTGCCTGATGTTGTGTGTTACACTGTTATGATAACAGGATATGTTGTGGCTGGGGAACTTGATAAAGCTCAGGAACTATTTAGTGACATGATCGTCAATGGGCAGTTGCCAAACGTGTTTACTTACAATGCCATGATTCGTGGGCTCTGTATGGCTGAGAAATTTGATGAGGCATGCATGATGGTGAAAGAAATGGAATCGAGGGGTTGTAATCCAAATTTCATGGTGTATAGTACTTTAGTCAGTTACTTGAAAAAAGCTGGAAAGCTGTCCAAAGCTCATGAAGTAATTAGACATATGGTGGAAAAAGGACAGTATATCCATCTCGTTCCAAAGTTCAAAAGATATAGAAGATGTTAAAGAGGTAACCGATGCAAAAACCAAGCTGGTTAGAATGAAAATCTAATTTTTCTATCAACTAATGTTTATTTGATACTTCTTGGAGTTGTATTATGTATTTGATGGACTGTTTGGAGTGCAAAGTAACAATGACAATGAATTCTGTTCGGGCTAAACTGCCTTTTATGTACAAGTGCTATGAATATCATCCATTAGTTCTGTGTTTATGCCTCCATGTTCTGATATGAATTAGCTTTACCTTAAACCAGGTAATATTGCCGCTGTTGGCGCTTGCAATTCGACTGGTGTCACGAGTTAGCACGTCCATATCCCTCTACCATCTGCTGCAAAATAGTAGCGGCCGAGGGAAAAGGTACCATATTTGTTTTTTTTTTTTTTAAATTTTTGGATCAGTAAGCAAATAGGGAAAAGATATCAGCTTTGTGAAGTTATCACTTGTTGGCATTCCACTATCTGGTTTCTTTTTGGAAGTTTAATGGAATTATGAGGGCACTTGTTGAATTAACCAATCAAAAAAGATGATCATCTTTTATTACTTTTTAAACCCTTTCTCAATTTGTTAATATCCTAGAATTCTCAATCCTTGGCTGTAGTATTACTTTACTGACCCCTTCCGATCTATCAGTAATGATCTCCATCTCATCACATGAATGTTATTTTACCCATTTTGAAAATATCTTTACTTGTTTAAATATGTTAGTGATTGTCTGCCTCTGATTAGTTTCCCTAGATATTCTTACAATAAAGTATGTTAAACTGTAATCTCAAAACATGTCACTGCTGTCTGTAGACATGGTTGCCAACTTGCCATTGTATGAGGTGATATGCCTTTTACATGAAAGAACTTTGTAACCTTTGATATTTCTAGCACATGGTTCCTTCATTAACCTAGCAGTTTGGTTTTTATATTTGTCTCCCAGATTATGATTCCACCACCTTCTTAAGATTGAGGCAAGGAATTAGGATGAAGTGCGTTGAACAGTCTCTGGCCCTTTGTTTTAAGCCAAGCACATTATTCTTTGATTCTTTTATATATACAACTCTACCACACTCCCAACAAATCGTTATTGGATTCTTTCTCATATTTCTTGAACGTGATTGTTAAATTTATTCAGCCATTGTTTTTCTGTCATCTGTCACCATTACATTGCTCATCTTAATCCAGATAAAGGTTGCATGTTTCGTATCTTTTCTCCCATTCTTTTGGTAGTGTGGAACTTAAACTGATAAATGAGAGATAACTAACCAACCTGGAAACAGGCAACATGACACGGACAATACTGCAATATGCATCTTTGAGGACATGATTCTAATTGAGCGGTGGTGTTTCTTGTGTGCTTGGTGCCAAATTGAAGTTTCTTGCTCGTAGAACCTGATGATGGTATGGTTTTTTGGGTGAGGCCTGGCAATAAAATGGGTAGAACATAACCTGCAATCATTGTCTCAGTAAGGACTGACTGGATATGGTAAAACTTCACAGTATTAGGCAGAGTGTATCAAAGTTTAGCACTTAGTAATATTGGCACAAACTCACTTCAGCAGCTGATTTTGACCTAAAGCAAAGAGAGCCAAGCCACAAGCAGTTAGATATAGCTCACTCTTTGCCTTTAGCCCAGGGATTCCAGCTTGCAAGCAGCAGCCACTTCTGAACATCAAGAGCATCGAGACTCCTGCCTGCTCATTCCAGAAACTAGGTACGCTCTCCTTGCCTGAACATATGATGATTGCAGCACTTAATACTATTCTCTTTGGTAGCCTGCTTTGAATTGTAAAGAGAAAAGATATATATGATGTGACTGGTACTTCGGATGTTTCAGTGGTTTTCACATAATGATTGTTGTTAATGCCAGCAATCAATTCCTTGTATTGGTGTTAGGAATTGCTTCATAAGCTTGTAATGAGCATTCCTTGGGGTTTAGTATTATAATAGTTATTAAAGTAAATTGTATTTTGCAGATGAAGTGAAGTGCTCTAGATAAGAGAAAAATTAAGCACTTAACCATAAGAGACCAGTGTTCAAATTCCAGCAGAGCCAAGAAACTGCTAGGTGACTTCTTCTCATATATCTAAAGCCTTGGTGAGCAGAGTTACTCGGTACTGTATCAACTGTCGAGATACGCAAGCCGGCTCGAACACCACAGTTATCAACATAAAGGGAAAAAAAAGAAAAATTAAGCACTTGAAACACAAGAGGCCATAGAGATTACACTAGTAACAATGCTGATGAGAAGAATGACGAGAAAGATACTGTAATCAAGAGGTAAACTAGATGACGTTTCCTTGGCAACGACAATCTATTTTCTTCATCTAAGGGTAGGTCCTTAATGTGAGCTGTATAGTGTACTAATCCTTGATCACATCTGAGAATGTGTCGAGTGGACTGTTGTAGCCATGTCTTTGTATAGTGGTCGATTGGTTGAAGAATTATGAACTAAGAAGGAAAGTATGAAAGAACGGAGCATGGTAAGGCAAAATGTATACGAACTTCTTGTATCCTCTCCACTCTAACCAATTGACCTCGAAATTTTGTAGTGTAGGAAAATAATCTGGTAGCACTGTAGCTTACTACATATATATGTAAGAAAGCTAGCATGTGCAGCCCCTGAAAAAACCTACTGTATTGTTTGGCTCTTCTTCCATTATCTTTCCTACTGTATGTAAGAAAGTGGTCATTTTCTTCCATTATTTTTCTTTTGCTGCAAGCTGGATATATCTAGATGGTTGATTAAGCAGCTTTTTACTAACAGATTCCTTTGAAATATATAGGTTCAGAATTTAAAATTAGAGGTACTGCACATGTTTATTTGACAGTTGCTTGATGGTAAAAAAGGTTTTCTTAAATCGCTTAGTAGCTAGCTGAAGCAGAAGTAGATCATTGATTAACCAACTTTTACATGGATGTATGGTTTTATAGGTTCAATGATTAAAGGTAGAAGTTTTTACTGACTTGAAGCTGCTCAATGATTAAGCAACTTCATTAAAACCTGCTTGTCAGCTAATGGTTCTTGTACACTTCAAATAAAACTTTTGAATATCTAAATGGGCTTTCAATGGGGTGTACTGTATAAAATTTTGTTTAGCCTTTCAAAATAAATTTGAATTTTGCTCATATTTCATTTAACGGACACAAACTCTATTTTGAGGAAAGATTGATTAAAGCTCAAATTATTACCTGAAATAAAATGGGAGTGGTAATTGCAAATTTTGGGATAGAAACATTATTATTACAGCAAAAATAGAGTACCCTGTACTCCGTATCCACCATCAAATCAAATTAGAAATTAATTTTAAGACATTTTATTCTTAACAAGAAGATAGCGTTCAAGGATTTATGAGAAAAAAAGGATAGCTGGTCTAGACACGACAAATACTATGTTTTTAGGGTCTAAGTTGGCCATATAATCTCTTAAACAGTGCTAATGCAGGCCAATGGATCTTATCAACTTGGTTAACTTATTTAAATAGTTCTAATTTACTTGGTCTAATGGATCTCATTTCATCTTCCCATTCAACATCCACTTTTGAGTGTCCACTTACCTTATAATGAAACTTTTAAGAGTTTTTTTTACACGGTTAGTCCTTTCTTAAAAATTATTCTCATAAATAAAATTACTTTTTGTTTATTCCAAAAAAGCAATTTCTTTTACATTTTTAGCAGTATTGAAATATTATGAGATTGATTAAAACATTAGAATGTCCACAAAATCAGGGATTAGTTAAAGAGAACATTTGACCCACTAATTAATAGATTTTATACCCTATTAACCTATTATCCTCTCTCCCCTCAAATTTCTTGTATCCCCCACCCCATATCTATTCCCCCCCCTCCCTCGTCCTCTCATCTTCCACCTTCACCCTTTTCAACCTAATCACCATAGCCCCTCCATTTTTAACCTCTGAATATGTCAACGACCAGCAAACTAAAATGGTGAATCCATCACCTTCAGATCTGAAAAAGGAACAACGTCAGAAAAGCACCATTATTTACCCATGCCCTTCTTATTTGTTTTTATCTCTTCTCACTTTGGAAGAAAAAGGAACAAAGAAAATAAAAAATAAAAAAGAAAAAGAATAAGATGTATACTTTATAGTTAATCTAATGTATATTTGATAAAATTTACCATGTTATGTCATTTATATATTTAAACATTCAATATACCATAATCATTATGTAAATATACCAAGATTATTCTAAATAGAAGACCCAAATATACATAGAACACATATACATTATACCATTATTATACCACTTATATAATTGAGTATGAAATATACCAAAATTATTCTATAAATATATAATGGCATCGTTTGAGTATTATACCTTTTATATAATTAATGTTGCTAATTGAATATATATTATACCAATAATTATTTCTTGTGAAAGTCATTCTTGCGAGAAATTAAGAAACGATTGTGTGAGAATTAAAAGCTTATGCCATCATGCGTGATTTTAGGAAGACTTTGTTTGTGATACATACGTTTCTGATTTAAATGAAAATATGTTGCTGCCATTGGATATAAATATCATTATCATGCTAGGATTTTGTATTTAGTTTTGAAAGCCTAGACAATTTTGAAACTACCCCAACTTTTAAAGCATGTAATGTCATAAGATCCGCAAATACTCTTTGCTAAAGGAATTCTCTATCTCTCTCACCCCCCCCCCCCCCCCCCCCAAAAAATACCAAAAAGCAAACCTTACATATTTTGTCAACAAATTTTAATCCGGTTTGAACATGCAATTTACTGGAAAAAGTCGCATGATACTTGTTTGAACAATTTAAATAAAGTGGCACTTAAAGTACAATCTTGAAGCGCATTTATAAAATAGATTTCGAAAATAGACCTAAGTTTTTATTCGAAACAACAGTTCAAATATTTTTCTTTCAAGAAAGTTTTTAAAAAAATCTCTACATAAAGTTGTTCAGACAACAAGACAAATGAACAATTTAATAGTTCAACTCGTGAATCAACGTAAAACTAAGAAATTAAATTTGAATCAAAGAGAGTACAATTGACTACTTCGTGCAAGAGAAAATTAACTTAAAATAGCTGCCTAGCCAAGCATTTAAATTTAAAATAGCCAGTGGATATATAATATATGTATAAGCCATGAATTAATATGCGTATAATCTATGTATACTAGCTAAAAAAAGTAAACAATAAATTCGATCGGGTAATTGTGTAAAACTCCCCTATTTTTACTACCGTGTTCATTTCGGATAGAGTACTACTTACAGTCAAACTTCTCTATAATAGTCTCATTTGTTCAAATATTTTTTGGTTGGTATAGTGAAGCGTTGTTACATAACACATATATAATAACATAAGAATCGATTCCGAAAAAAACGTGACTTTTATAGTAAATAATTATTAAGATAGGTGTGGCTATAGTACTTATATACATTTTATTGAAGCAAAATTACAAAGTTATGAAAAAAAAACAAAAGTAAAAAGGGTAAAGTCGTCTATTTAAACTATGTGATTAGAGAATAGAGAGTGGACCGTAGATCAAACAAAAGCAGATCCAACAAACCGGCTTTCCCTAGTTGGACACAAACTCACAAGGTACAAAGCCAAACACGACAACAACAGAAGTAGCACTCTTTGAAGTGGGAGACGTAGAAAAACCCGATTGAATATCGCGACAGATCTGAGAAACCAATAAAGAAGATGGTAACAAGAACAGAGGAAGAAGAGGTAAACAGATTGGAGAATCAAGTAGAGAATGGAGGGGGAGGTGCTTGGGAATATCTGTGCCTTGTCCATAAACTCAAGCTCCGTCGATCTGATTTGGTGTTGAAGCACGGCCTCTCCATTCTCAATGACTCTAAAAAGAGATCTGCTCTTGGTCCTGAAGGTATAATACTACAATTTATCGATTCATATCCAATTGACCCGTAAAGCCGAAATCTTTTTGTTTGGTTTACTGATTTGGTAGTTTAGGATTCGGGTAACTGGATTTTGACTACAACTGGGAAATTTGAGATCTTGTACTAATTTGGGCTGTCTAGGATTCAAGTTAGTGGCAATTGGGTAATATTTGGGACTGGAAAAGCTGAGTTTTTTTACACTGATTTGGGTAGTCTAAGATCGATCGAAGTGGAAAATTGAAGTATTGGTTCATGGAGAAGTTGAGATTTTGGGTTTTGGGATATCTCTCTTTTTTCTTTTATGTTCTTTTTTTAATTTGTGTTTTTGATTGATTGCTCCATAGACTTTGTTCCAACATAATGTGACTGGATAAAACCTCTGATCAATCTTTTATTCGCTGCAACCCAAAATATTGCAGAGTGGACTCTTTATGAGCAGGTAGCTGTTGCAGCTATGGATTGTCAGTCTCTTGATGTGGCAAAGGTAAAAAAATCTTTCTCGTAATCGCTCAGTCAAATTTGGTTACCTCTATAGACATGCATGATATTTCCATTGTAGTTTATTTTCGAATTCCCTGAGTTGCAGAATCCATGCTGATAGAACTTTTATCAAATAATCTGAAATTACATAGCTCATCTATTTTTACTCAGCAAAAGATTTCTAGAAGATGCTAAATGTCAATAGTCAGTACAATAATGTAAAATGTATCTCATAGTACCCAAGATCATAGCTATGAGTGGATTGTATGTAATATGTAGAGAAACATTCTGGCATAATCTAATATATAAAAGATGTCACTACAACTAAATGGTCAATGTTTATGCAAATTTAGAAAGATAGTTGTTCGACCGTTATTTCCTATAATGTTGCATAGATACATTTATCATTACTCCATTGGTAGAGTGATATTGGCTGATGATGTGGTTAAATATACCGAGTAATGAAGTGATTTGACCGTGTAGTCAACCATATTGGCCAGAATGCATTAGCTATTTTTCAAGTCATGTTCACTCTTTATTCTTATGTGTGGAATATTTTCTTGTGAAGCTGTCATCACTTTCTTTATGATTACGCGGAAAATTATTTGGAATTTATGTTATGAGAACTTCTGCAGGACTGCATAAAGGTTTTGCAAAAGAAGTTTCCAGGGAGCAAAAGGGTTGGTGAGTTCTCTTTGGTCTATATATATGTATGGTTGTGGTCTTGTATTCTTGTAGCTTCACTTTCTTCACCCGTGGCCAGTGAGTTTGAATCACTAGATTGGTAAAGCTTCTATTTCTTGTTTCATGTATCACTCCTTAAGAGTATCCTGCACAAGCAAAGCATGAAACATAATTGTTAGAAGCTTGATGCTGCATTATACACACACACACATATTTGTTGTATAACGGGTGGAAAAAGTACGAAGCTGCTATGAAATAGTATTTTTAATGATGGGTTGAAATTGAATTTTTGAACTGAATGGTAAGCTTTTAGGTTCCAGAATTCTTATAGCCGGATTGAATGAATGATAATGACATTCCATTAAGCACTAGAGCAGTGTTGTGAAGAGCGTGAAGCGAGGAAAAGCGACAACGCCCTTTTCGCTTAAAGCGAGAAGCGAGAAGCGAAGCGCTCGCTTTTTTGAAGTGAAGCGGAATTTAAAAAATAAAATACTAAAATAAATACTGCATAGACAACACATGTAACTGTAAGCAAATGTTCAATACTTCAATGTAAAAACTAAAGATTGGCATCAATTAAAGCACAAAATGAGCATCCTATTCTTCTACAAGATTGTCAAATGCTTGTATTCCACTATCATTATTATATTGCTCGTCATCTTCTTCAACTTCTTCTTTATCAACTAGGGACAAAGTAGCTGCTTCTTTTCCCTTCCTCTGTGAACTTGAAGTTGAGGTACTCCCCCTCAAACCATAAATCCTCTCCCCAATTCCACGCGCCTCCGCAACATCACCCCATGTGAAATCAGAAGTTTCCTCAAATATTTCTTCATCTGCATGATCTTCCGGGACTCCAGTTAGCCATTCATTAGCATCATCGATGTTGTCCAAACTAATTGGATCAATTACATTACGAGCGGTGTAACGACGTCTCAATGTTTTATTGTATTTAATGAAGACTAGATCATTGAGACGCTTCAAGGTTAGTTTGTTCCTCTTTTTGGTATGAATCTGCAAATAATAAGTAATTAGTAAGATTAGGACAATTGAGATATAATTTAATTATCTCAATATACTAAATCTTTCTTCTTAGTTCTTACATGTTCAAACACGCTCCAATTCCTTTCACACCCGGATGAGCTACATGTTAGACTTAGAACCTTGATGGCAAACTTTTGTAATTCTGGAGTGGAATGGCCATATTGCTTCCACCATTCAATTGTTGAAGTAGAACAAATATTCAAAACATAATATTGATAAAGAAATAACTTATTAACTATGAAGCAACATATAAGCACTCGCTCACCTGGTGACTTCATCTTTCTTTGTCTAATCACCATGTTTTTTCCAAAAAGTTGCTCAGCATTCCTATAATTACTAAATTATTTTATCTTGCACGGATTCTTCAGGTATCAACTTCTCAATACATTCAATGTATCCCTTCCACAATTCTTCATCTTCTAGAATCCTCTCTTCATTGTCATAAAACAGTTCCGGGTTCAAAACAAGTCCAGCTGCATGCAAAGGACGATGAATCTGATCGCTCCACCTTTTATCTATGATCTCAAAGACTCTTTTGTATTTTCTTTGATCACTAAAAGAGTCTTGAATAGCCTCCTTTGTCCTATCCATTGCTTCGTAAAGGTAGCCCATTGGTGGCCTTTGCTCCCCATCCACCAAACGAAGCACTTTAACTAAAGGATTACCAATCTTCAATGCATGAACCACATTGTTCCAGAGAAGAGCTCGCTTCAGTCGCCTCGCTTCGCATCGTCGCTTCTCGCTTTTTAGTGGGAAGCGACCGCTTTTAAATACCTGCTACGCTTCAGATAGCAGAAGCGATGGTTGGGTAGCTTCGCTTCGCTTCTCGCTTTAAGCGAGGTCACAACCCTGCACTAGAGTTGATGTTATAAGGACCTGATGCTTTGCTGTTATGACTTACATTTATAATGATCTACTGTGAATTACTCCTATTTCTTGTCTTGGGATTCTGGGTTATTGTTGACATATTGCTTTATAGGATTACGGATTTTTTTTATCCGGTTAAAGTAGCATATTACTTTTGATGAAGCTGTCTAAAGTAGTATCTTGACCGACGCGGATGGTGGTACAAGAATGGTGTATGAAGAAGTAGAACCTCTTGAGTAAGAAAATCTGATAATATCTCTTCATATAGATATCATCAATAACAAAATTTAAGCCACAAAGTCTGGAAATGTTGATAGCTTTTCTTTTGGTATGTGCCTGATAAATATTTCAAAGACCGTACAGAATTAATTGGAATAGATGGATTTGGTTGCCGGTGTTCATATGTTATGTTGTCTCAAAATATTGTTTGTTTCTGAAAATGCAAAACTTTATTATCATCTTTTTAAATTTACTCAGAAAACTTAGGGGGATCAACACACTCAATATGTAAATATTTTTTTTTCTTTTTAGATCAAGTGTAATTTTATTGATAATGGGAGAGTTTCTGAATACAAGAGGTATACCTAAAAGTAGATAATCCACACAATTATGTTAATAGTCTGCTATTTGAATATATTCTGCAGCTCCCTTTCCATCTCATATTGGAAAGTACAAGCTCTATGCTACCATTGCAGCTATGGGCCAGGTAGTACTAGTAATGATCCATTTCAAGATGGTAGTTAAGTCTTAGTTTTGTTAAAGCGTTATGTAACATTATTGCCTTGATTTTGTATTTGTATATTTCTATCCCATTATAATGATCATCTGTTCACACTTAGATACCTTATGTTTAAGTGAGAAGTTATTGAAATGTTGTATGACCCCAAAAAGCTTTCTCAATATATCATCCTTTGCTGCAGTGACTATCAGTTTTACTCTCAATCATTACATTATTACTGCTGAGAATTAAAAAAAATATTCGTTTAGCAATATAGATTTAAACGTTTTTTCCCCTTACTGTGTATTTTTCCTACTTCGTGTAGTTCTGATTTCCGCCATGTATACTTGGCCTTGTAATAATGGCTAAGAGTAATTAGTTTGATTTGTTCTCAGGCAGGCTAGAAGCTATGTTGCTAGAGGCCAGGGGATTGTGGTCAGAGGCAGAAAATGCTTACTCAAGCCTTTTGGAGGAAAATCCATTTGATCAGGTCTGAGATAGACTAACCATTTCACCAGCCGTTGTTAATTTGGTTCAATTAATTTACTTGTGAAATACATAACTTCGTATGTGGAAACGTGCCCTAAAATAGTGTTTTTCTCATTTGGGAATGCTGGTCTAGTGGAACGGTAGATACTCATTGTTATTGCTCAAAGTGGTTTGTGTGCCTCTGTTAAAGCGTGCTTGAGGTGTGATTAAGCATTCAAGCTAGTCGTAGCATTGGATGGGTGCTTATCCTCGCTTAGATGGCTCTTTAAGTGCTGGTGCCAAGGTCATGAGGCATGCACCTTATGGCATAGATTGTTTTGAAGAGGTTAACACTAGGTGTTTGGACATACATATTATTTGCAAATACTACAATATCATTTACAAATCAATATTTGTTTACAATTTTGCCCGTTATTTCTATTTCAACTTGAAATGGAGAATTTAAAGTTGAAAAATTGGTTTAAGGTGTATTTCAAGTGAAATAATGGTTTAAACTCATAAACTTCAACTTTTTTTCCAAGTGAACTTCATGTCCAAACACAACTATGTACTTTTTTGTCAACTTCAACTTCAAATACTCATTTTTCTAACAACAACAACAACAACCCAGTGTAATCTCATTTTTGTAATTTTAACCTATTATTGTCCTAACGTGCTAATAACTAGAGTTGGTAAAGCCATATCCTAATATTTAAGAAAAAGAAAATTTAATGCATGAAAATGTTAGTGATTAGAAATAGGAATTTGGAACTTATTATACGAAAATTGGTCATTGAACTTGAAATAGATACTTAAAACTGTATCTTCTAAATGAAGTAGGTGGGGACCTTGGAGATAAGAGTTCAAATTCCAATATAGACAAAAACACTAGGCGATTTCTTCCCATATGTCTTACGTCTTGGTGGCAGAGGTTGGTGGCAGAGTTACCTGGGTGGGAGGGTACCCGGTGGAATAGTCGAGGTACACCTAAGTTGGCCTGGAAACCACCGTTATAATAAAAGAGCTGCATCTTGTGAATAAAAAATTTAAAAGTGATTTTTAACTTAATTGACATGGTTTTTAACTTAATGTGCTATAGACATAAAACATCTGTACTCACGATAGAGGCTATGTGATTACACTCATTTAATTTGAAAAAAGAAGAATAATTCAAAGCTGAAGCCATATATTTTCTGTATCTTATTGATATCCTTTAGGTTGTACATAAGAGGAGGGCAGCCATGGCAAAGGCGCAAGGCAATACGTCAGCAGCAATTGACTGGCTTAACAAGTATCTTGACTTGTAAGAAGAATCTAAAATGCATCGCATCTTAACAGTAATAAATATGTTGCGACGTTAATCCTTGTTCTTTTCTTCGTGGTTTTGATAGATTCATGGCTGATCATGAAGCTTGGAGAGAGCTTGCTGAAATATATGTTTCCCTGCAAATGTAAGATTTTTTATTCTAGTGTTCAGAGTGGAATACTAATGGCTTGGGAGGCAACTCTATTCCATTGATACCTTCTTTAGCTGCTGTTTCATCCATGCTTGCAGTTTGCCCTAACTAGCTAAGTGAAAGTGTTTGTCTGTCATATCATATCTAGGTACAAGCAAGCAGCTTTCTGCTATGAGGAGCTGATCTTATCTCAACCGACAGTTCCTTTATATCACCTATCCTACGCTGATGTAAGAGACTTCTCAAGTCATATTTTATCGTTGCTTTTTAATAAAATTATTAGAGGTGCTTTAATAATAGCTTGCAATCCTTGTGAGCTTGCATCCATTTTTGAGAGGTATTGTTATTATAGTTATTAATGATATTGTTCTTGTAAGTTGCTCATGAAGCTTCATTTATCACCTAGTTCAGTGGATAAAAGGAAGTAGATTGATTCATACTTGGTCTTTCTAGCAGCTATTTTTACCAACTGCAAAAGTTATTATCAAAAGGGAGGCTCAGGAATCAGGACAAGTGGCTTTTTCACGGGACAGTTATGTGGACCTAGTTTATTGAACAAAATGAATCTTTCTCTAGTTAGAGAAATACCTAAGACCTCCACTCTTTGATGGCAGAAGCTGAGGGTGTCTATTTTTTAAATTAACTGGACAAGTCTTTAGATATGATAGTTAATTAGGGAAAATGTGGATTTGGTCCAAATCCTTAAGAGAAAAAAGGAGAAGAAAAGAAAAAAATATAAAAGAAAAAAAGAGGAAATAATAAAGATGGACGATACACATGTCTGCTTGCACCTGAACTTATTACTCTCGTTGTATGTGACCCTTGATTGGGGGTGACTGGGTCATTAAGATGCTGGTGGTTATTATTGTCCGATGATTTCCATATTAGTTCCTGTTAAGGTTCTATGTGAACTGTATCTGTCTGGCAGAACTATAGTGAGGTAATAGATTAGCTACTGAATCTTATTGCGACCTGAGAAAGATGTTCTTATAGATCGAGGAAAACAGTGATGAAAAAAGCTGATATCATGTAAATGCTGAACCTAAGAAGTACTTTTTTGCTTGAAAATACCTTCACGTATTTTCTCATGGATGAAAAATGGAAAGGATTCTGATATCTGCCTCAATAATTTTTATTAAGAGAAACGTTGGCTCATATTACTTGTGTGCTCTCCTGGACCAACTGGATGCCAGAGTTAAAGAATAAGAGTGTTTTGGGTTGCATGTTAATTTTGTGATTTCATGAAGAACGTGCTTCCCCAATATTGACTGGAATTACTGTTCCAAACTTAATGCACATTTTTCTGATAATAGCCGTGAAATAATCACTCATCATGATTATTATGGGTCGAACAGGTGCTCTATACACTTGGTGGACTAGAAAATCTTCAGATGGCAAAGAAATATTATGCATCTACCATTGACTTAACTGGTGGCAAGAGTACCAGAGCACTTTTTGGCATATGTTTGGTCAGTCTTTCTGTCTCTCTTTTCTAAAATTGGATAAAATAATCCTTGATGATTTTTATTTTTTTGATAATCCTTTGTGAATATTACCGCTTTTCTTATACGTCAATGCTCTAGATGTAAAGAAATTAATAGAAGTGCTCTAGGTTTTTGACAAATACAGAAGAAATTTCTTATCCGGAATAAAAAATCACAGAAGAAATTGAAGACATAACGCACTCATTGCACTCCGCATGTATACAAGTTGTTATCATTATCCTGAACATAGACTGTTTTCCAACTAGCGAGTCAGAAGTGCACTACCAGTCCTGTATGTCCCTAGTTCTTTACATTAATTAAATTCTCTAATACTGAGTTTTTTTAAAACTTCATGGACTGTTAATTACTCGTACTACTAAATGAAGTAGGTTCTTGTAATTTTATCATACACAGCCTTGGAGAACTTACTTTATGCATTGATGTTTCCAGTGTACGTCTGCCATTGGACAGTTGAGTAAAGGGCGAAGCAAGGAGGACAAGGAGAGCTCGGAGCTGCAATCTTTGTCCGCAATGGCATTGGAGAAAGACTATAAGCAGAGAGCTCCCAGCAATCTCTCTGTGCTTAGTTCAACATTAAGAAGCTTGAAAATCTAACCATGTTAGCATGTAGCTTTATTGGAAGCAGTACCATACTGTTGCTGTGTGCCCTTCAAGATTTAAGTCGCCGCGGAACTTTTTTCTTCTCATTTTCTACTCTTTGCATTATTTTGCTTATTTGTGGAAGGGCTGTTTACACTTCAGTAAGTAGGGGAGGAAAATGGTTATGCAAGTTAGTGAAAATATTATTTTTAGACAATTTTGGGAAACTTCAATGATGAATACTATACTTGAACTTCATGTTGGGTCGTTAATAAATTTCTGTTGGAAAAGTTTGTGGAGTATACTCTATTAGTTAATCGTTTGTAGAAATTGGAGAATGTGACTTTGAGGACTTTTAGACAAGGGTTTTTGCCAAATAGTTGTGTGTTTTCCAAACAAAGATATGCCCATTTTACCGTTATAAGCTATTCTGTATTTGTTGTGAACCTGAGAATGTCCAAGAGGAAAATAAGAAGTTTGATTGGAGTTTAGATGTTTGACACTTTGACTAATCATTTTAATTTAGTCACGCCAATTTGGTTGCCAGAAAGGAGATGTATAAAAGAAATTAATTTTCTGAGCCAAGAAGTAATTCTATTGTATAGTAAACTGCCGAGCAGCTTCATTTGTAGGATTTGCAATTTGGAGTCATATGTGTGAATAGAACAGAAAAAGTGTGATGGATTGTACATAATTCATCCTTGAGTGATGTTGATTTTCTCCAAAAAAATACAATTGATTAATGTTTTATTCCAGATACAAGCTTTTAAAGCATGGTAGTATATTGTCCCAAATATATCCTTGTTCAATGCTGAGCCTAAACGAACACAAAGTATAAGATCAGAACCATCCGAACAAGTATAAGACCTGAAATGTGTCTACACAACCCTGGACACAAGTCCAATATGTTGCTGTAAGTTAGACAATTTTGCAATTTCAACAGGTTGCTAGTTTAAGAAAAGAAAGAAATTCGGCATATTTTGACCAATTCAAGGTGAAAAATGCAGTAACATGTCTTACATGAAAAACAGGACAAAGATCCAAGACACTGATAACTAAAGACTTAAAATACAAGTGTGAGGAGTTGATAGTCAGATAAATCAAAGTCTCATTGTCCCTCCTCCTGCTCTGTTAACATCCGAGGGTATTCTTTCAGTCTTCTACTTTCTACTGTTTCATTAACACTGTGCTTACGAGTAACACAAGTTAATCAGCTTAACATTTACATTATAAGCTTTTAAAGTGTCGTAGTAAGACCTTTTCTAGCATTTGTATTTATAATCTTCAACTGTTTTACAAATCAGTCTTCTTTGCAATTCAGCTGTTGATTATTAACATGATCTGCCACTGGTTTACTTAACTGGTTAATTTCATGGCCCTGCCATCTGTTGTATAAATTGCCTTATGACTAACTTTCCACATTGATGATTTTGGACCCCCTACTGAAAGTAACAGGTCGGAAAGATTAGCATGATACAGAGAGTATGAAAATAGCAGAAGAATGATTCTCAGTTTAAAGATATAACAGGAAATAGAAAGGGTCAAGACCAACTATTAACCAGATATCTACTAAAAGTAAGAATCATTCAGAGGAATAGAGTTGAAGAGATGATTTCCAAACAAGAAAACTCATCTGGTTTGTTGTTGTGAGGGTAAGAAGGAAGGCCCCAGGTAGGCACGCTTTAACACAGTTAAACAACATCAGTAAGTTTTCTTCTTACTACTATCTGTAAAATAAATAAAACATAAAATAGGAAAACACAGGTATATATCCATTTGTATTTCTCAACTCAGCATTATCTTCTGTCCAAAACTACAAGTAGAAAAGCTGGTAGAAGAAAAGCATACCCGCACAAGAATTTTCAGCCTGAACAGTATGCAACAGGATTAAAAATTGATCAGACAAAAAACTTTCTGAACACTTAACAGTATCGCAGCCCACACCATTACTGGTTATCTGGTTCATATTTATGAAGGATGTAACTTCTAAAAGACAATAAAACCCTCCTCCTTTGTCCGGGCTTGGGACCGGCTGTGTTACACGAGAATTCAAACACAGGCGGAGTTAAAAACTTAATATTTTTTTTTGGTTCTTGAGGTTGGGAGTAGCATGACCTGCCATCACATTACAATCATTGACAAATCACCTTAGCACAGCCAGGTCATCTTGAAGAGCTGAACTAAAGATTGAAGTATACGTGACAAGCCTCCATATATTTGGATTTGATTTGCAAAGACGAATGCACTCCTTGAAAAAATATTCAGAATCTCAGATGTTCCATAGAAGGGCATTGGATCAGGCCGGATCAACTGAAATGTAGCTAGTTCTCTGTCTTCAGAATGTGCGAGGGGCATAAGAAGATCAAGTCCAATGAAAGCGTACTGCTAAAGTATAATACATGTACATGAATTAGGTATCACCTGCCCCAGCTATGAGCGAGAATGGATATTTTGAAAAAGTCATTCAAAGGCCTCAATCGTCGACTTTCAATTAAGCAACCAAGTTCCTGGTTTAACAGTAGAAATATAGTCCTCAAGAAATTGGAGGAACGAATGGGTGCAGAAGGCTTAGCATTCAATCGGATATGGATTTAACATTTTAGCTCATACGCTGCCTCTGTTGTGGTGGACTCATATCCCATTGTCCCAGATAATATACATGGTGTGTCCAAGTTCAATCCGTTGGCAATGCATGTAAGAAAGTTGCCTTATTCGTTTATTATTTTGTTAGACCGTAGTCAAATGCAGATGGCTGTTTCAGCATACATCACCCTCGAACCAAAACAGGGACTCATCCTTATTCAGTCTAGTGAGGGTCCAAAAGGCTTACTCACGTACGACCCTTGGGGAATCACAATCACGTACACTCATTTCTGTCCCTTGCCAATTTATTGATCTATATTATCAACTCTATATCCAATCACGAGGCGCCAACATCCAATCTAAAACCAAAACCTTCTTCAGACTGTAGCGGATAATAAAGCAGGGCAGGTTTCTACTTCACCCACGTCAATGACTAAAACAATTGCAGCACTAAACCATCACGTAGACTTGGGGTTGAGAGAGTGCAAAGTGTGTGTAATAACCTCCAACAGATCGCCAGCATACAAAAAAAAAGGAGTTCACGTCTGAATACACTGCACTCCTATAGAACAAACTGAGATTAAGAAATTAAAATGTAAGTAGATGTTCGAAGAAAAATCATTTTTTGCTCAAAAATCAGAAAAAAGAAGAAGACTTGACACAAATATCTCCGGTTAATTCAACTAGTCAAGAACAACCCGTGTGACTAAAACCTCATATGTAATAGATAAATGCACCCAACAGTAAAATCAATTAAGCAGTTGGCATATAGCAGATTCCCTATTAAAAGCCAAAAGTTAGAAACTCATAGCCAAAGTTAGAAATTCAAAGCATCAAGAAGACATGCAGATCCTAGTATTAAACCAGTAAGGATATAGCATCAAAGAACAACAAATGTAGCCAAATCAGCACAAACAAAAAAATCAGCCCATCAATAAAAAACACCCTTCGACCTCTCATATTTTCAAAATGCCTAGTCACCTCATATCACACATCATTAAAAGCTTAAACAACAATAACAATTATGCCTCAGTCCCAAACAAGTTGCGCATCAAAAGCCTAAAAATTCAAAAATTATGTTAAATCGATTGAAGCCCTTAATTGCAACCAAAACCTAAAACAAGCTCTGTCATGTCATCATTCTTCCACCAAGCTAAAATGTACCAAACATCAAAAACAACACAGCCTCATTGTTCAACCTAATTCATGACAGCCCATAACTAAAAGCACCCCATCAAAATCTCCAGTTTTTCTATTCCCATCAGATTCTTCAATTTCATCACATCACAGACTAAAAAATAAAGAACTATTAATATAAATCCTTCTAGCCCTTAATCAGTTATTCTAATGTAGCTCCATGATGACACCCCAACTGATTCCTCCTATTATGAGAATTCTTAATATAAACAAATCTAATCTTAACATGTCAAAAGCCCAAAAAATCAAAAATCTATCTAGACACTTTTTAAGCCTATAATAATAGTGTAGCATCAATCTAAACATCCTCAGATGGTTTTTCTTATTAGCCTAAAAATCTCTCGTCTAAACTGATCACGTCTTAAGTATATATCTCTAAGTCATAAAGATATAGTAACACATAGCACAACTAAAAACATATAAAGCAAGAAACCAATTAAAGTACTTTTTTTTTCTTTTTCTGTTTTTTTTTCTAATGCTTTGAAACGAATTACTAAGAAAACACATAAGCACAACTAAAAACACATAAAGCAAGAAACCAATTAAAGAACTTTTTTTTCTTTTTCTGTTTTTTTTTCTAATGCTTTGAAACGAATTACTAAGAAAACACATAAGCACAACTAAAAACACATAAAACAAGAAACCAATTAAAGAACTTTTTTTTCTTTTTCTGTTTTTTTTTCTAATGCTTTGAAACGAATTACTAAGAAAACACATAAGCACAACTAAAAACACATAAAGCAAGAAATCAATTAAAGAACTTTTTTTTCTTTTTCTGTTTTTTTTTCTTTCTTTGAACCGAATTACTAAGAAAACACATAAGTACAACGAAAAAACACATAAAGCAAGAAAGCACTTAAAGAACTTTTTTTTTTCTTTTTCTGTTTTTTTTCTTTCTTTGAAAAGAATTACTAAGAAAACACATAATCACGACTAAAAACACATAAAGCACGAATTGGAAAAATAAAACGAAATTACGAAATGGAAAAATTAAACGGACTATTGAAGATAACACATAAAGAACACGACAGAATGAACGATCTAGAAAAAAAACAATGATTTAAGAAGTAAAAAGAATGCAAGAAACGAAAAACACACACAAAGAGCAACTAAAAACAAATAAAAAAAAGGAAGTAGAAGAAGACAAATTAAGAACATATGCAAGAAAACATGAAAGAAAGGATCGGAATAACAATCAAGGTAAGAAAGAGAAAGGATACCAATAACTTGTTGCGCCACCGGTCATGATCAAGAAATCTCTCTCAGCCTGCAGATTATCGTCAAAGTCGACGGTCCTTTTGATGTTATCAATAGCGAACCGGGCCGCCATTCGATCTCTCTTCCGCTGAGACTTTGCTAACGCTTCTTGGAACCGCTTCTCCCACAGGTCAGTTTTCTTCTCTTTTTCATCCAACTCTTGTTGCTGGGATTTCAATATCAAATCAGCGTAGCGTTGCTTAAGCATCGCTGCCCGAAGCTTTTTGTTGTCGTCCTTTTCCAACTCCTTTTTAGCATCAAAGTTGGTAATCGAGATCTTCCTCTTTCTGCCGCCGCAGCCCATAATATTCCCTGTAACTTGGTCTGGCTGACAAGTATAAACCAACACCATAGCTAAAGATTATGAATGGTTAATGAATTATGAAAGGTAATCAATGATTTAGTACTACTTATATAGACAAGGGTGTGAAGCCCTTGCCCCAAATAATTAAGGCCCAGCACTACTATACTCCATAATTTATATTAATATAATTATTAATAACACAAGTTTTAAATTTTAATATTTGGTAGACGTAAGTTAATTGGATAAATTTTTCTCATTAAATAATATATTTACCTTCTAATTAATTTTATTTTTCTTCCTTTATGTATAGTTTTTTTCATGGTTCTCACGATTTTACTTTCTAATTTCACATAAATTAACTATTCTTTTTTGTCATACTTGATTGATCCACACACCAAAAAATAAGTTCTTCTGTGTCTCATCTTTTTTAACTAAGAAATCTGTGAGACAAATGTCGCAAGGTTCAAAACACGATGGATAATGGGCTCACCCTTTACCATTTTCACTTGAGAGAAGAATTCAATACCATATGACGTGCGCCTAACTCATACATCATGCGTTGCGCTCTCATCATGTCATGACCCAAAACCTACTATAAGCCGTGATGGCGCCCAACGTCGCTGTTAGGCAAGCCAACACTTAATTATTCATTTTATTAGTTTTAAAATTATGAATCTTGTTTAGATAGAGAAGCCAGTGCATTTAAAATAAATCCTGGTTACTTACAGTATATTTAAAATATAAAGTACAAGTGTGCCAATGTAAAACAATCTAAAAACAATTTCTAGAATAACTCCCAAAATCCGGGGTCACAAGTGCATGAGCATCTACTAGGAATGTAATAAAGTACAATATCTGTTTTGAATTCAAGTTAGACAGGAGAATGTAAATAACTCTGATGGAGACTCTGTATGTTGCGTATCGTAACATGGAATGTAGCTCACCGTAAAGTCCTCACAACAGTCGTGCCTTGGCGCCCAAAAGACCACCAGACATATATATATATATATACCTGCATAATAAGTGCAGCAAGTGTAGCATGAGTACATAAATATATATATATATATATATATATATATATATATATATATATATATATATATATATACCTGCATAATAAGTGCAGCAAGTGTAGCATGAGTACATAAATCAATGTGTACCCAGTAAGTATCTAGCCTAATCCCGAAGAAGTAGTGACGAGGGGTCGACATCGACACTTACTAGTGGTATAATAAATCAAATACAATAGGAAGTAAACAAATGTAAGGCAGAGTAATAAACAAGATAAACAAATATAGGTACATGGTACAATCCTCCTCTGAACAGTAAACTCAAGCTCTCAATCATCAGTCACCTCCTCAACCGGAGTATATATGAAATGGACCTCACCAGATAGGTCGTCACAACTCAAATCAGAAAACCACACGGATACGCTGGTTTCTTGTCAAGTATACGCACGACACTATCGAGGCGAACGGCCCGATCCCATAAGAATGTGGTACTGCCGAGGCGAACGGCCCGATCCCATAAGAATATAATACTGCCGAGGCGAACGACCTGATCCTATAAGAATATGATACTGCCGAGGCGAATGGCCCGATCCCATAAGAATATGATACTGCCGGGATGAACGGCCCGATCCCATAAGAATAAGAAGCTTTAACAGGTCCTTGACCCCACTCACGAATAAACGTGTGAGTTATGAGCTTTAAGGAAAGCTTTGTGATGGAAACACATAACACGAGAGAAATTCATAAGGGAAGCACAACCATTCCACGGCTAATCAAGCCGCTCATCAAATCTCTACAATAGTAGTCTATCACTCTACGCAAGCCTAGTCCAAGTCAAATTCTCTAAATTAACTCAAATAGTACAATTAAAGCAGGGTGTGAACATAAGTCTTCCCAGGTATAATTAGAAATTCTAGCATACGCATGGATACTCGTCACGTCATGTGTATGTAGCTCCCACAACAGGTAACACATAGGAATATAACACCTACGGGATAAATTTACCATTACAAGGTTAGACATGAGACGTATCTCACTCCGAAGTTCCATAATCGGCTCCAACACCTCTCAAACACCTCAAACCAAATGCCCATCGATCCGAACTAGTCAAACAATGTGCAAACCAATAAGAATATACTCTAATACTCATAATTAATCAATTTATAATGATTTCCAACTCCGCTCGAAAAGTCAACAAAGTCAACCATATAAAAATTACTTTACCCATATCAAGAATGAATTAACTTCTTTTTTCCAAAGTTGCCTTGGGAGTATAGTGTCTAGGAGTATTTGTTGTATTTTCAATGAACAAATTAAGGTTAGTATGGTCAATTATATTGTTAATTAATGCTAAAAGGTAAATTTTTTAATATTTGTGAAAACAACCAAAAAATTACTTAAAGTGAACCGGAGGAAGTATGTTGTAATTTATAATTAAAAAGATCAATCTTTTACATATCAAATAAGTGGCTTAAAATTATTCACAAAGAATTCAAAAGTATTGAGTAAATAATATAATACTTGTATTTTGATATTTTCTTCTCATGTTTACAATTAATATCTAATGTATGCCATAGCAAAGTAAGTATGATTAAAATAATTCTAAGTTATCTTGCTAAAAAAGAAAAATGAATGTTCTCCAACGGTAACATGATCAGTTGTTCTTTGATATAATTATATTCTCAAAGTAAATTACTCCTATCTAAAAATCATTAACTCTCGTTTTCTCTCCTTTTTTTTAATGAGATCCAAATGTACAGAACCTTTAACATCACGGTATACAACATAGTCTTTCTTAGAATCTCATCGATCAATATGAAAACTTGGGATGTCGTATGAAATTTTGATGTATGGAAATGAGATAAGATAATTAATAAAGCTAAAATATGTTTTTGTCAACGACGAATATTAATTATTAACTTTGGTTATACCTCTTGTTGTCCAATTTGCCTTAATTGGATAATATCATGTATCTTACCAACAAATGATACTATCACAATTAAAAACAAACGAACTATGTACCAGCATCATGTTACTTTTTAAGACACTAAAATTGAAAATTCAACAGAATGTATAGTGTTTATGTATTTTTATTACATTTTTGTGTTATTATGATTTATGATGTGTCACGACCCAATTTTCCCTCCGTATGACATCGTGACAACACCTAATCTCTACAACTAGGTAAGCTTACCATTTTGCGGAATAATAAAATAAAAATAAAAATTTAACCGACTATTCAAAAATACACAACAAATCCCAAAACTCGGAACATCGTGAATCACAAACTACAGAAGGAAAATCTAGTGTCTCTATACATCAGAGTCTAACAAGGAAAAATACAGAAGATAATGGATATAAGAAAGAGTAGAAGGAGACTCCGAGGTCTGCGGATGCGGCATATATACCTTGAAGTCTCCAAAGCTGTCCCGGCTCACTGATAGTGCGGCTGATAAGGTGCACCTGGATCTGCACACGAAAAACATATGTAGAGAGTAGTATGAGTACACCACAATCGGTACCCAGTAAGTGCCAAGCCTAACCTCGATCGAGTAGTGACGAGGTCAGGTCAGGGTCCTACTGGTAAATATATAATAAAATAATATAGAGTGTAATACCGCAATAAAATAAAGGCAGAAATTTAACAGCAATAAAATCATAGAAGGTAACAGTTTAGTACACAGAAACACAACAGGGGATCTCCCGAGATACCGTCTCGTAGTCCCAAACATAAATGTGCAGGGGAATCTCCCGGAATACCGTTCTGTAGTCCCAAAGTAAATGTGCAGAGGGATCTCCCGGAATACCGTTCCGTAATCCCAAAATAAATATGCAAGACAGGGGGGATCTCCCGCAATACCATTCCGTAGTCCCAAAGTAAATATGCAGTACATGGGGATCTTTCGGAATACCGTTCCGTAGTACCAAAGTAAATATGCAGTACAACGGGATCTCCCGGAATACCGTTCCGTAGTCCCAAAGTAAATATGCAGCGCAAACGATAGAAATACAACTACATCATGAAATTCTTACGATTTAGACTAAGTATCAGTCAGGGAAGAAGCAGAAAATGCACTAAGCATGTTGCACATAATTCACATAAACAATTAAGACACGTAGACATGCTGTATTAGACTAAACATGATAGCTACACATATTGGAATAACTCAATTAAGAATAAAAATAGATTAGTACTCATTAAAATGGTATAACTCAAAATAACAGGAAAACATGTTGTTGTTCAGTAAGAAAATCAGGTTTTACCACAACTAGCCCGTGTAGGTGTTCATCACCACACGTACACGGCGCTCACATATCACAATAGTTCCAAATCTTAAGGGGATTTCCCCCACACAAAGTTAGGCAAGCCACTTACCTCGAACCAAGCTCAATCAATCGGTCACAATGCCTTTCCCACGAATATCCGATTCCGAATGGCCCAAATCTAGCCAAAACCAATTACATATCATAAATACAACCATAATAGACTCATCTAATTAATGAAATCAACACTTAAACAAAATTTCTGAAATTAACTCAAAAATTGCCTGTGGGGCCCACGTCTCGGAATCGGGTAAAAGTCATAAAATACGAACACTTATTCATTCACGAGTCTAACCATATAAAAATTACTCAAATCTGACCGCAAATCCCTTTTCAAAACTCGCAATCTTTGTTGAAGAAGTTCTTCCAAATTTTCCCCAATTTCAACCCCAAAATCCGAAATTAAATGATGAAATCAACCATAGATTAGTGGAATATAACCATAAAGGAGTTAGGAATCATTACCCAAAAACTTCCTCCGAAAATCTCTCCAAATTTCGCCTTCTACCGAGCTCTCAATCAAATTTTTGTGTTATGAACTCAACCCTCGTTTTTTAACCTTAAATTCTGGCGAGGTGCGTTCTTCTTCGCGAACACGACATCACGATCGCGAACACGATGAACAATCTTCCACTGGCCCAAAATTCCTCCTTCGTGAACGCGAGGGGACTCTCGCAAACACATACCTTCCACTGACGGACCCTTCTCAAACGCGGGAACCTCTTCGCGAACGCGTAGGCTTAATGCCCGAAGCTCCCTCTGCCCCGTTCCTCTACGCGAACGCGAGGACCATATCGCGAACGCGTAGGCTTAAGGTCCCATACCTTCGCGAACGCGGGAACAACATCGCGAACGCGAAGAACAACTTAGTTGCCTTTCCCAGATGCTCTACGCGATCACGAGGCACCTCTCGCGAACGCGATGAAGGATTTTTCTGCAATAAAACACCAGAAATCTGCTACTTCTCTAAGTCCAAAAATGACCCGTTGAGCATCCGAAACACACCCGAGACCCCCGGGACCTCAACCCAATACACCAACAAGTCCTAAAACACCATATAAACTTAGTCGAGCCCTCAATTCACATCAAACAATGCTAAAATCACGAATCACCCTCCAATTCAAACTTAAAAAACTTGAAACTTTAAAATTCTACAACCGATGCCGAAACCTATCAAACCACGTCTGATTGACCCCAAATTTTGCACACAAGTCATATTCGATTATGGACCTACTCCAACTTCCGGAATAGGAATCCGACCCCGATATCAAAATTTTCACTACCGGTCCAAAACTCCAAAAAATTGACTTTCGCCAATTCAAGCCTAAATAAGCTACGGACCTCCAAAACACAATTCGGACACGGCCCTAAGTCAAAAATTACCTAACGGGGCTAACGGAACCGACAAAACTCTATTCCGGAGTCGTCTTCGCACAGTTCCGACTATGGTCATAATTCTAAGACTTAAGCTCCCATTTTAGGGACTAAGTGTCCCAAAACACTATAAAAACTAAAACGAACCCTCCCGACAAGTCACAATAGTAGAAATAGATATGGGAGAAGCAGTAAATAGGAGATCGGGGCTATTACTTTCAAAACAACCCCCCGGGTCGTTACATCCTCCCCCCCTCAAAACAATCATTCGTTCTCGAACGAGCATAGAGACATACCTGAAGTGGTGAAAAGATGAGGATAACGGCTGCGCATATCCTGCTCGGTCTCCCAAGTCGCCTCCTCGGGCCGACTGTACCCTCCATTGAACCTTCACATAAGCAATGTTCTTTGATCTTAGTTTTCTGACCTGCCTGTCCAAAATATCTACTGGCTCCTTAACATAAGATAGATCCCTGTCTAACTGGACTAAGCTAAAATCCAGCACATGAGATGGATTACCGTGATACTTCCGGAGCATAGAAACGTGGAATACAGGATGAACTCCTTCTAGACTGGGAGGCAAGGCAAGCTCATAAGCAACCTCCCCAACTCAACGCAACACCTCAAATGGACCAATGACCTTGGGCTCAGTTTGCCCTTCTTTCCAAACCTCATAACACCCTTCATAAGCGAAACACGGAGCAAGACTCGCTCTCCAACCATGAATGCCACATCGCGAACCTTCCAGTCCGCATAACTCTTCTGTCTGGACTAGGCTGTGCGAAGTCTATCCTGAATCACCTTCACCTTTTCCAAGGCATCCTGAACCAAATCCGTACCCAATAATCTGGCCTCGCCGGGCTCGAACCAACCCACTGGGGACCGACACCGCCTACCATACAGAGCCTCATATGGTGCTATCTGAATGCTGGACTGATAACTGTTGTTGTAAGCAAACTCCGCAAGTGGCAAGAACTGGTCCCAAGCACCCCAAAATCTATCACACACGCACGGAGCATATCCTCTAATATCTGAATAGTGCCCTCGGACTGCCCGTCCGTCTGAGGGTGAAATGTTATGCTCAACTCAACCCGAGTACCCAACTCATGCTATACAGCTCTCTAGAACCGCGATATAAACTGTGTACCCCGGTCAGAGATAATAGATACCGATACGCCATGAAGCCTGCCGATCTAGCGGATGTAGATTCGAGCTAGCTGCTCGGAAGAATAGGTAGTCATCAGAGGAATGAAATGAGCCGACTTGGTTAGCCTATCCACAATCACCCAAACTGCATCAAACCTCCGCTGAGTCCGTGGGAGTCCAACAACGGAATCCTTAGTGATCCGCTCCCATTTCCACTCCGAAATCTCTGACTTTTGAAGCAATCCACCCGGTCGCTGATGCTCATATTTTACCTGCTGGCAATTCAGACATCGAGCCACATACTCTACTATGTTCTTCTTCACTCTCCTCCACCAGAAATGCTGTTTCAAGTCCTGATACATCTTTTTGGCACCCGGATGAATAGAGTATCACGAACTGTGAGCCTTATGGAGAATCAACCCATGCAAACCATCTATATTGGGCACACATAGCCTGCCCTGCATCCTCAATGCACCATCATCTCCAATAGTGACATCCTTAGCATCACCGTGCTGGACTGTGTCCTTAAGGACAAGCAGATGAGGGTCATCATACTGACGCTCCTTGATACGATCATAAAGAGAAGACCGAGAGACCACACACGCCAATACTCGACCCGGCTCAGAAATATCCAATCTCACAAACTGGCTGGCTAAGGCCTGAACATCCAATGCCAATGGCCTCTCTACTGCTAGTAGATATGCTAAAATCCTCAAACTCTCTGCCCGGCGACTCAAAGCATCGGCCACCACATTGGCCTTCCCAGGGTGGTACAAAATAGTGATATCATAATCCTTAAGTAGCTCCAACCACCTCCGCTGACGTAAGTTAAGATCTTTCTACTTAAACAGATGTTGTAAACTCCGATGATCGGTATAAATCTCACAAGGAACACCGTACAAATAATGCCGCCATATCTTCAAGGCATGAACAATAGCTGCTAACTCAAGGTCGTGGACATGATAATTCTTTTCGTGCACCTTCAGCTGTCTGGACACATAGGCAATCACCCTACCGTCCTGCATCAACACCGCGCTGAGACCAATCTGCGATGCATCACAATATACAGTATAAGAACCCGAACCTGTAGGTAATACCAATACTGGGGCTGTAGTCAAAGTTGTCTTGAGCTTCTGAAAGCTCTCCTCACATTCCTCTGTCCACCTGAACGGAGCACCCTTCTGGGTCAGCCTGGTCATAGGTGCTACAACATATAAGAATCCCTCTACAAAGCGACGGTATGGCCCCGCCAAATCAAGAAAACTCCAGATCTCTATAGCTGAGGATGGCCTGGGCCAACTCTGAACTGCTTCAATCTTCTTCGAGATCCCCTCACTCGATACTATATGACCCAAGAATGCCACTGAGTTTAGCCAAAACTCACAATTTGAAAATTTTGCATATAACTTTTTTTCTCTCAGGGTCTGAAGTGCAGTCCTCAGGTGCTGCTCATGATCCTCCCGACTCTGGGAGTATACCAGAATGTCGTCAATAAACACAATGACGAATGAGTCAAGATAAGGCCGGAACACACTGTGCATCAAGTGCATAAAATCTGTTGGGGCATTGGTCAACCCAAAAGACATAACAAGAAACTCATAGTGACCATATCTGGTCCTGAAAGCAGTCTCCAGGATATTCTGCTCCCGAATCTTCAACTGATGATAACTTGAACGTAAGTCAATCTTGAAAAATACTTTGGCACCCTGTAACTGATCAAATAAGTCATCAATACGAGGCAATGGATACCTGTTCTTCACTGTGACTTTGTTCAACTGGCGGTAATCAATACACATCCGTATAGAACCATCCTTTTTCTTCACAAATAAGACATGAGCACCCCAAGGTGACACACTGGGCCAAATTAAGACCTTATCAAGCAATTCATGTAACTGCTCTTTCAACTCCTTCAATTCAGGAGGAGCCATACGATATGGAGGAATAGAGATGGGCTGAGTGCTCGGTAACAAATCAATGCCAAAATCAATATCTCTGTCAGGCGGCATGCCAGGAAGATCAGCAGGAAACACATATGGAAAGTCCCTCACTACTGGAACTGACTCAACTATAGGGGTATCAGTACTGACATCTCTCACATAAGCAAGATACGCGTCACACTCCTTCTCAACCATTCGTTGAGCTTTAAGAAATGAAATAACTCTGCTGGGAGTATACTCTAAGGTACCTCTCCACTCTAACTGTGGTAATCCTGGCATAGCCAGCGTCACGGTTTTGGCATGACAATCAAGAATAGCATAATGGGGAGACAACTAGTCCATGCCCAAGATACCATACTGAGCAATAGTAAGTCGGCTCTGATCTCAAAACCACTAAGAGCAATCAAACACGACCGATACACGCGGTCCACAACAAGAGAATCTCCCACAGGAGTAGACACATAAACAGGGGAAGAATCCCGCGGTACGCCCAAATACGGGGCAAAATAAGAGGACACATAGGAATATGTAGAGCCTGGGTCAAATAATACCGATTCATCTCTATGACAGATTGGAACAATACCTGTAATGACAGAATCAGAAGCAACTGCCTCTGTATGAGCAGTAAGGGCATAATATCTGGCCTGGCCTCCCCCTCTAGGGCGACCTCTACCTCCCCGACCTCCACCTCGAGTTGGCTGAGCAGGTGGGGTGGCAGTTGGTGCTGTAATTATGGCCTGAGAACCCGGTGGGGCACGCTGTGGCTGAAAATTCTATGGAGGTGCACCCCTCCTAATCTTGGGGCAATCCTTCACCATGTGGCGAGTGTTGCCACACTCAAAATAAGCTCTGGGAGGGCGTGGCTGCTGTGACTGGCTCGGACCAGGTCTGGTGGACTGGCCGCTAGGAACACCCCTTGCAGGAGGCACACTAGATACTGGCGGTGCATAATAAGGTTCCTGGGGTCTGGAAGGAGCTGGAACACCGCTGGTGGCTGGAAGAGCTGAATGAACGGGGCAGCTCATATAACCCCTACCATGGCGAGCTGCTGGGACACGAGCTCCAGAATAATAACCAGTCTCTCGAGACCTCTTGGCCTCCCTCTCCTCTCTATCCCGGGCAAACATGCCCTCAAGCCTTCTGGCAATACTCACAACCTACTGATAAGAAATATCCATCTCCAACTCTCTAGCCATACTACTCTGGATGCTGGGATGGAGTCCCTCAATAAACCGTCGAACCCTCTCCCGGTGTATGTCGGGCCAAATTACTGAAGCGAACTGCATACTCTGACACAGTCATAGCACCCTGGCGCAGCTGCTCAAACTCCGTGCACCATAAGTCCCTGAGGCTCTGAGGGACATACTCTCTCAAAAACATATCCGAGAACAGAGTCCATGTAAGTGAAGCTACCTCAGCCGGACTACTTAACTCATAAGCACGCCACCGCTGATAGGCTGCTCCTCTAAGCTGGAATGTGGTAAAAGAAACCCCGCTCGTCTCCGCTACGCCCATATTACAGAGAATACGATGACACTCCTCCAAAAAACCCTGAGCATCATCTGTAGCCAATCTGCTGAAAGTAGGTGGGTGGTACTTCTTGTACCTCTCAAGTCTGAGCTGCTCCGCCTCAGAAGCTGCTGCCCTAACCTCGGGCTGAGCTGAAGCTACGTGCTGCATTGGTACAATCTCTGGAACCTGGTCGACATGAACCCGCTGCTCGAGAGTACCGGCGACGAGAGTCTGTGCTCCTCCCCTGGCCTGAGATGTGGCAGGAGCAAGTGGAATCAATCCAGCCTGAGCTAAGGTGCTGAACATGCTCAGAAACTAGGCTAGAGTTTCCTGGAGGGCTGGTGCAGCAACAGGTATCTCAGGTGTCTGCCCTTCAGCTTGAGCTACTGGGGGCTCCTCTGTAGTAGCTCGTGCGGGTGCTTTGGCTGCACCACGTGGACGTCCTCGGCCTCTACCCCGGCCCCGGCCTATCGCGGCTCTAGCAGGGGGCGCGAGTTCCTGTTCATCAGATCCGCTTGTACGTGTCCTCACCATCTATGATAGAATAGAATACAAAAATTTAGAATCTCTTAAGTCAACAATTTTTGCACGACAAGGAATCAAAGTAGTGAAATTTTCCTAACAGTTCCATAGCCTCCCGAAGATATGTACAGACGTCTCTGTACCGATCCGCGAGACTCTACTAAACCGGTTTGTGACTCACGACACCTATGAACCTAGTGCTCTGATACCAACTTGTCACGACTCAATTTCCCATCTATGTGACATCGTGAAAGCACCTAGTCTCTACAACAAGGTAAGCCAAACATTTTGTGAAATAATGAAAAAAAATATAAATTTAACCGACTATTCAAAAATACACAACAAATCCCAAAACTCGGAACATCATGAATCACAAACTACAGAAGGAAAATCTAGTGTCTCTATACATCAGAGTCTAACAAGGAAAAATACAGAAGATAATGGATATGAGAAAGAGTAGAAGGAGACTCCGAGGTCTGCGGAGCGACATATATACCTTGAAGTCTCCAAAGCTGTCCCGGCTCACTGATAGTGCGGCTGATAAGGTGCACCTGGATCTGCACACGAAAAACATGTGCAGAGAGTAGTATGAGTACACCACAATCGGTACCCAGTAAGTGCCAAGCCTAACCTCGATCGAGTAGTGACGAGGTCAGGTCAGGGCCCTACTGGTAAATATATAATAAAATAATATAGAGTGTAATACCGCAATAAAATAAAGGCAGAAATTTAACAGCAATAAAATCATAGAAGGTAACAGTTTAGTACACAGAAACACAACAGGGGATCTCCCGAGATACCGTCTCGTAGTCCCAAACATAAATGTGCAGGGGAATCTCCCGGAATACCGTTCTGTAGTCCCAAAGTAAATGTGCAGAGGGATCTCCCGAAATACCGTTCCGTTGTCCCAAAGTAAATATGCAAGACGGGGGGGATCTCCCGCAATACCATTCCGTAGTCCCAAAGTAAATATGCAATAAATGGGGATCTTCCGGAATACCATTCCATAGTCCCAAAGTAAATATACAGTACAGGGGGATCTCCCGGAATACCGTTCCGTAGTCCCAAAGTTAATATGCAACGCGGGAGATAGAAATACAACTACATGACAAAAATCGTACGATTTAGACTAAGTACCTGTCTGGGAAGAAGCAGGAAATTCACTAAGCATGTTGCACATAATTCACATAAATAATTAATACACGTAGACATGTTGTATTAGACTAAACATGATAGCAACACATATTAGAATAACTCAATTAAGAATGAAAATAGATTAGTACTAATTAAAATAGTATAACTCAAAATAACAGGAAAACATGTTGTTGTTCAGTAAGAAAATCGGGTTTTACCACAAAAACGTGTACGTGCTCGTTACCTCACGTACATTGCGCTCACATATCACAATAGTTCCAAAACTTAAGGGGATTCCCCCCTCCCCCCCACAAAGTTAGGCAAGCCACTTACCTCAAACCAAGCTCAATCAATCGGTCATAATGCCTTTCCCACAAATATCCAGCTCCGAATGGTCCAAATCTAGCCAAAAGCAATTACATATCATAAATACAACCACAATAGACTCATCTAATTAATGAAATCAACACTTTAACAAAAATTCCGAAATTAACTCAAAAATCGCCCGTGGGGCCCACATCTCGGAATCGGATAAAAGTCACAAAATACGAACAATCATTCACTCACGAGTCTAACCATATAAAAATTACTCAAATCCGACCACAAATCCCCTTTCAAAACTCGAAATCTTTGTTGAAGAAGTTCTTCCAATTTTTCCCAATTTCAACCCCAAAATCCGAAATTAAATGATGAAATCAACCATAGATTAGTGGAATATAACCATAAAGGAGTTAGGAATCATTACCCAAAAACTTCCTCCGAAAATCTCTCCAAATTTCGCCTTCTACCGAGCTCTCAATCAAATTTTTGTGTTATGAACTCAACCCTCGTTTTTGAACCTTAAATTCTGCCCAGGTGCGTTCTTCTTCACGAACGCGACATCACGATCCCGAACGCGATGAACAATCTTCCACCGGCCCAAAATTCCTCCTTCGCGAACGCGAGGGGACTCTCGCGAATGCGTACCTTCCACTGACGGACCCTTCGCAAACGTGGGAACCTCTTCGCGAACGCGTAGGCTTAATGCCTACCTTCCACTGACGGACCCTTCGCAAACGTGGGAACCTCTTCGCAAACGTAGGCTTAATGCAAACGCGAGGACCATATCGCGAACGCATAGGCTTAAGGTCCCACACCTTCGTGAATGTGGGAACAACATTGCGAACGCGAAGAACAACTTAGCTGCCTTTCCCAGACGCTCTACGCGATCGCGAGGCACCTCTCGCGAACGCGATGAAGGATTTTTCTACAATAAAACACCAGAAATCTGCTACTTCTCTAAGTCCAAACATGACCCGTTAAGCATCTGAAACACACCCGAGACCCCCAGGACCTCAACCCTATACACCAACAAGTCCTAAAACACCATACCAACTTAGTCAAGCCCTCAATTCACATCAAACAATGCTAAAATCACGAATCACCCTCCAATTCAAACTTAAAGAACTTGAAACTTCAAAATTCTACAACTGATGCCGAAACCTATCAAACCACGTCCGATTGAGCCCAAATTTTGCACACAAGTCATATTCAACATTACGGACCTACTCCAACTTTCGGAATCAGAATCCGACCCTGATATCAAAATTTCCACTACCGGTCCAAAACTCCTAAAATTCCACTTTCACCAATTCAAGCCTAAATAAGGTACGGACCTCCAAAATACAATTCGGACACGCCTTTAAGTCAAAAATCACCTAACGGGGGTAACGGAGCTGACAGAACTCCATTCCGGAGTTGTCTTCGCACAATTACGACTATGGTCACAATTCTAAGACTTAAGCTCCCGTTTTAGGGACTAAGTGTCCCAAAATACTCTAAAAACTAAAACGAACCCTCCCGTCAAGTCACAATAGTAGAAATAGATATGGGAGAAGCAGTAAATAGGGGATCGAGACTATTACTTTCAAAATAACCGGCCGGGTCATTACATGATATTATATTTATTAGAAGAAAATTAAATCTTAAAAAATCGAATTCACGCTTTTACTACATGGAAAATCTATTTCTTCCATTTTGAGTTTCATTCTTAGCCAAATTCCAAGACTTCCATCCTTTATGTGAAGATCTTACAGTGTAATATTGTCACGACCCCAAATTTCCTCCGTAGGAGGTCGTGATGGCACCTAGTCTCTAAGACTAGGTAATCCTATCAATGCGAAATAATAATAGATATCTAAAATAAATAAACTACAATTCAAATAATTACAACTCCCAAAACCGGTAGAAATAAGTCACAAACTTCTAAAACTTTATCCTCAATCTCTCTCTCTCTCTCTCTCTCTCTCTATATATATATATATATATATATATATATATATATATATATATATATATCAAGGTCTAAAGAAAATAAGGAAGCAACATGATAATGATAGAAGGGGACTCCGGAGTCTACAGACGGTGGCAGATATACCTCGAAGTCTCCGTAAATCGGTAACTCACTGATGTCTCGGCTGGTAAGATGTACCCCGGATCTGCACAAAAAGATGTACAAAAGCGTAGTATGAGTACACCACAACGGTACCAAGTAAGTGTCAAGCTTAACCTCGATAGAGCAGTGACGAGGTCAGGTCAGGCCCTACTGAAAAATAAATAATGGCATGGTAAAATATTTAACAATATAATAAGATAAAATGATAATGGAAATGAATCAACTAGTATGTCACCATTTAATTCAACCAAATAATGGCAATTAATACCTCGTGGAAACAAAACAGAATTCTTTTCAACTTGCAAGAAAATCACAACAATAATCAAAGGCAACTGCGGCCATAAATCAATATCAACAAGGGCACTCCCGAGGTACCGCCTCGTAGTCCCAAATCATAAATAAATTCACAATATATCATTTTCCTTATACCACCGCGCGAGTCTTCACAATTTATTTTAAAGAAAATATTTTTTCCCGAAATAGCATCCCGCGTTTTAGCCACCCTTATTACACCACATGACTTCTAGTAGTTTCCCCTACTAGCCACGCGTATCAAGCCACCCTTATCTCACCGCATGCGTTTCAATACCCGGACCTTATACTACCGTATGCGTATCAATATCATAATATATCACAATTTGCACATCAAGTGCACAAATGTTTCAATTTGCCAAATAAATCAACAATAATATTTTTTCACAATAAAGAGCTCATGGCTCCATCACAATGAGTACGAAAATCTCACAAAACTATTCGGGAATAAATAACTCAACAAAATAATATTTCAATATTTTAATACGTTGCTTCAATACCAAATTTAAAATGTCAAATAATTCATATTAATAATATTTAATTAAAAGAAAATCAACCTTCAAATAATGCACAGAATAAAAGAAACCAAGTTTCAACTAAACAGGTAAAATAATTAGTTGGAAAAGGTCAAGTAAATTTAAAGTATAAACATTTAAATCAATGATGAATAATATAATACAAGATAAAATTATTTAATTAATATGCAACATCGATCTACAGAATTTAAAAATATAATCTTTCATATTTAGCCCGTATACACACTCGTCACCTCGTGTATACGACTTTCAACACATTTCAATATATCACTTCAATACCAATCCTAGGGGAAATTTCCCCCACACAAGGTTAGACAAGTCACTTACCTCGACTTTCTCCAATTTAACCAAATAGTATGCATTTTTCTCGATTTTTCGACTCCGATCGACTCGAATCTAGTCATAATTAATTCGATACAGTCAACAAAAATTATAGAATCAATTCCATAAGAAAATACTATATTTTCAATAAAAATCCGAAATTAACTCAAAAATTGCCCGTGGGGCCCACATCTCGGAATCGGGCGAAAGTTACGAAATCCGATAACTCATTCAATTACGAGTCCAACCATACCAGTTTCACTCAAATCCGACTCTAAATCGACACCGAAATCTCAAAAATTCGTTTCTATGAGATTTCTAAACTTTTTCCAAATTTCAATCTCAAAACACTAATTAAATGGTGAAAACAATGATGGATTCGGGTAATCTAACCAAAATTGAGTTAAGAACACTTACCCCGATGTTTTCTCTGAAAATCGCCCAAAAATCGCCTCCCCCAAGCTCCAATTTGTCAAAAATGGCGAATGTGACGAAATCCCCTCCTTTATAATTCTGCCCAGGCAGCCCTTGGTCATGGCCTCGATCCTGGACCTCGATCATGGACCTCGAGCCTGGGCCTTTCAATCATAGCCTCAAGCCTTGCCTTCGATCATGGTCCTCGAGCCTGCCTTCGATCATGGTCCTCGAGCTTTGCCTTCGATCATGGCCCTCGAGCCTTGCCTTCGATCATGGCCCTCGAGCCTGCCTTCGATCATGGCCCTCGAGCCTGCCTTCGATCATGGCTCGATTTTCTAGGCTCGATTTCTGGGCTTCGATTTCTGCATTTCCAGCAGAAGAAAATTGCAGCAGCTTTTTAAGTCCAACTTTTGATCCGTTAACCATCCGAAACTCACCCGAGGCCCTCGGGACCTCAACCAAATATACCAACAAGTCCTAAAACATCATACAGACTTAGTCGAGTCTTCAAATCACATCCAACAATACTAAAAACACGAATCACACATAGATTCAAGCCTAATGAACTTTGAAACTTTGAATTTCTACAAACGACGCCGGAACCTATCAAATCAAGTCCGATTGACCTCAAATTTTGCACGCAAGTCATAAATGACATAACGGAGCTTTGAAAATTTTCGGAACTGGATTCCGACCCCTATATCAAAAAGTCAACTCCCCGGTCAAACTTCCAAACTTAAATTATTATTTTAGCCTTTTCTAGCCTAATTTAAGTACGGACTTCCAAATAAAATTCCGAACACGCTCCTAAGTCCAAAATTACCATACGGAGCTGTTGGAATCATCAAAATTCTATTCCTGGGTTGTTTGCACATAGGTCGACATCCAGCCAACCCTTTCAACTTAAGTTTTTAAACTTTGGAACTAAGTGTTCCAATTCATTCTAAAATCTTTCCGGACCTAAACCAATTACTCCGGCAAGTCACATAACAGTTATAAAGCACAGAATGAGCGATAAATAGGGGAATGAGGCTACAACTTTTAAAATGACTGGCCGGGTCATTACATCCTCCCCCTCTTAAACAAACGGTCGTCCTCGAACGGGTTTTGAATTATAACTGGAGTGGTGAAAAGTTGAGGATAACAGTTGCGCATATCATGCTCGGTATCCCAAGTCGCCTCCTCGGCCGGATGACCCCTCCACTGAACCTTCACGGAAGCAATATTCTTTGACCTCAGCTTTCGAATCTGCCTTCCCAAAACAGATACTGGTTCCTCAACATAAGATAGATCCTTGTCCAACTGAACTGAACTGAAGTCTAACACATGAGACGGATCACCGTGATACTTCTGGAGCATAGAAACATGGAATACCGGATGAACTGCAGAGAGACTAGGTGGTAGTGCAAGTCTATAAACCACCTCTCCAACTCTCTCAAGAATCTAAAAAGGCCCAATATACCTAGGGCTCAACTTGCCCTTCTTCCCGAAGCTCATCACACCCTTCATAGGCGAATTTCGGAGTAAGCCTATAACGACCCGACCGGTCGTTTTGAGAATTTAAGTCTCGTTAGGCGGCATAAGACCCTAAACAACTTCGTATTATGTGTATTGACTTGCTTGCATGGTTGAATTCAGTTACCGGATGGTTCATAGTAATTTGGGACACTTAGTCTCTAAAACGAAAGCTTAAGTCTTAGGATTTTGACTGTAGTCGGAATTGTATGAAGACGACTCCGGAATGGAGTTCTGTCGGTTCTGTTAGATCCATTGGGTGATTTTGGACTTAGGAGCGTGTACGGACTGTGAATTTGAGGTCCGTAGCTTATTTAGGCTTGAAATGACATAAGTCAAATTTTTGGGGATTTGGACCGGTGGTGGAAATTTTGATATCGGGGTCGGATTCTGATTCCGGAAGTTGGAGTAGGTCGATAATGTCAGTTATGACTTGTGTGCAAAGTTTGGGGTCATTCGGGCGTGATTTGTTAGGTTTCGACATCGGTTGTGGAAATTTAAAGCTTCAAGTTCTTTAAGTTTGAATTTGGAGGGTGATTTGTGATTTTAGCGTCGTTTGATGTAATTTGAGACCTCGAGCGAGTCCGTGTTAGGTTATGGAACTTTGTTGTATGCTTGGACGGGGTACCAGGGGCCCGAGGTGTGTTTCAGACGAGTTTCAGATGGTTTTTCGTGGTTGTGAAGAGGTCTGCGTTCTGGTGTAATCGCACCTGCGGACGTTGGTCGCAGGTGCGAAGATGGAGGCGCAAGTGTGAGAAGCGCTGGACTTGGCAGTCTCCGCAGGTGCGGAGAATTTGTGCGCATCAGTGGCTCCGCAGAAGCGGATTCTAGGACGCAGAAGCGAGAGGAAGCGCAAGTGTGGTTGGACATGCGCACCTGCGGTTGCGCAGATGCGGCTAATTATGTCGCAGGTGCGGTCACGCCTGGGCAGAAAAGAGAAATTCGAGGGTTTGATTTCATTCTTCGTTTTTGGACTTGAGATCTCGGAATTTGGTGATTTTTCGAGGGATTTTCGGAGGAAGCTTTGGGGTAATGATTCCTAACTCATTTTTGGTTGTATTCCATTAATCTATAGTTGTTTTATCCATTTAATTTCGGATTTTCGGGGTTGAAATTGGGAAAACTTGGAAGAACTTCTTCAATAAGGATTTCGAGTTTTGAAAGGGGATTTGTGGTCGGATTTGAGTAATTCTTATATGGTTGGACTCGAGAGTGAATGGGTATTCGTATTTTGTGATTTTTACCCGATTTCGAGACGTGGGCCCGGGTCGACTTTTTAGGGCGAATTTCAGAATTTTTGTTAAAATATTGATTTCATTAATTTGATGAGTCTATTATGGTTGTATTCATGATATGCAATTGTGTTTGGCTAGATTTGGACCATTCAGAGTCGGATAATTGAGAAAAGGGCATTATTACAGACTGATTGAGCTTGGTTCGAGGTAAGTATCTTGCCTAACCTTGTGTGGGGGATTTTTCCCTTAGGATTTGAGTCTTCTATGTTGATTGTAGTCCATGTACGCGAGGTGACAAGTGCGTGCTCAGACTTATTTGTGAAAAGTTAGCCTTTTAGGATTATTAGGTCCTTATATTCACCGAGTATGAAGTTGTTCTTGATATGATTTAAGTTCCTATTTACTAGTTTCACCTCTACATGCTTTAATTAGAATTAATTGCTTCAGGATTCATTCTTATTGCCTATTTGACTCTTATTTGACTTAACTGAAGAATTTACCTCCTCTATTGTCATGCTATCGTTTCATAACTGCTTATCTCTATTTGGAATTATTATTATCTCATCCTATAATTGTTCAGTCTTAATTGAGGTTATGATTATTTTTTCGCTGCTTATCCATAATTGAATTGTTGAATATCCTTCGTAATTTCCTCAACCTTAAAAGAAGTTTAGATATCCTATATCTTAGTCGGCTTATTTTATTTGGAATTATTTGACTAGTGTTAGCTTCCCTGTTGTTGAAATGTACATTGTGGCATCATTGCCACACATTAGTTTTTCCTTGTTGAGCTGTTCTCTTTACGCCTAGCATTCTTTACTATGGTTATTCCTTGTGAATTGGTTCTACCGTTTCTTGTGATTTAAAAGTTCTTAATTTGATTTACTTGTCGTACTTTGTATTATTACCATTTTTGTTGTTGTACTTATTAGTGTGATGCATGAGGTTTCTGCCGTGCGGTTGTTGTTATGGGGTTGCACGAGGTTTCTGCCGTGCGATTGTTACTATTGATATTTGCACATGCGGCGTGACAAGGCGGGATATATATATGTGGGTTGCGCATGTGGCGAGACAAGGTGGGAACATTGTTATTCACGTGTGGCGAGATAAGGCGGGCACTTACTTTATTACTGCACACGTGGCAAGACAAGGTGGGCTATGTCAGGGATTGATTTGTGGCATGGGGGCATTCTTGTTGTTGATATTTGTGTAGTGGTATACGTACTTGTGTGAGCTTTATCTCGTAAAAATTGTGAGACAATATTCTGCGTGTTGTCCGTTATTTTTCCTTATGCTTATTTGCTGATATGGACTATGGTAGGACACTTGCACAAGCATACACGTAGTTAAACACTCTTATCAGATAAGAGGTGTTCTTGATATTGTTGAGCATAGATGCTCACCCTTGTTTACTTGCCTTCTATGTGAGAATGACTCTATTTGCACGTGAGTCGTCAGTGCAGTTATGAGGTGTTATGAGGGCACCAGATGCCAAGTGTTAGGGTTCAGGTATTGAGACCCGTGAGTTGTGATTTGTCCGAGGTTTGGTACCTCGTGGAGTTGTTGAATAAAACCTGATGTAAAAGCGGTTGTAATTGTTGAGTTATTACTTGTCCTTGCTGTATTTGTGACTCTGGATTTAGGTTGTGTTCCATTCACTTTGTATGTGTCATTTTCATGATATTCTGTTGATACTTGTTGATTCCTTCCTTATTGCCATTATTGTATTGTGAGCCATATTGCATAGTCTTTATGTAGACATCATACTTATGTTGTTCATATACTTATACTTGTTCAGTTTATTAGACCAGTGGGTGTCTTGACTATTGCTCGTCACTACTCCACCGAGGTTAGTCTTGATACTTACTGGACATCGCTGTGGTGTGCTTATTCTACACTTCTGCACATTGTTTTGTGCAGATCCAGATACCTGTTCGTTAGCTAGCTATGTGGACTGTTGCTGTGAAGACTTAAGGTAAACTTGCTGCTGCGTTTGCAGGCATCAGAGTCACCTTCAAGTTTTCGTTTTGCACTGTTTATTCCTATTTCTGGACAGTTGTATTTAGAGGCTTTCTAGCAAACATTCTGTAGAGCTTATGACTTATACTACCAGTTTTGGGAATTGTAAGATATTCTATTTAAATAATGTTGTTGTTTCAGTTATTGTTAGGCTTACCTAGTCCCTAAGACTAGGTGCCATCACGACACCCAAACGGAGGGGAAACTGGGTCGTGACAAATACCCGCTCACCAACCATGAATTCCACATCACGAACCTTCCGATCCGCATAACTCTTCCGTCTATATTGGGCTGTACGAAGTTGATCCTGTATCAATTTAACCTTTTCCAAGGCATCCTGAACCAAGTCTGTACCCAATAGCCTAGCCTCACCCGGTTCGAACCAACCCACTGGAGACCGGCACCGCCTACCATACAAGGCCTCATACGGTGTCATCTGAATGCTCGACTGGTAACTGTTGTTGTAAGCAAACTCTGCAAGTGGTAAGAACTGATCCCAAGCACCCCAAAACTCTATCACATACGCACGAAGCATATCCTCCAGTATCTTAATAGTGCATTCGGACTGCCCGTATGTGTGAGGGTGAAATGCTGTACTCAGCTCCACACGAGTACCCAACTCTCGCTGTACAATCCTCCAAAATTGTGAGGTAAACTGTGTACCTCGGTCAGAGGTGATAGATACCGGTACACTGTAAAGTCTGACAATCTCGCAAATATAGATTCGAGCCAACTTCTCGGAAGAGTAGGTAGTCATCATAGGAACAAAATGAGCTGACTTAGTCAACCTATCCACAATCACCCAAACTGCATCGAACTTCCTCTGAGTCTGTGGGAGCCCAACAACGAAATCCATAGTGATCCGCTCCCATTTCCATTCTGGAATCTCTAACTTCTGAAGCAATCCACCCGGTCGCTGATGCTCATATTTCACGTGTTGACAATTTAGACACCGAGCTACATACTGCACTATGTCTTTCTTCATCCACCTCCACCAATAGTGCTATCTCAAGACCTGATACATCTTTGCAGCACCCGGATGAATGGAGTACCACAAACTGTGAGCCTCCTAGAGAATCAACTCACGCAAGCCATCTACATTGGGTACACATAGCTTGCCCTGCATCCGTAATACACCGTCATCTCCAATAGTGACTTCTTTGGCATCACCGTACTGAACCGTATCCTTAAGGACAAGTAGATGGGGGTCATCATACTGACGCTCCATGATATGATCATAAAAAGAAGACTGAGAAACCACACAAGCCAAAACTCGGCTCGGCTCGGCTCGGCTCGAAAATATCTAACCTGACAAACTGGTTGGCCAAGGCCCAAAATAATAACTCACACAACACAATAATTTACACGGAAAATTATCACGACAACATAATAAAATCAATTCATATCACAATTTGCCCAATGGCCACAACCAAAATTTCAAAGATACAAACAAATCAATTAATTTCACAACAAATAGCCGAAGGCCTCACACAATGTGTATAACACCCAAAAACAATCAATAGAGATAGAAATTACTCAACATAAAGCAAATCCTTCATTAATCTAAATTTAGATAATTATATTAACACTTTTTCTTAACCTTGCTTAATTAATTATTTGCATAGGGAAATTTTATATTGAAATTTAATTTCCAAGAAATATCAAACCAACAATACTCACGAAGTTACATAAATTTTTAAGTAACAATCACATCAAATTATCATATAAAAACAAATTCAACAACAAGGATTTAGGCATGGCAAATAAATAATTTAATAAATACTAACAATTATCCAAATTACTACACAATTTGCCCAAGACTTTAACTCAATGAATTTTTTACATATAAGCCCGAGTACGTACTCGTCACCTCGCGTACACGGCTCTTTCACATTTCACAAATGGCATATAAGACTTGATGCCTAAGGGGTAATTCCTGCACTCGAGGTTAAGCAAGACACATACCTTTTTGAAGTTATGCCGAAAATCGCCTTCTTGCTTAAATTGACCTCCGGACCGCTCAAATTAATTGTATAACTTCATTAAAATTCATCGAAAATAATTCCAGATAATAATACGTCGACTTAAAAATTTATTTCAAAATATCAACGTGGGACCCGCCCCTTGAAACCCGACATAATTTTCATGAAATCCGACTACTCATTCCGATACGAGTTCAACCATACCAATTTTATCAAATTCCAATAACAACTCGACCTCCAAATCTTAAATTTTTGTTTTCAAATCCCTAAGTTCAAACCCCCGATTTATACCTCAAAAACATGTAATCTAATCGGATTATTCGATGATAATTCAATATTATAGAGTAGAAATGATCACAAGGGACTTACCTCAAGTTTTCCCGTGAAAACCTTGCTCAAAAATCGCCCAACCAGAGCTTGAAATGCCCAAAAATAGCAAAAGCTCGGAACCTCTCTGTTTTTGTATTGCCCAGGGGTTTTCGCACCCGCGGCAAAACTCTCGCGCCCGCGATGTCTGCACCTGCGATGATTTCTTTGCCCTTGCGGTGTCCGCACCTACGATGATTTCTTCGCCCTTGCGGAAAAGTTTTTCACACCCGTGGTGCTTGGCCAGCCCATGTATTTCCACTTCTGCGACTAATTCCTCGCATCCGCGAGCTCGCACCTGCGGCCCTTTTTCGTGCAGGTGCGATCATACCAGATGCCCAGCTGCTTCAGCTCCTCCTCCAAATCCAAATTCGATCCGTTAGGCATTCGAACTCACCCGAGGCCCCCCGGGACCTCAACCAAATATACCATCAGGTCCTAAAATATCAAACGAACTTAGTCAAATTCTTAAATCACATCAAACAACATCAAAATGACGAATCGCACCTCAAATCAAAACTATGAACTTTAAACTTTCAAATTCTATATCTTGTGCCGAAACATATCAAATCAATTCGGAATGACTTCAAAGTTTGCACACAAGTCATAAATGACATAACAGACCTATTCTAATTTCCAGAATCGGATTCCTACCTCGATATCAAAAAGTCAACCCCCTGGTCAAACTTCCCAAAAATTCAACTTTCGGCATTTCAAGTCTAATTCCACTACGGACCTCCAAATAATTTTTCGGATACACTCCTAAGTCCAAAATTACCATACGGAGCTATTGATATCATCAAAATTCCATTCCGAAGTCGTTTGCTCAAAAGTCAACTCTCCGGTCAACTCTTTCTATTTAAGCTTCAAATTAAGGATTGTTTCTTTTGATTAATTCCGAATCTTTCGAAAAGTCAAACTCGACCATACCTGCGGTTCATAATACTTATTACGAAGTTGCTCGAGACCTTAAGTCCATGAACGGGGCATTAATTCTTAAAACGACAAGTCGGGTCGTTACAATTTCCTTTGATGTCTCCCAAATACAGTACTCCATTTTGGCAACACTCTTGTTACAATGTATGGACCTTCTAATTCGGGGCAAATTTTCCTTTAGTTTCCTCGTGATGCGGAAGAATACGCCTCAGAACGAGTTGCCCTATTTCAAATTTCTTGGGCCGCACTTTCTTGATGTAGGCACGGGCCATTCTTTGTTGGTACAACTGCTTGTTGAAAACTGCAGTCAATCCCTTTTCATCAACCAAAGTCATTTTCTTCAATCGGGTCTTGACTCAATCTTCATCCTCGAACTCGGTTTCAATGATGATCCGAAGAGAAGGAATTTCAACTTCTACTGATATCATGGCTACAGTGCCATAAACCAATCAAGTAAGGGCAGTTTTCATTTGGACTTGGTTTAGGCTTGTTGTCCCTTCTTTGTTTATTTTCTTACAAGCCTTATCTTCGGCACATTCTACTTCTTGATTCATTATTTCAAGGTCTGACATCGTTTTAGGATCTGGGCATGAAGTCCGCAAGCATATCATGTTATTAAAATCTGCATTAACAAAACTGAAAAGAGAATAAGAAAGGTGACAAGATTAATAAAAGAGACATTCATGGATGATGAAATATTGATTTCATTTATTTGAATTTTATATGTAAAATAAAATAAAAATAAATAAAAATAGAAGGGTTTACATCAGAAAGTAAGACAGTAAAGTAAAAGAATTCGGATTACACCCTGAAATAACCTAAAATACAGAAAAGATAGCAAGACCGCCTACCAACATTCCCGTCTAATAGGGAAAGTTTCAGGTTTGGCGCCAATTTTTAGGTTTATTTTCTATTACGGCAATGGCTACAATGGCTTTCAGAGCCGGACCAAATTCTTCAATTTCCCTTTTGAGGGTCCAACAGTCCTCTGTATCATGTCCTACTGCTATAGAGTGGTATTCACATCTAGCATCAGCTTGGTGCGAGGGGGACACGGGATTTGGCCGATTCGGGGCCACTGCTGCAGCAGACCTAGCCCGATTAGTTTTTGAAACAAACTTGAATATGATTCATCAATAGGAGTGAACTGATTCCTTCTGAGGAGCTTTCTTGGGCGAGGATTGTATTGGGGAATATTTGGTTGGGGATTATATGGAGCTTGGTAGGGACGGGCATTTCTGGGAGGTGGAGCCCGATTTTGTGTATAATGTTGTGATCGTGTGTAAGGTTGCGCGTTCATCACCGCATAGAGAGGTAGTGCCACGACATAAACAACATCTTGATGGGGATAATATTATTGTAGGACCTTAGGAAACATATATGATTGGTTGAATAACATGCGGGGGGCCCTCGAGCTCAAAGCCATCATGGCTTCCTCTTCCCTCCTATTTCTATTCGTCAAACCCCCGAACCATTCTGATAGGTCTGTGATGTGGCCTTAAAGGCAGCATGACTCAGGATTTGGCCCTTTTTAAACCACTTTCGACCATCTCCCCAATTTTGATAGCTTCGGCGAACGGATTACCCATAACTGACATCATGTTCTGGAAGTAGTCTGCCTCTTGGGCCTGTAGGAAGACCGTAACCATTTCTGCTTCATCCATTGGAGGTTTTACCCTGGCGGCTTTCTTGCGCCATTTGACAGTATTCACGAAAACTTTCCGCAGGTTTCTTTTTCAAATTGGGCAAAAAGTTCTTTTTTTGTATTTTTCACTCTTGCTTTTTTTTTTTGGGTTGTTTTTCGCTCTTTGTTTTTCTTTATGCTTTTTTTCACTCCTTTCTTTCTTTTTCTTTCTTCTCTCTCTTTTTTTGCACTCAGTTTATTTGATGGCATTGATCGAATCCGATGGGAATTGCCTACGTATCATGACACAGTATGAATCAGATCTTGCGTAGTTCGGAAATACCGGGAACAAAGTACATAAGCTAGCTCTTTTTTTTTCTTTGGGAATTTTTGAAAAGAAGACTTCTTAAAGGAGAAAGAAAATATTTTTTTTGGATTTTGATTGATTTTTCTTTGAACTTTTGGAAGAAAGACTTATAAAGAAGGAAAAAATATATTTTTGGATTTTGATTTGCAATTTTTTTTTTGAACGAAAGACTTCGGAAAAAAAGGAAAATATTTTTGAATTTAATGATTTTTTTTTTGAATTTTCTAAGGAAAGAATTCTAAGAAGGAATTAAGGAAAGGGAAAATATTTTTGAATTTTTTGAAAATTGGGGGCCGGAACTGATGAGGTTTGCCTACGTATATCACATTCAGTGAGAATCAGACCCGCGTAGTTCGGTTAAAATAAAATAATAAAAAAAGACCTTTTTGAAAATTATGCTTTTATACACCAGAACACTTCAAAATTTTATTTAAAAAAAAAAGTATTTTATGAAAATTTGGAGGAAATTTTCTCTTTCTCTCTCCCATGTTCAATTAATATATCCTAAAGCTTCTAAACAATTTAGTAAAGCCTACCAAATAATGTTACATATAGCACAAAAAATAAACACGTTGGTCTAAAATATTATCCTAAACGTGCCCGACTCCTGTGTCGAGTCCCGTTAAGTCCAATGCACATGATGCAAATAAAGCCTAGCCTACTAGGGATATCTGTTGCTTGTGGCTTGTTCTTCTAAGTTTTCAAATCCTAATGGAGATGATATCTAGACCTGGCTTTACCCCGGCGGACAACCCGAGCCGAGGAGCGTCAAGCGTCACCAGTAGTAGAACAACACTGGCTAGCTAACGGCTCTCCCGCCTAAACATGTGTGACTAAATCCTTCACCAGAAGCTGGTAGGCTAACTGTCTTTATCTCAAGAAAGAAATTTTGTGATGCTGGTAGTTAAACACAACATAACTACCTATCAGAAGACTCAGAGGGGTGCGAGAGAGGATACAGTTTATATTACAGTTCAAATAAATATTAAAGCGGTAAATAAGTGACAAATAGCACATTAGGCTCCCAAATACAATAATATCCAAAACATGATAAAAGCCAAACAAGAATCAATTTACAAAGCTCGAATTCTTATTAATTCTTCCCAGCAGAGTCGCCAGAGCTGTCACACCTCTTTTTTTCCAGCAACCCTATTATGAGGTTGAGTTTGAAGAGTTTTTCTAATTAAAGTGACGTTTTGAAAAGGGATTATTTATTATTTAGAGCCGTCCCTTGGAATTGAGTTTTGGTGTTCCAAGTCACCTTTTATTTCAATCCCTTATCAAACGGAAGGTTTGACTCCTTATTTATGGTCTACGAAAATAGAAGACTGAGTAAGAAATTCTGTTAAATGAGGGGAAGGTGTGAGGCACCCCTCGAGTCCAGTGGTTCTAGCATGATCGCTTTATTGACTCATGTCCGGCTTAAATCAATTCTTGGCTACTCTTGTATTTTATTGGTTATGGTTTACCTATTATCACTTAATTAATTATTGTATTTTATTAATTATGTTCACCAAGATGCGGTACGCACACAAGGTAGTCTTCTTTGAAGTCGGATGTTAAACCAAGGTACGAGAATGTACACATGGTTAAAACATAATTATTTTAAATTGAAAGGTATCACGACGCGGGAATGCGCACATGATCCTTTTATTATTTAAGCATATTGATCCAAGGTTCGTGTATGAACACATGGGCTAATATTTAAAGTGCATGTAAAGCTCTTATAGCTATTTTAGAGTTATTTTTTTGCTACTTTTGAGATAATTGTGAAGGCCATAGATTATGAATATGAAGTTGTGGAAGATGTGTATTATTTAAACAATTATTCACAACTCAATCAACCTTAGAACTATTTACAACTTAATAAATTACCAACAATCTATATCTCGAATTATTTTGATATCTATTATTAATATGTATAAGAGATGAACTAGCTAGAAATTACCTTGTTTTGGTGGCCTGACAGAACTCTTTGGCCTAAATAGTGAAAAAGGCCTCATGTACGACCTAAAAAACGATCCAAAGAGAATTGGCATAAAACTCAACTATTCACAACTCACTTCTTGACAAAGATCCAAGACAAATAAGAAACAGTAGTAACACAATCTGGTAAAACAATTCAAACGATCATATGCCCTTACTTTTTAAGTGACATTCCTCCGTCATGCGATATCTCAAAGTTTACTTTATGTAACAATTCACCATGGACAATCAAATACTCATATCAAACATAGATGACAAACTCAAAACATTTATACAAATTCGAGTAATGCCTTTTAATCATGGAATAAAACTGGAAATATCGAGATGAGATAAAAATGGACCTTTGTATGAACGAAGCAAATACAGAGTTAGAATTTCGGCCGGAACAACTGGACAACGACTGAGACCTTTAAACAGTGACCTTGCTGGAGCCTCGAACGGACTCGCTGGACAGCAACTTCAATTCAATCTCCCGCTTCCCTTTTAATGTTGCTGCTTTATGTCAAAGAAGAAGGGCTATTTCGCTGGAGTTTTTAGCCAGTTTTCATGGCTGTTTTGGGCTGATTTAGAGGTGTTTTAGAGCTGAGTTCGAGGTGATTAATGGCTGGTATTCATGGCTGCGTTTTCATGGAGTTTCAGCCTGTTTTTCAGGTCTTTTTGGGTGGTTATGGACTGTTATGGACTGTTTTTCAGCTTGGTTTACTTTTTCTTACGAGCTGCTGCGCCGGACCTAAAACTCTAGGGTTGTTCGCCTTCTAAATCGTCCCCCTTTTATTTGTGAAATGTGTGAGCTATATATAGAACGTGTGTGTTGATGGAAAAAGAATAGTGGGGACGTGGGGGAATCGTGTGTGTATGTGAAGGAAATGGGGATATGGGGGTTGGGAAGTGAGGAGTGGTGTATGTGTAGGTAGTGATTAGTTAGATTAGATATGAGTTAATCTTTTGGTTTTATTTTAGTTTTTTTTTTCTTCTTCTTTTCCTTTTTATTTTTCGTTAAAAGATAAAATATAAAGATAAGAAAAATTAACTATCTAATTTTTAGACTAAAATAATATAGGCAAACTAAATATTTACACTATAATTTAAATGATACCCAAGATATACTAAAGCTAAGCTAACTTATTTATTATAATTCTAATTTAAAGAAACCATATATTTTTGTAAATTTTCTTTTTCTCTTTATAAATAGGAATAAGATTTATACTATAAGCATGTGAATATTTTTTTGTAATTTTTAACTTTTATCAAATAAAACCTATTAAAAATAAGATAAAAGTTTAAAATATGAGGATTAGACCTAGAAAAACTATTTACACTAAAATAGTATAGAATCTGGGTGTGGTCAAAAATTAGATGTTCAGAACATGCCCCTCTTTGCTTGGAAACATGAAAAGTTTTCCGGCAAAGAAAATAAACAAGGTAACTGATTTTTGACCTCACTATTATTTAAAAGGAAAAATAAGATAAATGAAAAAGATGTGACCAAGCCTTGGTTTTAGGCAACCTACATATCCCGGGTTATAAGGGAATCAGGTCACGTGTAGTTCAAGTAGAAGAAGTGTGAAGGAGTATACTTAGAGGGAGAGTCGAGTGAAGTTCCGTCGAGGTTCCGATTCGCAGCTCCTACTATTACATCAAAAGAAAAAGTAAATTACATACTCTTGAAATCTAAGAGTTACAAAAATCCTATCTAAATGCCATCTCGAGTCTTGTCTTGATTCTTGACTTGCCTTCCCCATTGACTTTAGACTGAAACTTGATATTCTCGATGCAACAGACTAGGAAATATTCTCACAGGCTTGTTTCTTAATCAGATGATGAGAAGATGGATCTTGAAATCCAATGTCTCTGCATGCATTATATCAAAGCGTGTTTGGCTCGTATTGAGATAAAACGTTCCACTTTCTCTGGCGAGAGCTGAAATCTTATTTTTGCACATCCAATCCGTACTTTGCAGAAAAACCTGCAAGCCATCAGAAACAAACAAAACGAACAAAACTTTTCTGCCCCAGTTTGCACTAGAAAATTTTTATGAGTTATTGAAAATACAATAAACTATTTTTCTATTGCAAAATAAAGAATTGAAAAAGAAATGAGAGATTTTTTATTTTTTATTTTTATTTTTTATATATATTTTATAATATTTTATAATAGGGATTGTCGTACCCTATGTTAACAAGAAGGAAGGCAACCAGGGGATGTAGTACCCTGTGTTGACAATAAGATGAGGCTCGTGGTAGTCTAGGATGCTACTAGGGAATGTCATACCCTATGTTTGCAACAAGAAATGCAACCAGGGGATGTAGTACCCTGTGTTGGCAATAAGGTGAGGCTCTTGGCACTCTGGGATGCTACTAGGGAATGTCGCACCCTATGTTTGCAATAAGAAATGCAACCAGGGGATGTAGTACCCTGTGTTGGCAATAAGGTGAGGCTCTTGGCACTCTGGGATGCTAGTAGTATAATGACCCAGCCAGTCATTTTGACTTTTAGAACCCCGTTCCCTAAAAATAAAACTTTTCGTATGTAATTTTAATGATTTATGACTTGCGGAGATGGTCAGTTCGGGATTTGGAAGTGTTTGAGTTGAAATCGAAACACTTGGTTCCTTAAGTTGGCTTTAAAAGGTTAAGTTTGACTTCGGTCAACATTTTGAGAAAACGACCTCGGAATAGAATTCTGACAATTCCAACAGCTCCGTATGGTGATTTTGGACTTAGGAGTATGTTCAGAATTTTATTTGGAAGTCCGTAGTTAAATTAGGTTTGAAATGGCTAGAATAGGAATTTAAGTTTGGAAGCTTGACCGGGGAGTTGACTTTTTGATATCGGAGTCAGAATCCAGTTCTGAAAATTTTTATAGCTCCGTTATGTCATTTATGACTTGTGTGCAAAATTTGAGGTCAATCGGAGTTGATTTGATAGGTTTCGACATCGAATGTAGAATTTGAAAATTCTAAGTTTCATTAAGCTTGAATTGGAGCATAATTTGTGGTTTTAGCGTCGTTTTAGGTGATTTGAGGTTTCACATAAGTTCGTATGATATTTTAGAACTTGTTGGTATATTTGGTTGAGGTTCCGAGGGTCTCGGGTGAATTTCGGATGGTTAACAGACCAAAAATTGAACTCAAAAAGCTGCTGCAATTTTCCCTTCTGCTAGATATTCTGGGATGTGATCGAGCCCAAGATCGAGCCTAGATATCGAGCCCAGGGTCGACGGCCTGTGTCGAAGCCAGGGACGAGGTTCAGTATCGAAGCCATGATCGAAGGCAAGGCTCGAGGACCATGATCTAAGGCAAGACTCGAGGGCCAAGATCAAGACCCAAGATCGAGGGTCACGATCGAAGGCACAGGCTCGATGCCAGGCTCGAGGCCATGACCGAGTCCCAGGATCGAGGCCATGATCGAGGCCATGACCGAGTCCCAGGCTCGAGGCCATGATCGAGGCCAAGACCGGAGTCTTAGGCTCGAGGCCATGATCGAAGCCCAGGCTCGAGGGCCACGATCGAAGCCACGATCGAGGCCCAATTCCGAAAGCTGCCTGGGCTGTTTTACAAAAGAGGGCATTCGTCCCATTTGCCATCTTTGACGAACATGAGATTGAGCAGAGGCGACTTTTGACAGATTTTCAAGAGAAAAACATTGAGGTAAGTGATTCTAACTCGGATTTGGTCTACATTTACAAGTATATCATTGTTTTCACCATAAATTAGTGTTTTGAGATTTAAATTTGAGAAATTGTTAGAAATCTCATAGAAACGAATTTTTGAGATTTTGGTATCGATTCAGAGTCGGATTTGAGTGAAACTGGTATGGTTGGACTCGTAATTGAATGGGTTGTCGGATTTCGTAACTTTCGCCAGATTCCGAGAAGTGGGCCCCACGGATGGATTTTTAATTAATTTCGGGATTCTTATTGAAAATGTAGTATTTTCTTATAAAATTGATTCCTATAAATTTTAGTGATTGTATAGAATTATTTTTAGTTAGATTCGAGCAAATCAAAGTTGGATAATCGAGGAAAAGACCTACTAGTGGATTAAATTGGAGCAAGACGAGGTAAGTCACTTGTCTAATCTTGTGAGGGGGAAATTACCCCATATGTGATTAAATTAAATAATTTTTGCTAATTGTGGGGGCTACTTATGCACAAGGTGATGAGAGTCCGTGCGTAGCTACTATTAAATGCTAAAGTCCGGGTAGTTTAGGACTCAAAAGCATGAATTACTTGTGTAAATTGTAGTCTTTACTTAATTAAATTATTTGATATATATATATATATATATATATATATATATATATATATATATATATATATATATATATTGTGAATTGTTAGGGAAGATATTAAAGGATGGAAATCTCATATGCTTATATATATATATATATATATATATATATATATATATATATATATATATATATATATATATGTGAATTGTTAGGGAAGATGTTAAAGGATGGAAATCTCATATGCTTAAATTTTCTGTTTAAATTAATTAATTGTTAAGAGAAATTGTTCTTCCTCTTGAATTTATCTTATAATAAATATACTCTCATTCCGGAGGTACATAAGAAAATGTCCTCATTTCTTATGGAGTGGGCCGAACACCTCGGCAGGATAGATGCAACTATGGATCGTGCCGCACGTCCCTCAGCAGTGTACACGACACTCTGGATCGGACCGTACGACCTCGGCAGAAATCGTGCCTAATAATAATAATTACACGATACTTTGATAGTTTATTGCAGCTTGTAAAGCTAATTGATAAATTGGAATTAAAGGAATTCAAGAAATTTAATTAATATATTGAGAATTATTGCATTTGAAGGAATTTAATTATTTCTACTGGTTAAATAAATTATTATAAATTCTGTAAATCATGCTGATTTAAATATTCTAGATTTATTTCAATTATTATTATTGATCTATAGTGAGTGTCAAAGTCGGTCATCTCGTCTCTACCACTTCGAGATTAGGCTTGGTACTTACTGGGTACACGTTGTTTATGTACTCATACTATACTTGCTGCACTTTTTGTGCAGGACCTGAGGCAAGTACTAATGGGGGACCTATCGCCTTACACCCACGTTATCCAGGGGCATAGTGGTGAGCTGCCTTCCTGAGCCGTTCTGCAGCTACCGGTGTCTCTCCTTGTATTTTTTAGTTTTGTCTATTTTCATTTCAGACAGTATTTGGAGTTTTGTATAATCTACTAGATGCTCATACACTTGTGACACTAGGTCTTGGCACACACATTGGTATAATTTGGTGTCTTATTATTTTTCTTGGATTTAAATTTTATCGATATATGTTTAATTTATTAGTTGGCTTGCCTAGCTATGGTGTTGGGCGCCATCACGACCTATAGGTGAAATTGGGTCATGACAACATGGTATCAAAGTACTAGGTTCACGTAGGTCTCGCAGGTTATGAACAGAGACGTCTGTAGTTATCTTCAAGAGGCTATAGGGTGTTGGGAAACTACCTTTCTTCATATTCCATCGTGCAATTAATTTAGTACTAAATATCCTTCTTTTATTCTCTCACAGATGGTCAGGACGCGCTCTAATGAGGTTCCAGACCAGGGAAGAGCTACTCCCCTTGTTGCTAGAGGCCGAGGGAGGGCTCCAGCCCGTGGTAGAGGGCGAGGACATCCCAGGACTGTTCCAGTTATGCCGCCAGTGGGTCCAGCAGAGAACCCCATTGTTGAGGAATAGGATGAGGTACCTGTGGCAAAGCCAGCTCCGGTGGATTTCACATCTGCACCAGGATTTCAGGATGTCATGGGTCATATGCTGCGGTTCATGGACAATATGACCCAGACCGGTTTATTTCCGGCAGACCCAACCACATCTCAGACGGGCGGGGGAGCACAAACCTCTACCGCACAGGCTCATGGACATGAAGCTGCTGTATATTAGACCCAGGGTGCACTACCCGTGGGTGGAGCCCAGCCAGTAGCAGCAGCTACACTTGAGCCCAGGCCAGCTGTAGCAGCTGATCCGCAGAAACTATTGGACAAATGGACTAGACTACATCCTCCTGCCTTTGGGGGTGAGCGACATGAGGATCCCCAGGATTTCATTGATCGGTGCAAGGATAGACTGTACAACGTGAGGATATTGGAGTCTCATGGGGTAGACTTTGCTACTTTTCAGCTAGAGGGCAGAGCCCGTAAATGGTGGCAGTCCTATGTTCTTGGCAGACCAGCAGATTCTCCTCCCATGACTTGGGATAGGTTCACCCATATCTTCCTGGACAGGTATATTCCACCCTCTCAGAGGGAAGAGTTGAGGTTTCAGTTTGAGCAGCTCCAGCAGGGTCAGATGTCAGAGACCGATTATGAGGTGAGGTTTTCTGAGTTATCTCGCCATGCACTTATGATACTCCCTACTGAGTATTAGAGAGTGTAGAGGTTTGTTGAGGGTTTACATACTGGCATTCAGGCCACTATGGCTCGAGAGGTTGAGATGGATACTTCTTATGAGCTAGTCATGGAGATAGCCTGAAGGATTGAGGGTGTGCGTCAATGGAGCCGAGAGCAGGTTATGAGAGATAAGCGGCTCAGGTATTCTCAAGAGTTCAGAGGTGCTCCACCTGGGGGCAAAGGTCAGTTCGTGAGAGGGCAGTCCAGTAGGCCCCCATATCCAGCACCACCGCCTCCTCGAGGTGCTCCAGTACGACCCTATCTCAGTGCTATACATGAGAGTTCTTATCGCCCACCAGCTATTCAGGGTCCTCCCAGCGGGTATTCAGTTCCCCAGGGCCAAACTCTTAGTCAACAGCCCATCGCATCAAAGAGTTGTTACGAGTACGGGGATCCCAGTCACATATGGAGATTTTGCCCCAGGCTTCGGGGGTAAACTAGTGCAACAGGGTCAGCAGCCTATGCTTACCGGACCAGTTGCTCCACCAGTAGTCCGACCACCAAAAGGTGGAGGACAGGTGGTTAGGGGCCGTCCTAGAGGTAGAGGTCAGCCAGGCGGAGGCCAGCTAGTTGGCACTCCAGCTCGGTTCTATGATTTTCCGGCCTGACCAGATACAAAGGCCTCAAATGCCTTGATTACAAGTATTATTTTTGTTTGCGGCAAAGATGCCTTGGTATTATTTGATCCAGGATCTACGTATTCATATGTGTCATCTCTATTTGCTCCATTCTTGGGTGTTTCTTGTGAGTCCTTGAGTACTCCTGTTTATGTGTCCACTCTTGTGGGCGATTCTGTTATTGTGAACCAGATCTACCGATCTTGCATTATTACATTCTGTGGTTATGAAACTAGAGCAGATCTCTTATTGCTTGAGATGATCGATTTTGAAATTATTCTGGGCATGGACTGGTTATCTCCATATCATGCTATTCTAGATTGTCATGCCAAGACTGTTACCTTGGCTATCTAGTATTGCCTAAGCTGGAGTGGAAGGGTTCGTCTACTAGTTCATTTAATCGAGTTATTTCTTTTATAAAGTTTCAACACATGATCGAGAAGGGTTGTTTGGCTTATCTAGCCTATGTTTGGGATACTACTGCAGATATTTCGGCTATTGATTCAGTGCCCGTAGTTCGGGAGTTCTCCGATGTATTTCCTTCAAATCTTCCAGGTATGCCACTTGATCGTGATATTGATTTTTGTATTGACTTGGGTCTAGATACCCAGCCTATATCTATCCCATCGTATCGCATGGCTCTGAAAGAATTAAAAGAATTGAAAGAACAGCTTGAAGAGTTACTGGCCAAAGGGTTCGTCAGACCGAGTGTATCGCCTTGGGGTGCACCGGTATTATTTATGAAAAAGAAGGATGGAACAATGCGGATGTGTATTGATTATCGCCAATTGAACAAAGTCACTATTAAGAACAAGTACCCATTGCCGCGTATTGATGATCTATTTGACCAGTTACAGGGTGCTAGGTTGTTCTCTAAGATCGACTTTAGGTCGGGGTACCACCAGTTGAAGATTCGGGATTTCGATGTTCCGAAGACTGCTTTCCGGACTAGATATGGTCATTATGAGTTTCTGGTGATGTCCTTCGGTTTAACTAACGCCCCGGCAGTGTTTATGGATTTGATGAACAGGGTATTCAGGCCATATATTGATTCGTTTGTCATTGTCTTCATTGATGACATTTTGATCTACTCGCGCAGTAAGGAGGAGCATGAGCAGCATATGAGAATAGTGCTTCCGACGTTGCGGGAACAAAAGTTATATGCTAAGTGTCACGACCCCATATTCCCTCCGTAGGATGTCGTGATGGCACATAGTCTCTAAGACTAGGTAAGCCTATCAATGCAGAATAACAATAGAAATATGAAATAAATAAATCTGCAATTCACTTAATTACAACTCCCAAAACCCGGTAGAAATAAGTCACAAGCTTCTAAGAATTTATCCTCAATGTATCTATATATCAGGGTCTAAAGAAAGATAAGGAAGCAACATAATAATGATAATAGACATGGGGAAAAGTAGAAGGGGATTCCGAGGTCTGTGGACGCGGCAGATATACCTTGAAGTCTCCAATGCTGTCCCAGCTCACTAATAGTGCGACTGATAAGGAGTATCTGGATATGCACACAAAAATATGTGCAGAAGAGTAGCATGAGTACACCACAATCAGTACCCAGTAAGTGCCAAGCCTAACCTCGGTCGTGTAGTGACGAGGTCAGGTCAGGACCCTACTGGTATATATAATAATAAAGCAAGGCAGAAATGAAATATCACAATAAAATAAGGACTGAAATTTAACAAGAAAGAATTCATAGAAGGTAACAGCTCAGTACACAGAAATACAACAGGGGATCTCCCGAGATACCGTCTCGTAGTCCCAAACGTAAATGTGCAGGGGGATCTCCCGGAATACCGTTCCGTAGTCCCAAAATAAATATGCAGTACAGGGGGATCTCCCGGAATACCGTCCGTAGTCCCAAAGTAAATATGCAAGACAGGGGAATCTCCCGAAATACCGTTTCGTAGTTCCAAAGTAAATATGCGGTACAGGGGGGGATCTCCCGAAATACCGTTCCGTAGTCCCAAAGTAAATATGCAGCCAAACAATAGAATTCAATAGTTATGACATGAAATTCTACAGTTCAACCTAAGTACCAGTTAAGGAAAGACAGGTAAATTCACTAACCATGTTGCATGTAGTTCAAGTAAACAGTTAAGGCAAGTAGGCATGTTATTCTAGTCTAGCTGGATATCACACATGCTGATGGAACTCAAATAAGAATGAAATCAGGTTATTACTTAGTAGAAAAATTGGATTTTTACACAAATAGCCCGTGTACGTACTCGTCACCTCACGTACACGGTGCTCATATATAAAAAAAACAACAGTACAAATCCTACGGGGAGTTCCCCCACACAAAGTTAGGCAAGTCACTTACCTCGAACCAAGCTCAATTAATCGGTAAGAATGCCTTTTCCACGAATATCCAACTCTGAATGGCTCGAATCTAGCCAAAATAATTCGATACAGTCAACAAAAATTATACGAATCAATTTCATAAGAAAATACTATATTTTTCAATAAAAACCTGAAATTAACTCAAACATCACCCGTGGGGCCCACGTCTCGGAATCCGGAAAAACTCACAAAATCCGACAACCCATTCAATTACGAGTCCAACCATACCAGTTTCACCCAAATCTGACTCCGAATCGACACCAAAATCTCAAAAATCCGTTTCTATGAATTTTCTAAATTGTTTCCAAATTTCAATCTCAAAACACTAATTAAATGATGAAAACAAATGATGGATTCGGGTAATCTAACCATAATTGAGTTAAGAACACTTACCTTGATGTTTTCTCTTAAAATATCCCAAAAGTCGCCTCTCCCCAAACTCCAATTCGTCAAAAATGGCACAGGGGACGAAGTCCCCTGTTTTATAATTTTGCCTAAGCAGTCCTCGGTCCTGCCTCGATCCTGGCCCTCGATCATGGCTTCGATCATGGCCCTCGATCCTGGGCCTCGATCCTGACCTTCGATCCTGGGCATCGATCATGGCTTCGATCTTGGCCCTCGATCCTGGCCTTCGATCATGGTCCTCGATTCTGGCCTTCGATCACGGCCCTCGATCCTGAGCCTTCGATCATGGCCCTCGATTCTGAGCCTTTGATCATGGCACACGATCCTGGCCCTCGATCTTGAGCCTTGACCCTGGCTTTGATTCTAGCCCTTGACCCTGGGCTCAATTTCTGGGCTTGATTTCTGCATTTCCAGCAGAAGAAAATTGCAGCAGCTGTTTAAGTCCAACTTTTGATCCGTTAACCATCCGAAACTTACCCGAGGCCCTCGGGACCTCAACCAAATACACCAACAAGTCCTAAAACATCATACAAACTTATTTGAAACCTCAAATCACATCAAACAACACTAAAATCACAATTCATACCCCAATTCAAGCTTAATGAAACTGAATTTCCAACTTCTACATTCGATGTCGAAATCTATCAAATCAAGTCTGATTGACATCAAATTTTGCACACAAGTCATAAATGACATAACAGAGCTATGAAAATTTTCAGAACTGGATTCTGACCCCGATACTAAAAAGTCAACTCCCAAGTCAAACTTCCAAACTTAAATTCCTATTTTAGCCATTTCAAGCCTAAATGAGCTACAGACCTCCAAAACACAATCCAGACACACCCCTAAACCCAAAATTACCTAACGGAGCTAACAGAACCAACAAAATTCCATTCCGAAGTCTTCTTCATATAGTTCTGACTACGATCCAAATTCTAAGGCTTAAACCTCCATTTAGGGACTAAGTGTCCAAAAACCAAAACGAAACCTCCCGGCAAGTCACAATAGCAGGAATAGATATGGGAGAAGTAGTAAATAGGGGATCAGGGCTATTACTTTCGAAATGACTGGATGGGTCGTTATACTAAGTTCTCTAAATGTGAGTTCTAGCTTGAGTCTGTAGCATTTTTGGGGCATATTGTATCGGGCGAGGGCATTAAAGTTGATCCCAAAAAGATTGAGGCAGTTCAAAATTGGCATCATCCCACTTCGGCGACTGAGATCAGGAGTTTTCTGGGTTTGGCATATTATTATCGTCGGTTCGTGGAGGGTTTTTCGTCTATTGTAGCACCTTTGACCAAATTAACCCAGAAGGGTGCTTCATTCCGATGGTCCGATGATTGTGAGGTGAGCTTTCAGAAGCTCAAGACAGCATTGACTACAATACCAGTGTTAGTGTTTCCTTCCGGATCGGGGATGTATACAGTGTATTATGACACTTCACGCGTTGGCTTGTGTATTGATGCAGGAAGGGCGAGTTATTGCATATGTTTCACGTCAGCTGAAGCCCCACGAGAATAATCATCCGGTACATGATTTGGAATTAACGGCGTTTGTTCACGCTCTTAAGATTTGAAGGCATTATCTTTATGGGGTGTCTTGTGAAGTTTACACTAATCATTGTAGTTTGCAGCAATTGTTCAAGCAGAGGGACCTAAATTTGAGGTAGTGCAGATGGCTGGAATTACTGAAAGATTATGATATTACTATCCTATATCATCCGGGCAAAACAAATGTGGTTGTAGACGCCTTGAGTAGAAAGATGGAGAGTATAGGTAGTTTGGCTTTCATTTCAGCAGAGGAGAGGCCATTAGCTTTGGATATTCAGTCCTTGGCCAACAGACTTATGCGGCTGGATATTTCAGAGCCCAGCCGAGTTATTGCATGTATTGTAGCCCGGTCTTAACTATTTGAACAGATCAAGGCTCGCCAGTATGATGATCCACACTTAACGGTTCTTCGAGAAATGGTACTATGGGGTGGTTCCAAAGAAGTTACTATTGGAGCGGATGGTATTCTGCGACTCCAGGATCGTCTATGTGTTCCTAATGTGGATGGACTGAGGAAAAAGATCCTAGAGGAAGCACACAGTTCTCGGTATTCTATTTATCCAGGTTCTACGAAGATGTATCGTGACCTGAGGCAGCATTATTGGTGGCGATGAATGAAAAAGGACATAATTGAGTATGTAGCTAGGTGTCTAAATTGCCAGTAAGTTAAATACGAACACTAGAGGCCATGTGGCCTAATTCAGCAGATGACTATACTAGAGTGGAAATAGGAACGCATCACTATGGACTTTGTAGTTGGGTTGCCGCGGACCTTGCGTAAGTTTGATGCAGTTTGGGTCATTATTGACAGGTTGACCAAGTCGGCACATTTTATTCCTGTTGTGACTACGTATACTTCAGAGAGGTTGGCCCAGATTTATATTTAGGAGATAGTTCGGTTGCACGACGTTCCAATTTTTATCATATCAGATAGAAGCCCTCAGTTTACTTCACATTTCAAGAGAGCAGTACAGAGTGAATTGGGGACCCGTGTAGAGCTCAGCACATCCTTTCATCCGCAGACTGACGGGCAATCAGAGCAGATAATTCAGATTTTGAAGGATATGCTTAGGGCATATGTGATTGACTTTGGAGGTCATCGAAATTGTTTCTTGCCTTTGGCCGAGTTTGCTTATAATAATAGTTACCAATCCAGCATCGAGATATCTCTATTTGAGGCTTTATATGGTCGGCGATGTCATTCGCCCATTGGATGGTTTGAGCCCGGCGAGGCTAAATTATATGTTACTTATTTGGTGAAAGATGCCTTGGAAAAGGTAAAGTTGATTCAGGAGCGACTTCGTACAACACAGTCCAGACAGAAGAGTTACGCGGATCAGAAAGCGCGTGATTTATCATTTATGGTGGGTGAAAAAGTTCTTTTGAAAGTTTCGCCGATGAAGGGAATCATGAGATTTGGGAAAAATAGGAAATTGAGCCCAAGGTTTATAGGCCCATTTGAGGTGTTGACACGAGTTGGGGAGGTTGCTTATGAGCTTGCATTGCCACCTAGTCTATCGGGAGTTCATCTGACCTATCACATGTGTTATACTTCAGCAGAGTTCAGCTAGATAATAGCTTGGGTTATGAAGAGGAGCCAGTTGCCATTGTTGATAAACAGGTTTGCCAGTTGAGGTCCAAGAGGATTTCTACAGTAAAAGTCCAGTGGAGGGGCCAACTAGTCGAGGAAGCAACTTGGGAGGCCGAGGAAAACATGCGGAGCAGATATCCACACTTATTCAGCACTTCAGGTACAATTCTAAACCCGTTCGAGGACGGACGTTTGTTTAAGAGGTGGAGAATATAATGACCCAACCGGTCATTTTGACATTTAGAACTCCGTTCCCTAAAAATAAAACTTTTCGTATGTGCTTTTAATGATTTATGACTTGCGGTGATGGTCGGTTCGGGATTTGAAAGTGTTTGGGTTGAAATCGAAACACTTGGTTCCTTAAGTTGGCTTTAAAAGGTCAAGTTTGACTTCGGTCAACATTTTGAGAAAATGACCTTGGAATAGAATACTGACAATTCCAACAGCTCTGTATGGTGATTTTGGACTTAGGAGCGTGTTCGGAATTTTATTTGGAAGTCTGTAGTTAAATTAGGCTTGAAATGGCTAGAATATGAATTTAAGTTTGGAAGCTTGACCGGGGAGTTGACTTTTTGATATCGGAGTTAGAATCCAGTTTTGAAAATTTTCATAGCTCCGTTATGTTATTTATGACTTGTGTGCAAAATTTGAGGTCAATCGGAGTTGATTTGATAGGTTTCGACATCGAATGTAGAAGTTGGAAATTGTAAGTTTCATTAAGCTTGAATTGGAGCATAATTCGTGGTTTTAGCGTCGGTTTAGGTGATTTGAGATTTCAAATAAGTTTGGATGATGTTTTAGGACTTGTTGGTATATTTGGTTGAGGTCCCGAGGGCCTCGGGTGAATTTCGGATGGTTAACAGACCAAAAATTGGACTCAAAAACCTGCTGCAATTTTCCCTTCTGCTGGATATTCTGGGCTGTGATCGAGCCCAGATATCGAGCCTAGGGTCGACGGCCTGAGTCAAAGCAAGGGACGAGGCTCAGCATCAAAGCCATGATCGAAGGTAAGGCTCGAGGTCCATGATCGAAGGCAAGGCTCGACGGCCAGGATCAAGACCCAAGATCGAGGGTCACGATTGAAGGCACATGCTCGATGCCAGGCTCGAGGCCATGACCGAGTCCCTGGCTCGAGGACATGATCGAAGCCATGACTGAGTCCCAGGATCGAGTCCATGACCGGAGTCCCAGGCTCGAGACCATGATCGAGGCCATGATCGAAGCCCAGGCTCGAGGGCTACGATCGAGGCCCAATTCCGAAGGCTGCCTGAGCAGTTTTATAATAGAGGGCATTCATCCCATTTGCCATCTTTGACGAACTTGAGCTTGAGCAGAGTCGACTTTTGATATATTTTTAAGGGAAAAACATTGGGGTAAGTGATTCTAACTCGGATTTGGTCTACATATATAAGTATATCATTGTTTTCACCATAAATTAGTGTTTTGAGATTTAAATTAGGGAAAGTTTTAGAAATCTCATAGAAATGAATTTTTGAGATTTCGGTATCGATTTGGAGTCGAATTTGAGTGAAACTGGTATGGTTGGACTCGTAATTGAATGGGTTGTCGGATTTCGTAACTTTCGTCGGATTGCGAGACGTGGGCCCCACAGACGAATTTTTAATTAATTTCGGAATTCTTATTGAATATGTAGTATTTTTTTATAGAATTGATTTCTATAAATTTTAGTGATTGTATCGAATTATTTTTTGTTAGATTCGAGCCAATTAAAGTTGGATAATCGAGGAAAAGGCCTACTAGTGGATTAAATTGGAGCAAGACGAGGTAAGTCTCTTGTCTAATCTTATGAGGGAGAAATTACCCCATAGGTGATTAAATTAAATAATTGTTGCTAATTGTGGGGGCTACGTATGCACGAGGTGACGAGAGTCCGTGCGTAGCTACTATTAAATGCTGAAGTCCGGGTAGTTTAGGACTCAAAAACATAAATTACTTGTGTAAATTGTAGTATTTACTTAATTAAATTATTTGAATATATATATATATATATATATATATATATATATATATATATATATATGTTGTGAATTGTTAGGGAAGATATTAAAGGATGGAAATATCATATGCTTAAATTTTCTGTTTGAATTAATTAATTGTTAAGAGAAATTGTTCTTCCTCCTGAATTTATCTTATAATAAATATACTCTCATTCCGGAAGTACATAAGAAAATGTCCTCCTTTCTTGTGGAGCGAGCCGAACGCCTCGGCAGGATAGATGCATCTATGGATCGTGCCGCACGTCCTTCGGCAGTGTACACAACACTCTGGATCGAGCCGTACGACCTCGACAGAAATCGTGCCTAATAATAATAATTACACGATACTTTGATAGTTTATTGTAGCTTGTAAACCTAATTGATAAATTGGAATTTTTATTGAAATTGAAGGAATTTAATTAATATATTGAGAATTATTGCATTTTAAGGAATTTAATTATTTCTACTGGTTAAATAAATTATTGTAAATTCTGCGAATCATGCTGATTTAAATATTCTAGATTTATTTCAATTATTATTATTGACCTATAGTGAGTGTCAAAGTCGGCCATCTCGTCTCTACCACTTCGAGATTAGGCTTGATACTTACTGGGTACATGTTGTTTACGTATTCATACTACACTTGCTGCACTTTTTATGCAGGACCTAAGGCAAGTACTAGTGGGGGACCTATTGCCTTACACCCACATTATCCATGGGCATAGTGGTGAGCTGCCTTCCTGAGCCATTCTGCAGCTACCAGTGTCTCTCCTTGTATTTATTAACTCTGTCTATTTTTATTTCAAACAGTATTTGGAGTTTTGTATAATCTATTAGATGCTCATACACTTGTGACACCAGGACTTGGCACACACATTGGTAGAATTTGGTGTCTTATTATTTTTCTTGGATTTAAATTTTATCGATATATGTTTAATTTATTAGTTGGCTTACCTAGCTATAGTGTTGGGCGCCATCACGACCTATAGGTGAAATTGGGTCGTGACAACTAGGGAATGTCGTACCCTATGTTTGCAACAAGAAATGCAACCAGGGGATGCAGTACCCTGTGTTGGCAATAAGGTGACGCTCTTGGTACTCTGGGTTGCTACTAGGGAATGTTGTACCCTGTGTTTGCAACAAGAAATACAACCAGGGGATGTATTACCCTGTGTTGGTAATAAGGTGAGGCTCTTGGCACTCTGAGATGCTACTAGGGAATGTCGTACCCTATGTTTACAATAAGAAATGCAACCAGGGGATGTAGTACCCTATGTTGGCAATAAGGTGAGGCTCTTGGCACTCTGAGATGCTACTAGGGAATGTCGTACCCTATGTAGGCAGAAAGTAATGCAGCCAGGGGATGTAGTACCCTGTGTTGGCAATAAGATGAGGCTCGTGGCACTCTGTAATGCTACTATGGAATGTCGTACCCTATGTTGGTAATAAAATGAGGCTCGTGGCGCTCTGAGATGCTACTAGGGAATGTCGTATCCTATGTTGGCAGAAAGTAATGCATCCAGGGGATATAGTACCCTATGTTGGCAATAAGTTGAGGCGGGTGGCACTCTGGGATGCTACTAGGGAATGTCGTACCCTATGTTGGAAATAAAATGAGGCTCGTGGCGCTCTGAAATGCTACTAGGGAATGTCGTACACTATGTTGGCAACAAGTAATGCAACTAGGGGATGTAGTACCCTGTATTGAAGATAGTGTATTGATTCCCTATAATGAAACTAAAAATAACATATTTACATGTATATTGGAAGAAAATCATGGATTTGAGAACTTCACTTGGTGGTGTTCGTCTTTTCACGAACTACTTCTTAAATTGTTGTGTTCCTGTTCTGAACAAAAAAAGATTTGTTAGTTTTACAATGGAGGTCGGTTTGTGGCCTTGATTATTTCAATCTCTTGATCTCGGCTCATCTTCTTTAATGATTCTAACTGCAACTGATTATTTCCTGAATACCAATTGTATTTCTGACCCCGGAGAACCTTTGGCATTTCCAAACTTTGCCATGATGGTTGGTCGTGTGGGACTTAACCTTTTTCAACTTTATTTTGCCTTTGTGGGCATTTTGCTTTTGGATTCTTTCAAAGTTTTCCATTTCAAAGCATCGGCCAATCATGGTCGACTTGATGCCCTTGCCGAGGCTGGGCGCCTTTTGAATATATCAGCTCGCTTCAAACGAGAACCTTGTAAATCGGTCTTGCCGTCTTTTCTTTGCCTTATTTTTTTAAACAAAGTTAGACCGAAAAGGATTCAAAGAAATATAAACAATGGAATAGAGAATGAGTTTAAAACAAGAGGTGTCCCTTTCGGGGAACAGAAAGACGGACTTATCTGGGAGTACATGGGGACTTCAATGAACATGACATGCCTTTTGGACTGGATGTCTGATCTATGTAAATTGTCCAACTCTTAGAAACTCATCACAACTTTTGACTTGAAACCGAAAAATCTTGCTCAGGACTGTGTTGATGACATGGCTGCGTGGTTCCTCTTTTCGATCAACAGTGCCCTTTGCGGGTTTTCACTAGCTGATCTCTCTCATTTCTCTTCTCGCCATCGCCTTATAGTTCCCTTTGTGGGTTTTCACTAACAAGACTCTCTCATTTTTATTTTCTCTACTCATCATCGCCCTACAGTGCCCGTGAGGGTTTTCACCAATATAACTCTCTCATTTTATTTCTCTCATTTGGTTGCATCCGATCCAAATAACTATATCCTCCAATTCTTAAACATTCTTGCCGATTAATCGGAAGGACTTGAAAAGATTTGAGTAAAAAGAATTTGGATTAAATTACAACTTTGGAACCTTTTCAGGCGAAACCATCGTCGAACCATTGTAACATCTGCCCTAGTTTTTAGTTTTGGGGAATGTGGATTTTTATTGGTGTAACCGAACCCCAGTGAGGTTGCCTATGTATCCTTTCGGAATTAGGTCAGACGTAGTTCAATTAACTTGAACTTGTTTTGATTTTTGTTTTGTTTTTCTTCTGTTTTATTTTCTTTTGCTTCTTTCTTTTTTTTCTCCTTTTTTTCTTCTTTCTTTCTTTTTTTTTGTTTTTTTTTCTTTTGTTTTTTTTTTCGTTTTTCTTTCTCATTACATACAAGGTTCCAAAGCGGGTGACCAAGGAAAAAGTATCTGGCTCAAAGGGTTAATAGTATTTGGGTAGTGAGAATAAAATCTTTCGTCATCCCAATCAGAGAGCATTAAAGCTGCGTAAAGGGTCAAATATAGTACCTTTTGATCGCGTCTGCATTGACAGTTGTATCGGGAACATTTCTGTCACGACCCAAAATCCCACCACAGACGTCGTGATGACACCTAGTCTCTAAAACTAGGTAAGCCGATTTCAATTACATTTTGAAGCTATTTTTAAAAAAAAATTTAACAAGTAATCAAAACTAACAGCGGAACAAATATGAATATACTACCTCCCAAGACTGGTAGTACTGAGTCACGAATTCTAACTAAATACATTGTATGATCACGAGGACCGAATATACAATACTGTTTGATAAAAATTTAACAGTACAATGAAATGAAAAGACTCCAAGTGACTGCGACGACCAAGCAGCTCTGCCTTGAATCATTACGATCCCGCTTTACTCTGTCCAAGTCCGATATCTCCAATACTTGGCTCTGCACAAAAATGTGCAGAAGTGTAGTATGAGTACACCACGGTCGGTACCCAGTAAGTATCAAGATTAACCTCAGTAGAGTAGAGACGAGGTACAGTCAAGACACCCACTAGTCTAAAAACCTGTGCAATATGATATACAAGAATAATAGAAAGCAAATAACAATAAAGGCAACACAAATCAACCAGTGATATACATAACAGGGCAATAATAACACCATTAATATCGTTCAATAAATTCATAAAAATAAGAACACCCAATTAAATCAAGTTCTTCCATTAAATATCTTTCACATATAATTCTTACGAATAAAACTCTTTTTCAAATATAATTTCGTCAAATAAATATCTTTCAAATACAATTCTTTCATATAATTCTTTTTGAATAAAAATCCTTCCAAATAAATATTTTGAATATAATTCTTTCAATTAAAAAGTCACCATGTGACACCTCATTTCATAATCATAAAAAAATACGGGTCTCAGCCCATTTTCATATTTTTCGTAAACACGGGTCTCAACCCATTTTCATATTTCCAAGGCACCTCGTGCCCATAATTAAATCATCATATTTTTCCGGCACCTCGTGCCCACTTTTCATATCACAGCTGCACGGACAGTTCACGTGCCAATATTATTATCATTTAATCACAGCACCTCGTGCCCACATTTCATATCACAACTGCACGGACAATTTACGTGCCAATATCTCCATTATTTACTCACGGCACCCCGTGCCCACATTTCATTTTACAATCCACCTGGTAATAGCCACAAGCTCTCAATTTCAACATAAATCAGATTGTTATCAATTTACCAACAACAAGACAAATTGCACAAGGTATAAAAATAAACACAAGAAAGTCACAACATCACATGAAAATCACCAACATCACAATTCCACATCATCACATATCGTCCCTGACAATAGCCACCCTTATCGCTCCTATTGCCACCCTTATCACTCCTATAGCCACCCTTATCGCTCCGCCCAGACAATATCAATAGCCACCCTTATCGTTCCTATTGTGTAATGACCCAACCGGTTATTTTAACTTTTAGAACCCTGTTTTCTAAAATAAAACTTCTCGTAGGTGCTTGTAATGATTTATGACTTGCGGGGATGGTTGGTTCGGGATTTGGAAGTGTTTTGGGTGAAACCGGAACACTTGGTTCCTTAAGTTGGCCTTAAAGTGCTAAGTTTGACTTCGGTCTACATTTTGAGAAAACGACCCCATAATAGAATTTTGATGATTACAACAACTCCGTATGGTGATTTTGGACTTAGGAGCGTGTTCGGAATTTTATTTGGAAGTCCGCAGTTAAATTAGGTTTGAAATGGCTAAAAACAAGAATTTAAGTTTGGAAGTTTGACCAATGAGTTAACTTTTTGATACCGGAGTCGGAATCCTGTTACGAAAATTTTCATAGCTCCGTTATATCATTTATGACTTGTGTGTAAAATTTGAGGTCAATCGGAGTTGATTTGATAGGTTCCGACATCGAATGTAGAAGTTGAAAACTCTTAGTTTCATTAAGCTTGAATTGGGGTATGATTCATGGTTTTAGCATTTGTTTGATGTGATTTAGAGGTTCAACTAAGTTCGTATGATGTTTTAGGACTTGTTGGTATATTTGGTTGAGGTCCCGAGGGCCTTGGGTGATTATCGGATGGTTAACGGATCAAAAGTTGAACTTAAAAAGCTGCTGCAATTTTCCCTTCTGCTGTATATTCTGGGCTGTGATCGAGCCCCAGATTGAACCCAGATATCGAGCCCAAGATCGAGGCCTGAGTCGAAGCCAGGGATGAGGCTCAGTATTGAAGCCTCGATCGAAGGCAAGGCTCGAGGGCCATGATCGAAGGCAAGGCTCGAGGGCCAGGGTCAAGACCCAAGATCGAACTTGATCGAGCTCCCTGAAATCGAGCTCCCTGAGATCGAGCTCCCTGAGATCGAGCACCCTGAGATCGAGCTCCCTGAGATCGAGCTCCTTGATCGAGCTCCCTGAGATCGAGCTCCCGAGATTGAGCTCCTCTGATCGAGCTCCTTGATCGAACTGGGCAGAGCTGTAAGTTATAAAAATAGAGGACATTCGTCCCATTTGCCATTTTTGACGGAGCTTGAGCAGAGGCGACTTTTGACAGATTTTCAAGGCAAAAACATTGGGTTAAGTGATTCTAACTCGGATTTGGTCTACATATACAAGTATATCATTGTTTTCACCATAAATTAGTGTTTTGAGATTTAAATTTGGGAAATTTTTTAGAAATCTCATAGAAATGAATTTATTGAGATTTCGGTATCGATTCGGAGTCGGATTTGAGTGAAACTGGTATGGTTGGACTCGTAATTGAATGAGTTATCTGATTTCATAACTTTTGCTAGATTCCGAGATGTGGGCCCCGCAGGCAAAGTTTTAATTAATTTCGGGATCTTTTCTTAAAAATATAGTACTTTCTTATAGAATTGATTCCTATAATATTTAGTGATTGTATCGAATTATTTTGGCTAGATTCGAGCCAGACGGAGTTGGATAATCGTGGGAAAGGCCTTATAGTGGATTAAATTGGAGCAAGACAAGGTAAGTCTCTTGTCTAATCTTTTGAGGAGGAAATTACCTCATAGGTGATTAAAATTAAATAATTGTTGCTAATTGTGGTGGGCTACGTACGCATGAGATGACGAGAGTCCGTGCATAGCTACTATTAATGATAAAGTCCGGATAGTTTAGGACTCAAAGCATGCCTTACTTGTGTAAATTGTATTCTTTGATTTATTTATATTAATTGATATCTATATGAATATATTGTGAATTGTTAGATAAAGATATTAAAGGATGGAAATCTCATAGGCTTGATTTTCTGTTTAAATCAATTAATTATTAAAAGAAATTGTTCTCATCCCGAATTTACCTTGTAATAAATATACTCTCCTTCCGGAGGCACATAAGAAAATGTCCTCCTTTCTTGTGGAGCGGGCCGAACGCCTCGGCAGGATAGATGCATCTATGGATCGCGCCGCACATCCTTCGGCAGTGTACACGACACTCTGGATCGGGCCGTACGTTCTCGGCAGAAATCGTGCTTAATAATAATAATAATTATACGATACTTTAATAATTTATTTCAGCTTGTGAAGCTAATTAATAAATTGGAAAATCCTTGGAATTTAGTGAATTATTATTCTTGCTTGTTAAGGAATTAATTGTTACTCTTGTAAATGAGGTTTAATTGATAAATTGGAAATTATTTGAATTGAAGGAATTTAATTAGTATATTGAGAATTGTTACATTTGAAGGAATTTGATTATTTCTGCTGATTAAATAAATTATTGTAAATTCTGTAAATCATGCTGATTTAAATATCCTAGTTTTATTTCAGTTATTATTATTGACCCATAGTGAGTGTCAAAGTCGGCCATCTCGTCTCTACCATTTGGAGATTAGGCTTGATACTTACTGGGTACACGTTGTTTACGTACTCATACTACACTTGCTGCACTTTTTGTGTAGGATCTGAGACAAGTACTAGTAGAGGGCCTATCATCACATACCCACGTCATCCCGAGGCATAGTGTTGAGCTGCCTTTCTGAGCCGTTCTGCAGCTACCAGTGTCTCTTCTTATATTTATATTCTATCTATTTTATTTCAGACAGTATTTGGAGTTTTGTATAATCTAGTAGGTGCTCATGCACTTGTGACACCGGGTCTTAGCACACACATATTGGTAGAAGTTGGTATTTTATTATTTTCTTGGAATAAAAGTTTAACCAATGTACGTTTGACTTATTAGTTGGCTTGCCTAGCTGTAGTGTTGGGTGCCATCATGACCTATAGGTGAAATTGGGTCGTGACAACATGGTATCAGAGTACTAGGTTCACGTAGGTCTCACAAGTTATGAGCAGATCTAATAGAGTCTTTCGGATCGGTACGGAGACATCTGTACTTATCTTCGAGAGTCTATATGGTGTTAGGAAACTACCTTTCTTCATATTCCATCGTGCAATTTATGTAGTACTAAATATCCTTCTCTTATTCTCTCACAGATGGTGAAAACACGCACCAATGAGATTCCAGACCAGGGAAGAGCTACTCCCCCAGTTGCTAGAGGCCGAGGGAAGGCTCCAGGCCGTGGTAGAGGGCGAGCACGTCCCAGGACTATTCCAGTTATGCCGCCAGTGAATCTAGCAGAGAATCCCATTATTGAGGAGCAGGGTGAGGTGCCTATGGTAGAGCCAGCTCTAGTGGACTTCACATCTGCACCGGGATTTCAGGATGTCATGGGTCATATGCTGCGATTCATGGACAATATGACTCAGGCCGGTATATTTCCTGCAGCCCCAGCCACATCTCAGGTGGGCGGGGGGAGCACAGACCCTTACCGTGCAGGCTCATGGACAGGCAACTGCTGTATATCAGACCTAGGGTGCACTACCCGTGGGTGGAGTCCAGCCAGTGGCAGCAGCTACACCTGGCAGCTACACCTGAGCCCAGGCCAACTGTAGCCGCCGATCCTCAGAAACTATTGGACAGATGGACTAGACTACATCCTTCTATCTTCGGAGGTGAACGACATGAGGAACCACATGATTTCATTGATCGTTGCAAGGATAGACTGTACAACATGAGGATACTGGAATCCCATGGGGTTGATTTCGCTACTTTTCAGCTAGAGGGTAGAGTCCGTAGATGGTGGCAGTCTTATGCTCTTGGCAGACCAGCAGATTCTCCTCCCATGACTTGGGATAGGTTCACCCATATCTTCTTGAACAGGTATATTCCACCCTCCCAAAGGGAAGAGTTGCGGTTTCAGTTTGAGCAGCTCCAGCAGGGTCAGATATCAGTGACTGATTATGAGGCGAGGTTTTCTGAATTATCTCGCCATGCACTAATGATACTCCCTACTGAGGCGGAGAGAGTGCGAAGGTTTGTAGCCGGTTTACATACTAGTATTCAGGCCACTATGGCTCGAGAGGTTGAGATGGGTACTTTTTATGAGCGAGTTGTGGAGATAGCCTGGAGGATTGAGGGTGTACGTCAGCGGAGCCGAGAGCAGATTATGAGAGATAAGTAGTTCAGGTACTCTGGAGAGTTCAGAGGTGCTCCGTCCGGGGGCAGAGGTCTGTTCGTGAGGGGACAGTCCAGCAGACCCCCATATCCAGCACCACCACCTCCTCGAAGTGCTCCAGCACGACCTTATTTCAGTGCTATACCAGAGAGTTCTTATCGCCCACCAGCTATTCAGGCTTCTTTCTGTAGGTATTCAAGTCCCCAGGGCCAGACACTTAGTCAGCAGCCCATCGCACCGAAGAGTTGTTACGAATGCGGGAATCCCAGTCACATGCGGAGATTTTGCCCCAGGCTTTGAGGTAGACCAGTACAGCAGGGTCAACAGCCTATGCTTACCAGACCAGTTGCTCCACCAGTAGTCTGATCATCGAGAGGCGGAGGACAGGTGGGTAGGGGTCGTTCTAGAGGTGGAGGTCAGCTAGGCGGAGGCCAGATAGTTGGCGCTCCAGCTCGGTTCTATGCTTTTCCGGCTAGACCAGATGCAGAGGCTTCAGATGCCGTGATTACATGTATTATTTCTGTTTGTGGCAAAGATGCCTCAGTATTATTTGATCCAGGATCTACGTATTCATATGTGTCATCTCTATTTGCTCTATTCCTGGGTGTTTCTCGTGAGTCCTTGAGTACTCCTGTTTATGTGTCCACTTCTGTGGGTGATTCTGTTGTTGTGAACCGGATCTACCGGTCCTGTATTATTACATTTTGTGGTTATGAAACTAGAGCAGATCTCCTATTGCTTGAGATGACCGATTTTGAAATATTCTGGGCATGGACTGGTTATCTCCATATCATGCTATTCTAGATTGTCATGCCAAGACTGTTACCTTGGCTATTCCAGCATTGCCTAAGCTGGAGTGGAAGGGTTCGCCTGTTAGTTCATTTAATCGAGTTATTTCTTTTATAAAGGCTCAACACATGGTTGAGAAGGGTTGTTTGACTTATCTAGCCTATGTTTGGGATACTACTGCAGAGACTCCGGCTATTGATTTAGTGCCTGTAGTTTGGGAGTTCCCCGATGTATTTCCGTCAGATCTTCCAGGTATGCCACCTGATCGTGATATTGATTTCTGTATTGACTTGGCTTAAGATACCCAGCCTATATCTATCCCACCGTATCGCATGGCTCCGAAAGAATCGAAAGAATTAAAAGAATAGCTTGAAGAGTTACTAGCCAAAGGGTTTGTCAGACCGAGTGTATCGCCTTGGGGTGCACCAATATTATTTGTGAAAAAGAAGGATGGAACAATGCAGATGTGTATTGATTATCGCCAATTGAACAAAGTCACTATTAAGAACAAGTACCCGTTGCCGCGTATTGATGATCTATTTGACCAGTTGCAGGGTGCTAGGGTATTCTCTAAGATAGACTTGAGGTCGGGGTACCATCAGTTGAAGATTCGGGATTCGGATGTTCCGAAGACTGCTTTTCGGACTAGATATGGTCATTATGAGTTTCTGGTGATGTCCTTCGGTTTAACTAATGTCCCGACAGCGTTTATGGATCTGATGAACAGGGTATTCATGCCATATATTGATTCGTTTGTCATTGTCTTCATTGATGACATATTAATCTATTCGCGCAGTAAGGAAGAACATGAGCAGCATATGAGAGTAGTGCTTCAAACATTGCGGGAACAAAAGCTATATGTTAAGTTCTCTAAATGTGAGTTTTGGCTAGAGTCTGTTGCATTTTTGGGACATATTGTATCGGGCGAAGGTATTAAAGTTGATCCCAAAAAGATTGAGGCAATTCAGAATTGGCATCGTCCCACTCTGGCGACTGAGATAAGGAGTTTTCTGGGTTTAGCAGGTTATTATCATCGGTTCGTGGAAGGTTTTTTTATCTATTGCATCACCTTTGACCAAATTAACCCAGAAGGGTGTTCAGTTCCGATGGTCTGATGATTGTGAGTCAAGCTTTCAGAAGCTCAAGACAGCACTGACTACAGCACCCGTGTTAGTGTTACCATCCAATTTGGGAATAATGACAGTGTATTGCGACGCGTCATGCGTTGGCTTGGGTTTTGTATTGATGCAGGAAAGGCGAGTTATTGCATATGCTTCACGTCAGCTGAAGCCCCACCAGAAGAATTATCCAGTACATGATTTGGAGTTAGCTGCGATTGTTCACGCTCTAAAGATTTGGAGGCATTATTTTTATGGGGTGTCTTGTGAAGTTTACACTGATCATCGCAGTTTGCAATATTTGTTCAAGCAGAGGGATCTAAATTTGAGGCAGCGCAGATGGCTGGAGTTACTAAAAGATTATGATATTACTATCCTGTATCATCCGGGCAAAGCAAATGTGGTTGCAGATGCCTTGAGCAGAAAGACGGAGAGTATGGGTAGTTTGGCTTTCATTTCAGCAGAGGAAAGGCCATTAGCCTCAGATATTCAGTCCTTGGCTAACAGACTTGTGAGGCTGGATATTTCAGAGCCCAGCCGAGTTCTTGCATGTGTTGTGGCCCAATCTTCACTATTTGAGAAGATCAAGGCTCGCCAGTATGATGACCCACACCCGGTGGTTCTTCATGAAACGGTACTACGAGGTGGTGCCAAGGAAGTCACTATTGGTGCAGATGGTGTTCTACGACTCCAGGATCATCTGTGTATTCCTAATGTGGATGAACTGAGGAAAAAGATCCTGGAGGAGGCATACAGTTCTCGATATTCTATTCATCCAGGTGCTACGAAGATGTATCGTGACTTGAGGCAGCATTATTGGTGGCGACGAATGAAAAAGGACATAGTTGAGTATGTAGCTCGGTGTCTAAATTGCCAGCAAGTTAAATATGAGCACCAGAGGCCAGGTGGCCTACTTCAGCAGATGACCATACCAGAGTGGAAATGGGAACGAATTACTATGGATTTTGTAGTTGGGTTGCCGCGGACCTTGAGGAAGTTTGATGCAGTTTGGGTGATTGTTGACAAGTTGACTAAGTCGGCACATTTTATTCCTGTTGTGACTACGTATACTTCAGAGAGGTTGGCCTAGATTTATATTCAGGAGATAGTTCGGTTGCACAGTGTGCCAATTTACATCATATCAAATAGAGGTCCTCAGTTTACTTCACATTTCTGGAGAGCAGTACAGAGTGAGTTGGGAACCCGTGTAGAGCTCAGCACAGCCTTTCATCCGCAGACTGATGGATAGTCAGAGAGGACAATTTAGATTTTGGAGGATATACTCAGGGCATGTGTGATTGACTTTGGAGGTCAGTGGGATCGTTTCCTGCCTTTGGCCGAGTTTGCTTATAATAACAGTTACCAATCCAGCATCGAGATGGCTCCATTTGAGGCATTATATGGTCGGAGATGTCGTTCACCTATCGGATGGTTTGATCCAGGTGAGGCTAAGTTATATGGTACTGATTTGGTAAGGGATACCATGGAAAAGGTAAAGTTGATTCAGGAGCGACTTCGTACAGCACAGTCCAAGCAGAAGAGTTGTGCAGATCAGAAAGCACGTGATTTATCATTTTTTGTAAGCGAAAGAGTTCTCTTGAGGGTTTTGCCGATGAAGGGAATTATGAGATTCGGAAAGAAGGGCAAGTTGAGCCCAAGGTTTATAGGCCCATTTAAGGTGTTGAAACGAGTTGGGGAGGTTCCTTATGAGCTTGCATTACCTCCCAGCCTATCGGGAGTTCATCCGATTTTTCACGTATCTATGCTCCGGAAGTATCATACCGACCTATCACATGTGTTAGACTTCAGCACAGTTCAACTAGATAATAGCTTGGGTTATGAAGAGGAGCCAATTGCCATTGTTGATAAACAGGTTCGCCAGTTGAGGTCCAAGAGGATTTCTACAGTAAAAGTCCAGTGGAGGGGTCAACCAGTCGAGGAAGCGACTTGGGAGGCCGAGAAAGACATGCGGAGCAGATATCCACACTTATTCAGCACTCCAGGTACAATTCTAAACTCGTTCGAGGACGAACGTTTGTTTAAGAGGTGGAGAATGTAATGACCCAACCGGTCATTTTAACTTTTAGAACCCCGTTCCCTAAAATAAAATTTCTCGTAGGTGCTTGTAATGATTTATGACTTGCGGGGATGGTTGGTTCGGGATTTGGAAGTATTTTGGGTGAAACCGGAACACTTGGTTCCTTAAGTTGGCCTTAAAGTGCTAAGTTTGACTTCAGTCAACATTTTGAGAAAACAACCCCAGAATAGAATTTTGATGATTCCAACAGCTTCGTATGGTGATTTTGGACTTAGGAGCGTGTTCGGAATTTTATTTGGAAGTCCATAGTTAAATTAGGCTTGAAATGGCTAAAAACAAGAATTTAAGTTTGGAAGTTTGACCGATGAGTTGACTTTTTGATACCGGAGTCTGAATCCAGTTTCGAAAATTTTCATAGCTCCGTTATGTCATTTATGACTTGTGTGTAAAATTTGAGGCCAATCGGAGTTGATTTGATAGGTTCCGACATCGAATGTAGAAGTTGAAAATTCTTAGTTTCATTAAGCTTGAATTGGGGTATGATTCATGGTTTTAGCATTGTTTGATGTAATTTATAGGTTCGACTAAGTTCGTATGATGTTTTAGGACTTGTTGGTATATTTGGTTGAGGTCCCGAGGGCCTCGGGTGAGTTTCGGATGGTTAACGGATCAAAAGTTGGACTTAAAAAGCTGCTGCAATTTTCCCTTCTGCTGTATATTCTGGGCTGTGATCGAGCCCCAGATCGAACCCAGATATCGAGCCCACGATCGAGGCCTGAGTCGAAGCCAGGGATGAGGCTCAGTATCGAAGCCTCGATCGAAGGCAAGGCTCGAGGACCATGATCGAAGGCAAGGTTCGAGGGCCAGGGTCAAGACCCAAGATCAAACTTGATCGAGCTCCCTGAGACCGAGCTCCCTGAGATCGAGCTCCCTGAGATCGATCTCCCTTGATAGAGCTCCTTGATCGAACTGGGCAGAGCTATAAGTTATAAAAACAGAGGACATTCGTCCCATTTGCCATTTTTGGCGAACTTGAGCTTGAGCAGAGGCAAATTTTGAAAGATTTTCAAGGGAAAAACATCGGGGTAAGTGATTCTAACTCGGATTTGGTCTACATATACAAGTATATCATTGTTTTCACCATAAATTAGTGTTTTGAGATTTAAATTTGGGAAATTTTTAGAAATCTCATAGAAACGAATTTTTTGAGATTTCGGTATCGATTCGGAGTCGGATTTGAGTGAAACTGGTATGGTTGGACTCGTAAGTGAATGGGTTGTCTGATTTCATAACTTTGGCCGGATTCCGAGATGTGGGCCCCGCGGGCGAATTTTTAATTAATTTCGGGATATTTTCTTTAAAAAGTAGTATTTTCTTATAGAATTGATTCCTATAATATTTAGTGATTGTATAGAATTATTTTGGCTAGATTCGAGCCAGAGGGAGTTCGATAATCGTGGAAAAGGCATTATAGTGGATTAAATTAGAGCAAGACGAGGTAAGTCTCTTGTCTAATCTTGTGAGGGGGAAATTACCTTATAGGTGATTAAAATTAAATAATTGTTGCTAATTGTAGTGGGCTACGTACGCATGAGGTGACGAGAGTCCATGCGTAGCTACTATTAATGCTAAAGTCCGGGTAGTTTAGGACTCAAAGCATGCCTTACTTGTGTAAATTGTATTCTTTGATTTATTTATATTAATTGATATCTATATGAATATATTGTGAATTGTTAGATAAAGATATTAAAGGATGGAAATCTCATAGGCTTGATTTTCTATTTAAATCAATTAATTATTAAAAGAAATTGTTCTCCTCCCGAATTTACCTTGTAATAAATATACTCTCCTTCCGGAGGCACATAAGAAAATGTCCTCCTTTCTTGTGGAGCGGGCCGAACGTGTTACACCCTATATTTTCGTATGTAAAAATGCGTCGTAAGCAAACTAATGTAGGACAAAAAAATGAGATAATATTTAAAAGTATATAAAGTAAGTTAATCATGTTACCTCTGAGGTTACAAATATTGAAGATCATGAACAACAAGTACAAAGAGGGTTGGACAGTTCAGAAGCTAAAGCAATTAAATAAAACAATGTTTCATCGAAAGTCGACAAGTTGGGAATGTTATAACATGTACCTTTGGGGTGAGACTAGGGTGATTAACATGATAAAGAGATTATGTTATGATTTATATTAGTCGTATTACATCCGTGTGTTATGTTTTTAAGTCAAGCGAGTTGTGGAACAAAAGTCGATGAAAGTCATCACAAGTTACATTCATAAGTTTTACTGAAACTTTGGGTCAAATGTAACTGCAATTTTCTCCCAATATACTTAGAGTTATGGTGTGTTCCACACATCAAATTAAAGATCTATGAGTCTATTTTCCAACGCATTAAACCATTTGTCAATACGACATCGGAGTAGAGAGATATGTGCATTTTTGCGATACTGCGCAAGCTGCTAGGTGACAAGTAGGTGTGTCACCTACTTGCTTAAATGAAAGCCCAAAAATGGGCCATTTCGGGTCGTCCAAAGAGGCCTTTTAAGGGCCTATTTTCTTCATATATTAGACTTAAAATAGAGCATAATAACCAGACATAAGCTCTGCAAAGAATCCTCCCAAAAATTTCCCACAAACCCTAATTGATTTTCTCTCCCTTTCAAGTTCCAATTGGAGGTAAAACTTAGAGTTTGAAGAACCAAGATAGGAGCTGAGTTATCCAACAAATAAGGTGAGTTTACTGCTCTCTTTCATCCATTTTTTCTTCTGTAAATTCATGGTAAGTCGTTCTATACTTGTAAGAACTCACGGGATGGTGATCGGAAGCCGTGAGTTCGAGTTATTCACTTGTAGCGGACTGTTTTGTGGACTGTTTTGTGTTGCTGTTGGGCTGCGTGTTTTATTACTATTTTGTGGAGTTTTGGAGGAGGAAGGGTGTTTATAAACACCATATAAATGTAGGGTGGTTGGCTGGTCGTTCGTCATAACATTTTCGGGTCGTTTGACACTACTACCCTGTTGGTTAGTGCAGTATGTTGGGTTTGTATAAATTGGTGGTTTGTCAGCTGTAGTAGCTATGACGGCCTTGTCGGCCTAGCTTTATATTGATATTTAGTTAGTGCTAGTTTCCATTCAGTTTTATATTTTGCTTCGCAAATTGTCTTGCAAGGTGGCCCCATGGCCAAAGTATGACATTATGTGTTCAGAGTCCCTTAGTCGCAATTTGGTACGCCAGGTTAGGTGAGGCACGGGGTGCTTGTCTCGCTCCTAGGTTCGGGGCGTGACAGAACGCCTCGGCAGGATAGATGCATCTATGGATCGCGCAGCATATCCTTCGGCAGTGTACATGACACTCTGGATCGGGCCGTACGTCCTCGGCAGAAATCGTGCTTAATAATAATAATTACACGATACTTTAATAATTTATTTCAGCTTGTGAAGCTAATTAATAAATTGGAAAATCCTTGGAATTTAGTGAATTATTATTCTTGCTTGTTAAGGAATTAATTATTACTCTTGTAAATGAGGTTTAATTGATAAATTGGAAATTATTTGAATTGAAGGAATTTAATTAGTATGTTGAGAATTGTTACATTTGAAGGAATTTGATTATTTCTGTTGATTAAATAAATTATTGTAAATTCTGTAAATCATGCTGATTTAAATATCTTAATTTTATTTCAGTTATTATTATTGACCCATAGTGAGTGTCAAAGTCGGCCAACTCGTCTCTACCACTTCGAGATTAGGCTTGATACTTACTAGGTACACGTTGTTTACGTACTCATACTACACTTGCTGCACTTTTTGTGTAGGATCTGAGACAAGTACTAGTTGAGGGCCTATCATCACATACCCACGTCATCCCGAGGCATAGTGTTGAGCTGCCTTTCTGAGCCGTTCTGCAGCTACCAGTGTCTCTTCTTATATTTATATTCTGTCTATTTCATTTCAGACAGTATTTAGAGTTTTGTATAATATACTAGATGCTCATGCACTTGTGACACCGGGTCTTGGCACACACACATTGGTAGAAGTTGGTATTTTATTATTTTCTTGGAATAAAAGTTTAACCAATGTACGTTTGACTTATTAGTTGGCTTGCCTAGCTGTAGTGTTGGGCATCATCGCGACCTATAGGTGAAATTGGGTCGTGACATATTGCCACCCTTATCGCTCCTATAGCCACCCTTATCGCTCCGTCCAGACAATATTCCAACAAACACAACAATAGTGAAATGCCACCCTTATATCCACATAATATCAACGTTGAAGTGCCACCCTTATCTCCCCAAAATAATAACTCACATAACACAATAATTTACATGGAAAATTATCACGACAACATAATAAAATCAATTCATATCACAATTTGCCCAATGGCCACAACCAAAATTTCAAAGATACAAACAAATCAATTAATTTCACAACAAATAGCCGAAGGCCCCACACAATGTGTAAAACACCCAAAAATAATCAATAGAGATAGAAATTACTCAATACAAAGCAAATCCTTCATTAATCTAAATTTAGATAATTATATTAACACTTCTTCTTAACCTTGCTTAATTAATTATTTGCATAGGGAAAATTCATATTGAAATTTAATTTCCAAGAAATATCAAACCAACAATACTCACGAAGTTACATAAATTTTCAAGTAACAATCACATCAAATTATCATGTAAAAATAAATTCAACGACAAGGATTTAGGCATGGCAAATAAATAATTTAATAAATGCTAACAATTATCCAAATTACTACACAATTTGCCTAAGACTTTAACTCAATGAATTTTTCACATGTAAGCCCGAGTACGTACTCGTCACCTCGCGTACATGGCTCTTTCATATTTCACAAATGGTATATAAGACTCGGTGCCTAAGGGGTAATTCTTGCACTCGAGGTTAAGCAAGACATATACCTTTTTGAAGTTATGCCGATATTCTAAAATCGCCTTCTTGCTTAAATTTACCTCCGGACCGCTCAAATTAATTGTATAACTTCATTAAAATTCATCGAAAACAATTCCGGATAATAATACATCGACTTAAAAATTTATTCCAAAAAGTCAACAAAAGTCAACACGGGGACCGCCCTTCGGAACCCGACATAATTTTCATGAAATCCGAACACCCATTCCGATACGAGTTCAACCATACCAATTTTATCGAATTCCAATAACAACTCGACCTCCAAATCTTAAATTTTCGTTTTCAAATCCCTAAGTTCAAACCCCCGATTTATACCTCAAAAACATATAATCTAATCGGATTATTCGATAATAATTCAATATTATGGAGTAGAAATGATCACAAGGGACTTACATAAAATTTTTCTGTGAAAACCTTGCCAAAAATCGCCCAACCTGAGCTTGAAATGCCCAAAAATAGCAAAAGCTCGAAACTCCTCTGTTTTTGTATTGCCCAGGGGTTTTCGCACCCGCGGCAAAACTCTTGCGCCCGCGATGTCTGCACCTGCGATGATTTCTTCGCGCTTGCGGTGTCCGCACATGCGATGATTTCTTCGCGCTTGCGGCTTCGCACCCGCGGAAAAAGTTTTCACACCCGTGGTGCCTGGCCAGCCCATGTATTTCTACGACTAATTCCTCGCATCCGCGAGCTCTCACCTGAGGCCCTTTTTCATGCAGGTGCGATCATACCAGATGCCCAGCTGCTTCAGCTTCTCCTCCAAATCCAAATTTGATCCGTTAGGCATCCGAACTCACCCCACCCCCCCCCCCCAAACAAATATATCATCAAGTCCTAAAATATCAAACGAACTTAGTCAAATTCTTAAATCACATCAAACAATATCAAAATGACGAATCGCACCTCAAATCAAAACTATGAACTTTAAACTTTTAAATTCTATATCTTGTGCCGAAACACATCAAATCAATTCGGAATGACTTCAAAGTTTGCACACAAGTCATAAATGACATAAACGGACCTATTCTAATTTCCAGAATCGGATTTCGACCTCGATATCAAAAAGTCAACCCCCCGGTCAAACTTCCCAAAAATTCAACTTTCGGCATTTCAAGCCTAATTCCACTACGGACCTCCAAATAATTTTCTGGACACGCTCTTAATTCCAAAATCACAATACGGAGCTATTGACATCATCAAAATTCCATTCCGAAGTCGTTTTCTCAAAAGTCAACTCTCCGGTCAACTCTTTCTATTTAAGCTTCAAATTAAGGATTGTTTCTTTTGATTAATTCCGAATCTTCCTAAAAATCAAACTCGACCACACATGTGGTTCATAATACTTATTACGAAGTTGCTCGAGACCTTAAGTCGCTGAACGGGGCATTAATTCTTAAAACGACAAGTCGAGTCATTACAATTTCCTTCGATGTCTCCCAAATACAGTACTCCATTTTGGCAGCACTCTTGTTACAATGTATGGACCTTCCAATTCGAGGCAAATTTTCCTTTAGCTTCCTCATAATGCGGAAGAATACGCCTCAGAACGAGTTGCCCTACTTCAAATTTCTTGGGCCGCACTTTCTTGATGTAGGCACGGGCCATTCTTTGTTGGTACAACTGCCTGTGGAAAACTGCAGTCAATCGCTTTTCATCAACCAAAGTTATTTTCTTCAATCGGGTCTTGACTCAATCTTCATCCTTGAACTCGGTTTCAATAATGATCCGAAGAGAAGGAATTTCAACTTCTACTGATATCATGGCTACAGTGCCATAAACCAATCAAGTAAGGGCGGTTTTCATTTGGACTTGGTTTAGGCTTGTTGTCCCTTCTTTGTTTATTTTCTTACAAACCTTATCTTTGGCACATTCTACTTCTTGATTCATTATTTCAAGGTATGACATCGTTTTAGGATCTGGGCATGAAGTCCGCAAGCATATCATATTATTAAAATCTGCATTAATAAAACTGAAAAGAGAATAAGAAAGGTGACAAGATTAATAAAAGAGACATTCATGGATGATGAAATATTGATTTCATTTATTTAAATTTTATATGTAAAATAAAAATAAAAATAAAAATAAAAGGGTTTACATCATAAAGTAAGACAGTAAAGTAAAAGAATTCGGATTACACCCTGAAATAACCCAAAATACGAAAAAGATAACAAGACCGCCTACCGAGATTCCCGTCTAATAGGGAAAGTTTCAGGTTTGGCGCCAATTTTTAGGTTTATTTTCTATTGCGGCAATGGCAATAATGGCTTTCAGAGCCGGACCAAATTCTTCAATTGCCCTTTTGAGGGTCCAACAGTCCTTTGTATCATGTCCTGCTTCTACAAAGTGGTATTCACATCTAGCATCAGCTTGGTGCGAGGGGGACGCGAGATTTGGCCGATTCGGGGCCACTGGCTGCAGCAGACCTAGCCCGATTAGGTGAGGATTGTATTGGGGAATATTTGGTTGGGGATTATATGGAGCTTGGTAGAGACGGGCATTTCTGGGAGGTAGAGCTCGGTTTTGTGCATAATGTTGTGGCCGTGTGTAAGGTTGCGCGTTCATCACCGCATAGAGAGGCAGTGCCATGACATACACAACATCTTGATGGGGATAATATTGTTGTAGGACCTTAGGAAATATATATGATTGGTTGAATAACATGCGGGGGCCCTCGAGCTCAAAGCCATCATGGCTTCCTCTTCCCTCCTGTTTCTGTTCGTCAAACCCCCGAACTATTCTGATAGGTCTGTGATGTAGCCTTAAAGGCAGCATGACTCAGGATTTGGCCCTTTTTAAACCACTTTCGACCATCTCCCCAATTTTGATAGCTTCAGCGAAAGGATTACCCATAAATGGCATCATGTTCTGGAAGTAGTCTGCCTCTTGGGCCTGTAGGAAGACCGTAACCATTTCTGCTTCATCCATTGGAGGTTTTACCCTGGCAGCTTGCTTGCGTCATTTGACAGTATTCACGGAAACTTTCCGCAGTTTTCTTTTTCAAATTGGACAAAAGGTTCTCTTTTTTTATTTTTCACTCTTGCTTTTTTCTTTTTGGCTGTTTTTCGCTCTTTGTTTTTCTTTGTTATTTCTTTCACTCCTTTCTTTCTTTTTCTTTCTTTTTTTTTTTTCACTCAGTTTATTTGATGGCATTGATCGAATCCGATAGGGATTGCCTATGTATCATGACGCCGCATGAATCAGATCTTGCGTAGTTCGGGAATACCGGGAATAAAGTACATAAGCTAGCTCTTTTTTTTTCTTTGGAAATTTTTGAAAAGAAGACTTCTTTAAGGAGAAAGAAAATATTTTTTTTGGATTTTGATTGATTTTTCTTTGAATTTTTGGAAGAAAGACTTATAAAGAAGGAAAAAATATATTATTGGATTTTGATTTGCAAATTTTTTTTTTTTGAATGAAAGACTTCGGAAAAAAAGGAAAATATTTTTGGATTTAATGATTTTTTTTTTTGAATTTTCTAAGGAAAGAATTCTAAGAAGGGGTTAAGGAACGGGAAAATATTTTTGAATTTTTTGAAAATTGGGGGCCGGAACCGATGAGGTTTGCCTACATATCTCACATCCAGTGAGAATCAGACCCACGTAGTTCGGTTAAAATAAAATAATAAAAAAAGACCTTTTTGAAAATTATGCTTTTATACACCAGAGAACACTTCAAAATTTTATTTAAAAAAAATGTATTTTATGAAAATTTGGAGGAAATTTTCTCTTTCTCTCTCCCATGTTCAATTAATATATCCTAAAGCTGCTGAACAATTTAGTAAATCCAACCAAATAATGTTACATATAGCACAGAAAAATAAACACGTTGGTCTAAAATATTATCCTAAATGGGCCGACTCCTGTGCCGAGTCCCGTTAAGTCCAATGCACATGATGCAAATAAAGCATAGCCTACTAGGGATATCTGTTGCTTATGGCTTGTTCTTCTAAGTTTTCAAATCTTAATGGAGATGATATCTAGACCTGGCAAAACAATCGATCGGGTCGTTATATTCTCTGCCTCATAAACAAACGTTCGTCCTCGAACTGGTCTAAAACCATACCTGGAGTGCAGAATAAGTGTGGATATCTGCTCCGCATGTCCTCCTAGGCCTCCCAAGTTGCCACCTCGAGTAGTTAGCCCCTCCAATGAACCTTTACCGTAGAAATTTTCTTGGACCTCAACTAGCGAACTTGTCTATCAACAATGGCATTTGGCTCCTCCTCATAACCCAGGCTTTCATCTAACCAAACTGTGTTGAAGTCTAACACATGCGACCTGTTGGCATGATACCTCCGGAGCATAGACACGTGGAAAACTGGATGGACTCCCGATAGACTGGGAGTCTAGGCAAGCTCATAAGCAAGCTTCCCAACTCGTCTCAACACCTCAAATCAACTTGCCCTTCTTCCTGAACCTCATGACCCCCTTCATCGGCGAAACGTTCAAGAGTATCTTTTCGCCCACCATAAATGACAAATCACATGCCTTCTAATCGGCGTAACTCTTATGTCTGGACTATGCTATGCGAAGTCGCTCCTGAATCAACTTTACCTTTTCCAAGGCATCCTTCACCAAATCAGTACCATATAACTTGGCCTTGCCGGGCTCAAACCATCCGATGGGTGAATGACATCGCCAACCATGTAAAGCCTCAAATGGAGCCATCTCGATGCTAGACTGATAACTATTGCTGTAAGAAAACTCGGTCCAAGGCAAGAATCGATCCCACTGCCCTCCAAAGTTAATCACGCATGCTCTGACCATATCCTCCAGGATCTGAACTGTCCGCTCTGACTTCCCGTCGGTCTGTGGATGAAAGGCGGTGCAGAGCTCTACCCGGGTCCCCAACTCACTTTGTACTGCCCTCCAGAAATGTGAAGTAAACTGAGGGCCTCTATCTGATATGATGGAAACAGGCACACCATGCAACCGAACTATCTCATGAATATATATTTGGGCCAACCTTTCTAAAGTATACGTAGTCACAACCAAAATGAAGTGTGTTGACTTGGTCAACCTGTCGATAATGACCCAAACTGCATCAAACATCCGCAAGGTCCACGGCAATCCAACTACGAAGTCCATAGTAATGTGCTCCCTTTTCTACTCAGGTATAGTCATCTGCTGGAGTAGGCCACCTGGACTCTAGTGCTCATACTTAACATGCTGGTAATTTAGACACCTCACAACATGTCCTTCTTCATCCGCCGCCACGAATAATGCTGCATCAGGTCGCGATACATCTTTGTAGCACCTGGATGAATAGAATACCGAGAACTGTGTGTCTTCTCTAGAATCCTCTCCCTCAAGCCATCGACATTAGGAACACATAGGCGACCCTAGAGTCGTAGAAAACCATCCTCGCCAATAGTAAGCTCCATGGCACCACTATGTAGTACCGTCTCTCTGAGAACCAACAAGTGTATATCATCAAACTGACGAGCCTTGATCTGCTCTAATAGTGAAGACTGGGCAATGATGCATACAAGAACTCGACTGGGCTCTGAAATATCCAACCTCACAAGTCTGTTAGCCAATGATTGAATGTCCAAAGCTAATGGCCTCTCCTCTGCTGAAATGAATGCTAAGCTACCCAAACTCTCTGCCTTTCTGCTCAAGGCATCCGCAACTACATATGCCTTGCCCGAATGGTAAAGAATGGTAATATCGTAGTCCTCTAGTAACTTAAGACACCTACGATGCCTCAAATTGAGATCTCTTTGTTTGAACAAATTCTGCAAGTTGCGATGATCAGTATAAACCTCACAGGACACCCCAAAAAGATAATGCCTTCAGATCTTAAGGGCATGAACGATCGCAGCCAATTCTAAATCATGTACCTGATAATTCCTCTCATGGGGCTTCAGCTGACATGAAGCATGTGCAATAACTCGCCCTTCCTGCATCAATACACAACCCAAACCAACAAGTGAAGCGTCACAATACATTGTATACATCCATGAACCAAAAGGAAATACTAACACCGATGCTGAAGTCAAAGCTGTCTTGAGCTTCTGAAAGCTCACCTCACAATCATCAGACCAACAGAACGTAGCACCCTTCTAGGTCAATCTAGTCAAAGGTTCTACAATAGATGAAAAGCACTCCACAAACCGATGATAATAACCTGCTAACCTTAAGAAGCTCCTGATCTCAGTCACCGTGGTAGGACGAGGATAACTCTGAACTGCCTCGATTTTCTTGGGATCCACCTTAATAACCTCTCCTGATACAACATGTCCCAAGAATGCCACAAAATCTAACCAAAATTCATACTTGAAGAACTTAGCATATAGCTTCTGTTCTCGCAAGGTCTGAAGCACCACTCTCAAATGCTGCTCATGCTCTTCCATGCTACGCGAGTAGATCAAGATGTCATCAATGAAGACAATGACAAACGAATTAATGTATGGCCTAAACACCATGTTCATCAAATCCATAAATGACGTTGGGGCGTTAGTCAGACAAAATAACATCACTAGATACTCATAATGGCCATATCTAATTCGGAAGGCAGTCTTCTGAACATCCGAACCCCGAATCTCCAACTAATGGTACCCCGATCTCAAATCTATCTTAGAGAGCACCTTGGAACCCTGCAACTGGTCGAACAAGTCATCAATACGTGGCAATGTGTACTTGTTCTTAATGGTAACTTTGTTCAACTGGCGGTAATCCCGAAGAAGTAGTGACGAGGGGTTGAGATCAACACTTACTAGTGGTCCAATAATATCAGGTACAGTAAAGAAGTGAATGCATATGAGACAAAGTAAATATATGAAACAAACAAGTATAAAATACATAGTACAATTTTCCTCTTCATAATTTACTCAAGCTCTCAACTAGCAAGTTCCCTCCATAACCGGAGCATATATATAGATATAGTGGATTTCATCAAAGAGGTTGTCATAATCCAAATCAGGAAAAAACCCTCAGATACACTGGCTTCTTGCCACACGTTCCGCACGATTCCATGAGGATAATATATATATAGGAAATGCCGAGGCGTACGGCCCGATCCAACATAAAAGTAAATTGTGCACTGCCGAGGGTCGAACGGCGTGAACCATAGATGCATCTATTAACCTGCCGAGGCGAACGGCCCGCTCTCATGAGAGTGTGGTACATAAATCGTGCTGAGGCGAACAACCCGATCCCATAAGAGTGGTAGAAGGAAATACCCTGCTCGCGAATCATACATGCGACGCGCTCAAATATAAATTTAAGGAATCTCCCCGCTCGCGAATCATACCAGTGACGCGATCAAATATAAATTTAACATTAAAATCATATCTATTTCTTGATTCTTTTCAAAATAAGGGAAATTCAGCTTGTAGCTTTTTAAGGAAATTACCCCGCTCGCGAAACATACATGCGACGCGGTTACACATAGATATCTTAAGCTATTATAACATTACTCAATCCTTTTCGAAATTATGAAGTTCAAACGAACCCTTTGAAATCTTACGTTCTTCAATTTCAACTGCTTTCAAAAACATTTAATAAGCAAACTCAAGCTCGCTCCTTCTCAAGGCAGACAGTAAACATAAATCAATAACAATATCAACAAGGCATGATGTGAGCCTAAAACTACCCGGACATAGGCATAGCTAGTAGCTACGTACGAACTCCCGTCACCTCGTGCGTATGTAGCCCTCACAAATAGAAGCACATAAAATTTAGTTCACCTATGGGGTTAATTCCCTCTTACAAGGTTAGAAAGGAGACTTACCTTGCTCTGAAATTCCATAACCGGCTCCAAAGCCTTTCTAACACTTCAAACCGACGCCCGTCGCTCCAAAACTAGTCAAATAAGTTGTAACCCAATCAAAATATGCTCTAATACTCATAATTAATTAATTTATAATAATTTCTAACTCCGCTCGAAAAATTGATAAAGCAACCCTCATGCCCACGTGCTCGGATTCCGAAAATTTTCGAAGATAAACTTTACCCATAACCTCACGAACTCAAATATATGGTTCATTTCCAATTCCATGCCCAAATTCATAGTCAAAATCCACAAATACTAAATTCTAGGTTTTCCCTTAAAATCTCAAATTTCTACAAATTTTCATGTCTAAATCCATACAAAATCCAAGTATTTAACTTGCAATAAGTGGGAATCACTTACCTTGACATAGATGGCAAAAATCTCCCTTCCAAGAGCTCCAAAAATCGTCCAACCAAATGAAAAATGAAGGAAAAAATGGCCAAACCCCATCTTTAAAACAATCTGCCTAGGCCAGGCCCTTCTTCGCGTTCGCGACCTCCGTCTCGCATCCGCGAAGGCCGAAAACCCAGCTGCCTCAAATTCCTCTTCGTGTTCGCGGTACCACACACACGCGTTCGCGAAGGCTAAGCACTTCCAAGCCCATCTCCCTTCCTTCTTCGTGTTCACGAAAGCTTGACTAGTTCTTGCCTCGCGCTCGCATTACACACTTCGCGTTCGGGAAGGCCAACGACCTCAGACCCATCTCCTCCTTTCTTTTTCGCGTTCGCATCACCTTGGCCGCGTTCATGAAGGCTTGCCCAGCTCCTACCTCGCGTTCGCGTCCACTGCTTCGCGTTCGTGAAGGCCAAATCCATCACCCCAAAATTTCTTCTTCGCGAACGTGGGACTTCCTTCGCGTTCACGATGAAGGAAACCAGATACCAGCAACAGCAGTCCAAAACAACCCGAAATGGTCCGAAACCACCCCGAAACACACTCGAGGCCCCCGAGACCCCGTCCAATCATACCAACAAGTCCCATAACATAACACAATCTTGCTCGAGACCTCAAATCGCAACAAACAACATCAAAATCATGAATCGCACCCTAATTCAAACTTAATGAACTTTGAAACTTTAACTTCTACAATCGATGCCGAAACCTATCAAATCACGTCTGATTGTCCTCAAATTTTTCACACAAGTCACATTTGACATTACTGACCTACTCCAACTTCCGGAATCGTATTCCGACCCCGATATTAAAAAGTCCACTTCCGGTCAAACTTCTCAAAAACCTTCAAATTTCTAGCTTTAGCCAAATGACTCCAAAATGACCTATGGACCTCAGAATCCACTTCTGGACGCGCTCCCAATACCAGAATCACCATACAGAGCTATTCCCAGACTCGAAATTCCAAACGGACATTGATAATATCTAAATGCACTTCAACCCAAATTTTATGAAATTCTTCCAAAATGCCAACTTCCACAATAGGGGCCGAAACGCTTCCAGGTCATCCAAAAACTGATCTGGACATACGCCCAAGTCCGAATTCATCATACGAACCTGTTGGAACCTTTAAATCCCGATTCCGAGATCGTTTACTCAAAAATCCAACCTTAGTTAATTCTTCCAACTTAAAGCTTCCAAAATGAGAATTTTCTTTTCAAATCAACTCTGAACTTCCGAAATTTCAATTTCGACCACGCGTACCAGTCATAATACCTGAAGTGAAGTTGCTCATGGCCTCAAACTGCTGAACGACGTGCTAGATCTCAATAACAAATATTAATTATTAACTTTGGTTATACCTCTTGTTGTCCAATTTGCCTTAATTGGATAATATCCTATATCTTACCAACAAATGATACTATCACAATTAAAAACAAATGAACTATGTACAAGCATCATGTTACTTTATAAGACACTGGAATTGAAAATTCAACAGAAAGTATAGTGTTTATGTATTTTTATTAAATTTTTGTGTTATTATGATTTATGATATTATATTTATTTGAAGAAAATTAAATCTTAAAAAATCGAATTCACGCTTTTACTACATGAAAAATCTATTTCTTCCATTTTCAGTTTCATTCTTAGCCAAATTCCAAGACTTTCATCCCTTATGTGAAGATCTTGCAGTGTAATATTTACACATTTATGATATTAGTTCTTCAATAGTTGTGCTTTAATTTTTTTATGATATTAGTTCTTCAATAGTTGTGCTTTGATTTTTTTTAAAGTAAAAAAATGGTAGTATTTGATGTATATATCTTTTGAAGGTTTATTTTGTTGGACTTTGATATGGTCTAAGCTTTAGGTTAATAGGAGAACTTTACGAATGTTGTTATCACTTGCTTTACTTGTTATCCTACTATTATTTTTCAAAAATGAAAAAAAGTCCTTTTTGTCTTTTTAATTTCTTTTTATCTTTAATGTGCTTAAGGATGATCACACCCAAAATACATACAAATATCGTATTCTAACAATTAACATTCATGAAGCTTACACCTACTTTAAAGCAAAATCACATAAACCCCACATTTTGTTAAAGTGAAAGAGAAAGGAAAAGAAATGAACCGTAGAAAATGCGAAGTATTAATTACTTACCTGCGAAGTTAAAGCGGAAACACTGGTATGAGATGCATAGTACAGAAAAATACATCATTTGCCCAATAAATCGTATATGTCAATATCCAGTGAAAGAGTAAACAAGTTAAAAAGTGAAAGCCAATCTGTGTAAAATTATTTATTGAGGATGACGGATATCAGTGTGTGTGGAATTTAAATACACATGGAAAGAATTCAGCCAAAATTAAAACAGTTATTTTTAAGACATTAAAGCCATCGTTATAAGAGTTGAGGCATCAATATCGAGAAAGCAAACTATCGTTACCCAGCTCAAAAATCGAAACGGCAGAGGTGCGGAAAACAATACAAGGTATCGGGAAAACACGTAATAATGACGCATGATGACATGACGTCACTCTAAAACGATGTGACCCTAGGTTGCGGCTCACGGAAGGCCACGTTTTCATCTCGTCCGAAATGCTACTACTCGACCTGCTCGCCTAAAACTTCTCAACCATAACTAACAGAGTCCGCTCATCGAGGTCGCCCAGGGTCGACATCAATAAATGGGGGGACTAACTGTATAGGTCAAAATACGCATCTGTGGGATTTAACATGGAGCGTTATTATGGAAAGCGATGTGGCCGAGGCCGACTAGTAGATAACAGGGCTCGTAACCGAGCAGTCAATAACGGTCAAAGTCGAGTATCAAGGGCAGTGCTAACGGCTAGTTTTTGTAATAGGATATTTAAGAGAATATTCCATTGAATATTCTTTGTATTTGTACTTTTAGGGTTGACTGGGGTATTCCAATATAAATAGAAAAAGAGATATGGGGAAAGGGCATGTAACATTCTCCCATAAGAGCACTTTTTGAGAAGAAAACTTTCTCTCTAGAAAAGATACAAATAATAATTTTCTAAGAAGATTCGATTATCTATTATTCCACACTTTTCCATCAGATCCGAGAATAGTTCCAATATTATTACATCTGTCAACACTCATCACTGTGAGAAGGAGGAATCATCCACCTCATTCAATATTTGATGAATTATTCTCCTTATTTACGTTAATGTCATTTATTCTTATTTATTGCTTGATATTCTTCCATCATTAATCATCTTGAAATATTGAATGTACACAACATTTAATCCTCCAGCAACACTATCCGGTTTTATTTGAGTTGACTAGTTATAAATCTAAGGATATTATTATTAACTAGGTTTAATCCTTTTTTATATAAAATTAATTAGTTTAATCAAAGATTTACGCTTTTTGGTCAAACAACAACCTCTCTACATTCATTATAGGGTAAGCTCCGCCTACTCACTATCCTCCCCAAACCCCACTTGTAGGATTATACTGGGTTTATTGTTGTTGTAAATTCTAAATACTGAGAGTTTTTAAAACTTCATGGACTGTTAATTACTCGTACTACTAAAAGAAGTAGGTTCTTGTAATTTTATCATACACAGCCTTGGAGAACTTACTTTATGCATTGATGTTTCCAGTGTACGTCTGCCATTGGACAGTTGAGTAAAGGGCGAAGCAAGGAGGACAAGGAGAGCTCGGAGCTGCAATCTTTGTCCGCAAGGTTTTTGCCAAATTGGAGAATGTGACTTGAAGGACTTTTAGGCAAGGTTTTTGCCAAATAGTTCTGTGTCTCCCAAACAAAGCTATGTCCGTTTTACAGTTGTAAGCTATTGTTGTTGTGAACTTGAGAATGTCTAAAATGAGGAAAAATACAAGTTTGATTGAAGTTTTGATGTTTGACTAATCACTTTACGTTGGATATTCGAGAAGGCATACCAATTTTGTTGCCAGATAAGGAGATGTATAAAAGAAATTAATTTTCTGAGGTTAACAGAACGAGTGAAGGAAACCAAGAAGTAATTCTATTGTATAGTAAACTGCCGAGCAGCTTCATTTGTAGGATTTGCAATTTGGAGTCATATGTGTGAATAGAACAGAAAAAGTGTGATGGACTGTGCATAATTCAACCTTGAGTGATGTAATTTTCTCCATAAGATACAATTGATTCATGTTTTACTCCAGATACAAACTCCAAAGATATCCCTGTTCAGTGTTGAGCCTAAACGAACACAAATTTAAGATCAGACCAATCCGAAAAAGTAATAAGACTTGGAAAAAAAGGATAAACAAAGGCAATATAAATGTGTCTACGCGACCCTGGACACAAGTCCAATATGTTGCTGTATGCTAGACAGTTTTGCAATTTCAACAGGTTGCTAGTTTAAGAAAAGAATGAAATTCGACATATTTTGACCAATTCAAGGTGAAAAATGAGGTTGGTCTCTCGGCAAAACTGTTGAGCCAACAAATCTTATTCAAGATTAATTCATGAGGATTAGGATTTAACAGTATCGGAGGCAACAACATTACAGGTTATCTGGTTCATATTTATGAACGATGTAACTTCTAAACGACAATAAAACCCTCCTCCTTTGTCCGGGCTTGGGACCGGCTGTGTTACACGAGAATTCAAATACAGGCGGAGTTAAAAACTTAATATTTTTTTTTGTTCTTGAGGTTGGGAGCAGCATGACCTGCCATCACATTGCGATCATTGACAAGTCACCTTAGCACAGCCAGGTCATCTTGAAGAGCTGAACTAAAGATTGAAGTATACGTGACAAGCCTCCATATATTTGGATTTGATTTGCAAAGACGAATGCACTCCTTGAAAAAATATGCAGAATCTCAGATGTTCCATAGAAGGGCATTGGATCAGGCCGGATCAACTGAAATGTAGCTAGTTCTCTGTCTTCAGAATGTGCGAGGGGCATAAGAGGATCAAGTCCAATGAAAGCGTACTGCTAAAGTATAATACATGTACATGAATTAGGTATCACCTGCCCCAGCTATGAGTGAGAATGGATATTTTGAAAAAGTCATTCAAAGGCCTCAATCGTCGACTTTCAATTAAGCAACCAAGTTCCTGGTTTAACAGTAGAAATATAGTCCTCAAGAAATTGGAGGAACGAATGGGTGCAGAAGGCTTAGCATTCAATCGGATATGGATTTAACATTTTAGCTCATACGCTGCCTCTGTTGTGGTGGACTCATATCCCATTGTCCCAGATAATATACATGGTGTGTCCAAGTTCAATCCGTTGGCAATGCATGTAAGAAAGTTGCCTTATTCGTTTATTATTTTGTTAGACCGTAGTCAAATGCAGATGGCTGTTTCAGCATACATCACCCTCGAACCAAAACAGGGACTCATCCTTATTCAGTCTAGTGAGGGTCCAAAAGGCTTACTCACGTACGACCCTTGGGGAATCACAATCACGTACACTCATTTCTGTCCCTTGCCAATTTATTGATCTATATTATCAACTCTATATCCAATCACGAGGCGCCAACATCCAATCTAAAACCAAAACCTTCTTCAGACTGTAGCGGATAATAAAGCAGGGCAGGTTTCTACTTCACCCACGTCAATGACTAAAACAATTGCAGCACTAAACCATCACGTAGACTTGGGGTTGAGAGAGTGCAAAGTGTGTGTAATAACCTCCAACAGATCGCCAGCATACAAAAAAAAAGGAGTTCACGTCTGAATACACTGCACTCCTATAGAACAAACTGAGATTAAGAAATTAAAATGTAAGTAGATGTTCGAAGAAAAATCATTTTTTGCTCAAAAATCAGAAAAAAGAAGAAGACTTGACACAAATATCTCCAGTTAATTCAACTAGTCAAGAACAACCCGTGTGACTAAAACCTCATATGTAATAGATAAATGCACCCAACAGTAAAATCAATTAAGCAGTTGGCATATAGCAGATTCCCTATTAAAAGCCAAAAGTTAGAAACTCATAGCCAAAGTTAGAAATTCAAAGCATCAAGAAGACATGCAGATCCTAGTATTAAACCAGTAAGGATATAGCATCAAAGAACAACAAATGTAGCCAAATCAGCACAAACAAAAAAATCAGCCCATCAATAAAAAACACCCTTCGACCTCTCATATTTTCAAAATGCCTAGTCACCTCATATCACACATCATTAAAAGCTTAAACAACAATAACAATTATGCCTCAGTCCCAAACAAGTTGTGCATCAAAAGCCTAAAAATTCAAAAATTATGTTAAATCGATTGAAGCCCTTAATTGCAACCAAAACCTAAAACAAGCTCTGTCATGTCATCATTCTTCCACCAAGCTAAAATGTACCAAACATCAAAAACAACACAGCCTCATTGTTCAACCTAATTCATGACAGCCCATAACTAAAAGCACCCCATCAAAATCTCCAGTTTTTCTATTCCCATCAGATTCTTCAATTTCATCACATCACAGACTAAAAAATAAAGAACTATTAATATAAATCCTTCTAGCCCTTAATCAGTTATTCTAATGTAGCTCCATGATGACACCCCAACTGATTCCTCCTATTATGAGAATTCTTAATATAAACAAATCTAATCTTAACATGTCAAAAGCCCAAAAAATCAAAAATCTATCTAGACACTTTTTAAGCCTATAATAATAGTGTAGCATCAATCTAAACATCCTCAGATGGTTTTTCTTATTAGCCTAAAAATCTCTCGTCTAAACTGATCACGTCTTAAGTATATATCTCTAAGTCATAAAGATATAGTAACACATAGCACAACTAAAAACATATAAAGCAAGAAACCAATTAAAGTACTTTTTTTTTCTTTTTCTGTTTTTTTTTCTAATGCTTTGAAACGAATTACTAAGAAAACACGTAAGCACAACTAAAAACACATAAAGCAAGAAACCAATTAAAGAACTTTTTTTTCTTTTTCTGTTTTTTTTTCTAATGCTTTGAAACGAATTATTAAGAAAACACATAAGCACAACTAAAAACACATAAAACAAGAAACCAATTAAAGAACTTTTTTTTCTTTTTCTGTTTTTTTTTCTAATGCTTTGAAACGAATTACTAAGAAAACACATAAGCACAACTAAAAACACATAAAGCAAGAAATCAATTAAAGAACTTTTTTTTCTTTTTCTGTTTTTTTTTCTTTCTTTGAACCGAATTACTAAGAAAACACATAAGTACAACGAAAAAACACATAAAGCAAGAAAGCACTTAAAGAACTTTTTTTTTTCTTTTTCTGTTTTTTTTCTTTCTTTGAAAAGAATTACTAAGAAAACACATAATCACGACTAAAAACACATAAAGCACGAATTGGAAAAATGAAACGAAATTACGAAATGGAAAAATTAAACGGACTATTGAAGATAACACATAAAGAACACGACAGAATGAACGATCTAGAAAAAAAACAATGATTTAAGAAGTAAAAAGAATGCAAGAAACGAAAAACACACACAAAGAGCAACTAAAAACAAATAAAAAAAAGGAAGTAGAAGAAGACAAATTAAGAACATATGCAAGAAAACATGAAAGAAAGGATCGGAATAACAATCAAGGTAAGAAAGAGAAAGGATACCAATAACTTGTTGCGCCACCGGTCATGATCAAGAAATCTCTCTCAGCCTGCAGATTATCGTCAAAGTCGACGGTCCTTTTGATGTTATCAATAGCGAACCGGGCCGCCATTCGATCTCTCTTCCGCTGAGACTTTGCTAACGCTTCTTGGAACCGCTTCTCCCACAGGTCAGTTTTCTTCTCTTTTTCATCCAACTCTTGTTGCTGGGATTTCAATATCAAATCAGCGTAGCGTTGCTTAAGCATCGCTGCCCGAAGCTTTTTGTTGTCGTCCTTTTCCAACTCCTTTTTAGCATCAAAGTTGGTAATCGAGATCTTCCTCTTTCTGCCGCCGCAGCCCATAATATTCCCTGTAACTTGGTCTGGCTGACAAGTATAAACCAACACCATAGCTAAAGATTATGAATGGTTAATGAATTATGAAAGGTAATCAATGATTTAGTACTACTTATATAGACAAGGGTGTGAAGCCCTTGCCCCAAATAATTAAGGCCCAGCACTACTATACTCCATAATTTATATTAATATAATTATTAATAACACAAGTTTTAAATTTTAATATTTGGTAGACGTAAGTTAATTGGATAAATTTTTCTCATTAAATAATATATTTACCTTCTAATTAATTTTATTTTTCTTCCTTTATGTATAGTTTTTTTCATGGTTCTCACGATTTTACTTTCTAATTTCACATAAATTAACTATTCTTTTTTGTCATACTTGATTGATCCACACACCAAAAAACAAGTTCTTCTGTGTCTCATCTTTTTTAACTAAGAAATCTGTGAGACAAATGTCGCAAGGTTCAAAACACGATGGATAATGGGCTCACCCTTTACCATTTTCACTTGAGAGAAGAATTCAATACCATATGACGTGCGCCTAACTCATACATCATGCGTTGCGCTCTCATCATGTCATGACCCAAAACCTACTATAAGCCGTGATGGCGCCCAACGTCGCTGTTAGGCAAGCCAACACTTAATTATTCATTTTATTAGTTTTAAAATTATGAATCTTGTTTAGATAGAGAAGCCAGTGCATTTAAAATAAATCCTGGTTACTTACAGTATATTTAAAATATAAAGTACAAGTGTGCCAATGTAAAACAATCTAAAAACAATTTCTAGAATAACTCCCAAAATCCGGGGTCACAAGTGCATGAGCATCTACTAGGAATGTAATAAAGTACAATATCTGTTTTGAATTCAAGTTAGACAGGAGAATGTAAATAACTCTGATGGAGACTCTGTATGTTGCGTATCGTAACATGGAATGTAGCTCACCGTAAAGTCCTCACAACAGTCGTGCCTTGGCGCCCAAAAGACCACCAGACATATATATATATATATACCTGCATAATAAGTGCAGCAAGTGTAGCATGAGTACATAAATCAATGTGTACCCAGTAAGTATCTAGCCTAATCCCGAAGAAGTAGTGACGAGGGGTCGACATCGACACTTACTAGTGGTATAATAAATCAAATACAATAGGAAGTAAACAAATGTAAGGCAGAGTAATAAACAAGATAAACAAATATAGGTACATGGTACAATCCTCCTCTGAACAGTAAACTCAAGCTCTCAATCATCAGTCACCTCCTCAACCGGAGTATATATGAAATGGACCTCACCAGATAGGTCGTCACAACTCAAATCAGAAAACCACACGGATACGCTGGTTTCTTGTCAAGTATACGCACGACACTATCGAGGCGAACGGCCCGATCCCATAAGAATGTGGTACTGCCGAGGCGAACGGCCCGATCCCATAAGAATATAATACTGCCGAGGCGAACGGCCTGATCCTATAAGAATATGATACTGCCGAGGCGAATGGCCCGATCCCATAAGAATATGATACTGCCGGGATGAACGGCCCGATCCCATAAGAATAAGAAGCTTTAACAGGTCCTTGACCCCACTCACGAATAAACGTGTGAGTTATGAGCTTTAAGGAAAGCTTTGTGATGAAAACACATAACACGAGAGAAATTCATAAGGGAAGCACAACCATTTCACGGCTAATCAAGCCGCTCATCAAATCTCTACAATAGTAGTCTATCACTCTACGCAAGCCTAGTCCAAGTCAAATTCTCTAAATTAACTCAAATAGTACAATTAAAGCAGGGTGTGAACATAAGTCTTCCCGGGCATAATTAGAAATTCTAGCATACGCATGGACATTCGTCACGTCATGTGTATGTAGCTCCCACAACAGGTAACACATAGGAATATAACACCTACGGGATAAATTTACCATTACAAGGTTAGACATGAGACGTATCTCACTCCGAAGTTCCATAATCGGCTCCAACACCTCTCAAACACCTCAAACCAAATGCCCATCGATCCGAACTAGTCAAACAATGTGCAAACCAATAAGAATATACTCTAATACTCATAATTAATCAATTTATAATGATTTCCAACTCCGCTCGAAAAGTCAACAAAGTCAACCATATAAAAATTACTTTACCCATATCAAGAATGAATTAACTTCTTTTTTCCAAAGTTGCCTTGGGAGTATAGTGTCTAGGAGTATTTGTTGTATTTTCAATGAACAAATTAAGGTTAGTATGGTCAATTATATTGTTAATTAATGCTAAAAGGTAAATTTTTTAATATTTGTGAAAACAACCAAAAAATTACTTAAAGTGAACCGGAGGAAGTATGTTGTAATTTATAATTAAAAAGATCAATCTTTTACATATCAAATAAGTGGCTTAAAATTATTCACAAAGAATTCAAAAGTATTGAGTAAATAATATAATACTTGTATTTTGATATTTTCTTCTCATGTTTACAATTAATATCTAATGTATGCCATAGCAAAGTAAGTATGATTAAAATAATTCTAAGTTATCTTGCTAAAAAAGAAAAATGAATGTTCTCCAACGGTAACATGATCAGTTGTTTTTTGATATAATTATATTCTCAAAGTAAATTACTCCTATCTAAAAATCATTAACTCTCGTTTTCTCTCCTTTTTTTTAATGAGATCCAAATGTACAGAACCTTTAACATCACGGTATACAACATAGTCTTTCTTAGAATCTCATCGATCAATATGAAAATTTGGGATGTCGTATGAAATTTTGATGTATGGAAATGAGATAAGATAATTAATAAAGCTAAAATATGTTTTTGTCAACGACGAATATTAATTATTAACTTTGGTTATACCTCTTGTTGTCCAATTTGCCTTAATTGGATAATATCATGTATCTTACCAACAAATGATACTATCACAATTAAAAACAAACGAACTATGTACCAGCATCATGTTACTTTTTAAGACACTAAAATTGAAAATTCAACAGAATGTATAGTGTTTATGTATTTTTATTACATTTTTGTGTTATTATGATTTATGATGTGTCACGACCCAATTTTCCCTCCGTGTGACATCGTGACAACACCTAATCTCTACAACTAGGTAAGCTTACCATTTTGCGGAATAATAAAATAAAAATAAAAATTTAACCGACTATTCAAAAATACACAACAAATCCCAAAACTCGGAACATCGTGAATCACAAACTACAGAAGGAAAATCTAGTGTCTCTATACATCAGAGTCTAACAAGGAAAAATACAGAAGATAATGGATATAAGAAAGAGTAGAAGGAGACTCCGAGGTCTGCGGACGCGGCATATATACCTTGAAGTCTCCAAAGCTGTCCCGGCTCACTGATAGTGCGGCTGATAAGGTGCACCTGGATCTGCACACGAAAAACATATGTAGAGAGTAGTATGAGTACACCACAATCGGTACCCAGTAAGTGCCAAGCCTAACCTCGATCGAGTAGTGACGAGGTCAGGTCAGGGTCCTACTGGTAAATATATAATAAAATAATATAGAGTGTAATACCGCAATAAAATAAAGGCAGAAATTTAACAGCAATAAAATCATAGAAGGTAACAGTTTAGTACACAGAAACACAACAGGGGATCTCCCGAGATACCGTCTCGTAGTCCCAAACATAAATGTACAGGGGAATCTCCCGGAATACCGTTCTGTAGTCCCAAAGTAAATGTGCAGAGGGATCTCCCGGAATACCGTTCCGTAGTCCCAAAATAAATATGCAAGACAGGGGGGATCTCCCGCAATACCATTCCGTAGTCCCAAAGTAAATATGCAGTACATGGGGATCTTTCGGAATACCGTTCCGTAGTCCCAAAGTAAATATGCAGTACAGCGGGATCTCCCGGAATACCGTTCCGTAGTCCCAAAGTAAATATGCAGCGCAAACGATAGAAATACAACTACATCATGAAATTCTTACGATTTAGACTAAGTATTAGTCAGGGAAGAAGCAGAAAATGCACTAAGCATGTTGCACATAATTCACATAAACAATTAAGACACGTAGACATGCTGTATTAGACTAAACATGATAGCTACACATATTGGAATAACTCAATTAAGAATAAAAATAGATTAGTACTCATTAAAATGGTATAACTCAAAATAACAGGAAAACATGTTGTTGTTCAGTAAGAAAATCAGGTTTTACCACAACTAGCCCGTGTAGGTGTTCATCACCACACGTACACGGCGCTCACATATCACAATAGTTCCAAATCTTAAGGGGATTTCCCCCACACAAAGTTAGGCAAGTCACTTACCTCGAACCAAGCTCAATCAATCGGTCACAATGCCTTTCCCACGAATATCCGGTTCCGAATGGCCCAAATCTAGCCAAAAACAATTACATATCATAAATACAACCATAATAGACTCATCTAATTAATGAAATCAACACTTAAACAAAATTTCTGAAATTAACTCAAAAATTGCCTGTGGGGCCCACGTCTCGGAATCGGGTAAAAGTCATAAAATACGAACACCTATTCATTCACGAGTCTAACTATATAAAAATTACTCAAATCTGACCGCAAATCCCTTTTCAAAACTCGCAATCTTTGTTGAAGAAGTTCTTCCAAATTTTCCCCAATTTCAACCCCAAAATCCGAAATTAAATGATGAAATCAACCATAGATTAGTGGAATATAACCATAAAGGAGTTAGGAATCATTACCCAAAAACTTCCTCCGAAAATCTCTCCAAATTTCGCCTTCTACCGAGCTCTCAATCAAATTTTTGTGTTATGAACTCAACCCTCGTTTTTTAACCTTAAATTCTGGCGAGGTGCGTTCTTCTTCGCGAACACGACATCACGATCGCGAACACGATGAACAATCTTCCACTGGCCCAAAATTCCTCCTTCGTGAACGCGAGGGGACTCTCGCAAACGCATACCTTCCACTGACGGACCCTTCTCGAACGCGGGAACCTCTTCGCGAACGCGTAGGCTTAATGCCCGAAGCTCCCTCTGCCCCGTTCCTCTACGCGAACGCGAGGACCATATCGCGAACGCGTAGGCTTAAGGTCCCATACCTTCGCGAACGCGGGAACAACATCGCGAACGCGAAGAACAACTTAGTTGCCTTTCCCAGATGCTCTACGCGATCACGAGGCACCTCTCGCGAACGCGATGAAGGATTTTTCTGCAATAAAACACCAGAAATCTGCTACTTCTCTAAGTCCAAAAATGACCCGTTGAGCATCCGAAACACACCCGAGACCCCCGGGACCTCAACCCAATACACCAACAAGTCCTAAAACACCATATAAACTTAGTCGAGCCCTCAATTCACATCAAACAATGCTAAAATCACGAATCACCCTCCAATTCAAACTTAAAAAACTTGAAACTTATTCTACAACCGATGCCGAAACCTATCAAACCACGTCTGATTGACCCCAAATTTTGCACACAAGTCATATTCGATTATGGACCTACTCCAACTTCCGGAATAGGAATCCGACCCCGATATCAAAATTTTCACTACCGGTCCAAAACTCCAAAAAATTGACTTTCGCCAATTCAAACCTAAATAAGCTACGGACCTCCAAAACACAATTCGGACGCGGCCCTAAGTCAAAAATTACCTAACGGGGCTAACGGAACCGACGATACTCTATTCCGGAGTCGTCTTCGCACAGTTCCGACTATGGTCATAATTCTAAGACTTAAGCTCCCATTTTAGGGACTAAGTGTCCCAAAACACTATAAAAACTAAAACGAACCCTCCCGACAAGTCACAATAGTAGAAATAGATATGGGAGAAGCAGTAAATAGGAGATCGGGGCTATTACTTTCAAAACAACCCCCCGGGTCGTTACATCCTCCCCCCCTCAAAACAATCATTCGTTCTCGAACGAGCATAGAGACATACCTGAAGTGGTGAAAAGATGAGGATAACGGCTGCGCATATCCTGCTCGGTCTCCCAAGTCGCCTCCTCGGGCCGACTGTACCCTCCATTGAACCTTCACATAAGCAATGTTCTTTGATCTTAGTTTTCTGACCTGCCTGTCCAAAATATCTACTGGCTCCTTAACATAAGATAGATCCCTGTCTAACTGGACTAAGCTGAAATCCAGCACATGAGATGGATTACCGTGATACTTCCGGAGCATAGAAACGTGGAATACAGGATGAACTCCTTCTAGACTGGGAGGCAAGGCAAGCTCATAAGCAACCTCCCCAACTCAACGCAACACCTCAAATGGACCAATGAACCTTGGGCTCAGTTTGCCCTTCTTTCCAAACCTCATAACACCCTTCATAAGCGAAACACGGAGCAAGACTCGCTCTCCAACCATGAATGCCACATCGCGAACCTTCCAGTCCGCATAACTCTTCTGTCTGGACTAGGCTGTGCGAAGTCTATCCTGAATCACCTTCACCTTTTCCAAGGCATCCTGAACCAAATCCGTACCCAATAATCTGGCCTCGCCGGGCTCGAACCAACCCACTGGGGACCGACACCGCCTACCACACAGAGCCTCATATGGTGCTATCTGAATGCTGGACTGATAACTGTTGTTGTAAGCAAACTCCGCAAGTGGCAAGAACTGGTCCCAAGCACCCCAAAATCTATCACACACGCACGGAGCATATCCTCTAATATCTGAATAGTGCCCTCGGACTGCCCGTCCGTCTGAGGGTGAAATGTTATGCTCAACTCAACCCGAGTACCCAACTCATGCTATACAGCTCTCTAGAACCGTGATATAAACTGTGTACCCCGGTCAGAGATAATAGATACCGATACGCCATGAAGCCTGCCGATCTCACGGATGTAGATTCGAGCTAGCTGCTCGGAAGAATAGGTAGTCATCAGAGGAATGAAATGAGCCGACTTGGTCAGCCTATCCACAATCACCCAAACTGCATCAAACCTCCGCTGAGTCCGTGGGAGTCCAACAACGGAATCCTTAGTGATCCGCTCCCATTTCCACTCCGAAATCTCTGACTTTTGAAGCAATCCACCCGGTCGCTGATGCTCATATTTTACCTGCTGGCAATTTAGACATCGAGCCACATACTCTACTATGTTCTTCTTCATTCTCCTCCACCAGAAATGCTGTTTCAAGTCCTGATACATCTTTTCGGCACCCGGATGAATAGAGTACCACGAACTGTGAGCCTTATGGAGAATCAACCCACGCAAACCATCTATATTGGGCACACATAGTCTGCCCTGCATCCTCAATGCACCATCATCTCCAATAGTGACATCCTTAGCATCACCGTGCTGGACTGTGTCCTTAAGGACAAGCAGATGAGGGTCATCATACTGACGCTCCTTGATACGATCATAAAGAGAAGACCGAGAGACCACACACGCCAATACTCGACCCGGCTCAGAAATATCCAATCTCACAAACTGGCTGGCTAAGGCCTGAACATCCAACGCCAATGGCCTCTCTACTGCTAGTAGATATGCTAAAATCCTCAAACTCTCTGCCCGGCGACTCAAAGCATCGGCCACCACATTGGCCTTCCCAGGGTGGTACAAAATAGTGATATCATAATCAGAAAAAGGAAGAAGACTTGACACAAATATCTCCAGTTAATTCAACTAGTCAAGAACAACCCGTGTGACTAAAACCTCATATGTAATAGATAAATGCACCCAACAGTAAAAAAAAAATCAATTAATCAGTTGGCATATTGCAGATTCCCTATTAAAAGCCAAAAGTTAGAAATTCAAAGCATCAAGAAGACATGCAGATCCTAGTATTAAACCAGTAAGGATATAGCATCAAAGAACAACAAACGTAGCCAAATCAGCACAAACAAAAAAATCAGCCCATCAATAAAAAACACCCTTCGACCTCTCATATTTTCAAAATGCCTAGTCACCTCATATCACACATCATTAAAGGCTTAAACAACAATAACAATTATGCCTCAGTCCCAAACAAGTTGCTCATCAAAAACCTAAAACATCAAAAATTATGTTAAATCGATTGAAGCCCTTAATTGCAACCAAAACCTAAAACAAGCTCTGACATGTCATCATTCTTCCACCAAGCTAAAATGTACCAAACATCAAAAACAACACAGCCTCATTGTTCAACCTAATTTATGACAGCCCATAACTAAAAGCAGCCCATCAAAATCTCCAGTTTTTCTATTCCCATCAGATTCTTCAATTTCATCACATCACAGCCTAAAAAATCAAGAACTATTAATATAAATCCTTCTAGCCCTTAATTAGTTATTCTAATGTAGCTCCATGATGACACCCCAACTGATTCCTCCTATTATGAGAATTGTTAATATAAACAGATCTAATCTTAACATGTCAAAAGCCCAAAAAATCAAAAATCTATCTAGACACTTTTTAAGCCTATAATAATAGTGTAGCATCAATCTAAACATCCTCAGATGGTTTTTCTTATTAGCTTAAAAATCTCTCGTCTAAACTGATCACATCTTAAGTATATATCTCTAAGCCATAAAGATATAGTAACACATAGCACAACTAAAAACATATAAAGCAAAAGTACTTTTTTTTTCTTTTTCTGTTTTTTTTTCTAATGCTTTGAAACAAATTACTAAGAAAACACATAAGCACAACTAAAAACACATAAAGCAAGAAACCAATTAAAGTAGTATTTTTTTTATTTTTCTGTTTTTTTTTCTTTCTTTGAAATGAATTACTAAGAAAACACATAAGCACAACTAAAAACACATAAAACAAGAAACCAATTAAGAACTTTTTTTTCTTTTTCTGTTTTTTTTTTCTAATGCTTTGAAACGAATTACTAAGAAAACACATAAGCACAACTAAAAATACATAAAGCAAGAAACCAATTAAAGAATTTTTTTTTCTTTTTCTATTTTTTTTTCTAATGCTTTGAAACGAATTACTAAGAAAATACATAAGCACAACTAAAAACACATAAAACAAGAAACCAATTAAAGAACTTTTTTTTCTTTTTCTATTTTTTTTTCTAATGCTTTGAAACGAATTACTAAGAAAACACATAAGCACAACTAAAAACACATAAAGCAAGAAACCAATTAAAGTAGTATTTTTTTTCTTTTTCTGTTTTTTTTTTCTTTCTAATTACTAAGAAAACACATAAGCACAACTAAAAACACATAAAACAAGAAACCAATTAAAGAACTTTTTTTTCTTTTTCTGTTTTTTTTTTCTAATGCTTTGAAACGAATTACTAAGAAAACACATAAGCACAACTAAAAACACATAAAGCAAGAAACCAATTAAAGAACTTTTTTTTCTTTTTCTGTTTTTTTTCTAATGCTTTGAAACAAATTACTAAGAAAACATATAAGCACAACTAAAAACACATAAAACAAAAAACCAATTAAAGAACTTTTTTTTCTTTTTCTGTTTTTTTTTCTAATGCTTTGAAACGAATTACTAAGAAAACACATAAGCACAACTAAAAACACATAAAGCAAGAAACCAATTAAAGAACTTTTTTTTCTTTTTCTATTTTTTTTTCTAATGCTTTGAAACGAATTACTAAAAAACACATAAGCACAACTAAAAACACATAAAACAAGAAACCAATTAAAGAACTTTTTTTTCTTTTTTCTTTTTTTTTCTAATGCTTTGAAACGAATTACTAAGAAAACACATAAGCACAACTAAAAACACATAAAGCAAGAAACCAATTAAAGAACTTTTTTTTCTTTTTCTGTTTTTTTTTTCTAATGCTTTGAAACGAATTACTAAGAAAACACATAAGCACAACTAAAAACACATAAAACAAGAAACCAATTAAAAAACTTTTTTTTCTTTTTCTATTTTTTTTTCTAATGCTTTGAAACAAATTACTAAGAAAACACATAAGCACAACTAAAAGCACATAAAGCAAGAAACCAATTAAAGAACTTTTTTCTTTTTCTTTTTTTTTTTTTCTTTGAAATGAATTAGTAAGAAAACACATAGGCACAACTAAAAACACATAAAGTAAGAAACCAATTAAAGTAGTACTTTTTTTTTCTTTTTCTATTTTTTTTTTTCTTTCTTTGAAAAGAATTACTAAGAAAACGACGACTAAAAACACATAAAGCACGAATTGGAAAAATGATACGAAATTATGAATTAAAAAAATTAAACGGACTACTGAAGATAACACATAAAGGACACCACAGAATGAACGATCCAGAGAAAAAACAATGATTTAAGTAGTAGAAACAATGCAAGAAACGAAAAAAACACATAAAAAAGGAAGTAGAAGAAGTATATATCTCTAAGTCATAAAGATATAGTAACACATAGCACAACTAAAAACATATAAAGCAAGAAACCAATTAAAGTACTTTTTTTTTCTTTTTCTGTTTTTTTTTCTAATGCTTTGAAACGAATTACTAAGAAAACACGTAAGCACAACTAAAAACACATAAAGCAAGAAACCAATTAAAGAACTTTTTTTTCTTTTTCTGTTTTTTTTTCTAATGCTTTGAAACGAATTATTAAGAAAACACATAAGCACAACTAAAAACACATAAAACAAGAAACCAATTAAAGAACTTTTTTTTCTTTTTCTGTTTTTTTTTCTAATGCTTTGAAACGAATTACTAAGAAAACACATAAGCACAACTAAAAACACATAAAGCAAGAAATCAATTAAAGAACTTTTTTTTCTTTTTCTGTTTTTTTTTCTTTCTTTGAACCGAATTACTAAGAAAACACATAAGTACAACGAAAAAACACATAAAGCAAGAAAGCACTTAAAGAACTTTTTTTTTTCTTTTTCTGTTTTTTTTCTTTCTTTGAAAAGAATTACTAAGAAAACACATAATCACGACTAAAAACACATAAAGCACGAATTGGAAAAATGAAACGAAATTACGAAATGGAAAAATTAAACGGACTATTGAAGATAACACATAAAGAACACGACAGAATGAACGATCTAGAAAAAAAATAATGATTTAAGAAGTAAAAAGAATGCAAGAAACGAAAAACACACACAAAGAGCAACTAAAAACAAATAAAAAAAAGGAAGTAGAAGAAGACAAATTAAGAACATATGCAAGAAAACATGAAAGAAAGGATCGGAATAACAATCAAGGTAAGAAAGAGAAAGGATACCAATAACTTGTTGCGCCACCGGTCATGATCAAGAAATCTTCCTCTTTCTGCCGCCGCAGCCCATAATATTCCCTGTAACTTGGTCTGGCTGACAAGTATAAACCAACACCATAGCTAAAGATTATGAATGGTTAATGAATTATGAAAGGTAATCAATGATTTAGTACTACTTATATAGACAAGGGTGTGAAGCCCTTGCCCCAAATAATTAAGGCCCAGCACTACTATACTCCATAATTTATATTAATATAATTATTAATAACACAAGTTTTAAATTTTAATATTTGGTAGACGTAAGTTAATTGGATAAATTTTTCTCATTAAATAATATATTTACCTTCTAATTAATTTTATTTTTCTTCCTTTATGTATAGTTTTTTTCATGGTTCTCACGATTTTACTTTCTAATTTTACATAAATTAACTATTCCTTTTTGTCATACTTGATTGATCCACACACCAAAAAACAAGTTCTTCTGTGTCTCATCTTTTTTAACTAAGAAATCTGTGAGACAAATGTCGCAAGGGTCAAAACACGATGGATAATGGGCTCACCCTTTACCATTTTCACTTGAGGGAAGAATTCAATACCATATGACGTGCGCCTAACTCATACATCATGCGTTGCGCTCTCATCATGTCATGACCCAAAACCTACTATAAGCCGTGATGGCGCCCAACATCACTGTTAGGCAAGCCAACACTTAATTATTCATTTCATTAGTTTTAAAATTATGAATCTTGTTTAGATAGAGAAGCCAGTGCATTTAAAATAAATCCTGGTTACTTACAGTATATTTAAAATATAAAGTACAAGTGTGCCAATGTAAAACAATCTAAAAACAACTTCTAGAATAACTCCCAAAATCCGGTGTCACAAGTGCATGAGCATCTACTAGGAATGTAATAAAGTACAACATCTGTTTTGAATTCAAGTTAGACAGGAGAATGTAAATAACTCTGATGGAGACTCTGTATGTTGCGTATCGTAACATGGAATGTAGCTCACCGTAAAGTCCTCACAACAGTCGTGCCTTGGCGCCCAAAAGACCACCAGACATATATATATATATATACCTGCATAATAAGTGCAGCAAGTGTAGCATGAGTACATAAATCAATGTGTACCCAGTAAGTATCTAGCCTAACCCCGAAGAAGTAGTGACGAGGGGTCGACATCGACACTTACTAGTGGTATAATAAATCAAATACAATAGGAAGTAAACAAATGTAAGGCAGAGTAATAAACAAGATAAACAAATATAGGTACATGGTACAATCCTCCTCTGAACAGTAAACTCAAGCTCTCAATCATCAGTCACCTCCTCAACCGGAGTATATATGAAATGGACCTCACTAGATAGGTCGTCACAACTCAAATCAGAAAACCACACGGATACGCTGGTTTCTTGTCAAGTATACGCACGACACTATCGAGGCGAACGGCCCGATCCCATAAGAATATGGTACTGCCGAGGCGAACGGCCCGATCCCATAAGAATATAATACTGCCGAGGCGAACGGCCTGATCCTATAAGAATATAATACTGCCGAGGCGAATGGCCCGATCCCATAAGAATATGATACTGCCGGGATGAACGGCCCGATCCCATAAGAATAAGAAGCTTTAACAGGTCCTTGACCCCACTCACGAATAAACGTGTGAGTTATGAGCTTTAAGGAAAGCTTTGCGATGGAAACACATAACACGAGAGAAATTCATAAGGGAAGCACAACCATTCCACGGCTAATCAAGCCGCTCATCAAATCTCTACAATAGTAGTCTATCACTCTACGCAAGCCTAGTCCAAGTCAAATTCTCTAAATTAACTCAAATAGTACAATTAAAGCAGGGTGTGAACATAAGTCTTCCCGGGCATAATTAGGAATTCTAGCATACGCATGGACACTCGTCACGTCATGTGTATGTAGCTCCCACAACAGGTAACACATAGGAATATAACACCTACGGGATAAATTTACCCTTACAAGGTTAGACATGAGACTTATCTCACTCCGAAGTTCCATAATCGGCTCCAACACCTCTCAAACACCTCAAACCAAATGCCCATCGATCCGAACTAGTCAAACAATGTGCAAACCAATAAGAATATACTCTAATACTCATAATTAATCAATTTATAATGATTTCCAACTCCGCTCGAAAAGTCAACAAAGTCAACCATATAAAAATTACTTTACCCATATCAAGAATGAATTAATTTCTTTTTTCCAAAGTTGCCTTGGGAGTATAGTGTCTAGGAGTATTTGTTGTATTTTCAATGAACAAATTAAGGTTAGTATGGTCAATTATATTGTTAATTAATGCTAAAAGGTAAATTTTTTAATATTTGTGAAAACAACCAAAAAATTACTTAAAGTGAACCGGAGGAAGTATGTTGTAATTTATAATTAAAAAGATCAATCTTTTACATATCAAATAAGTGGCTTAAAATTATTCACAAAGAATTCAAAAGTATTGAGTAAATAATATAATACTTGTATTTTGATATTTTCTTCTCATGTTTACAAATAATATCTAATGTATGCCATAGCAAAGTAAGTATGATTAAAATAATTCTAAGTTATCTTGCTAAAAAAGAAAAATGAATGTTCTCCAACGGTAACATGATCAGTTGTTCTTTGATATAATTATATTCTCAAAGTAAATTACTCCTATCTAAAAATCATTAACTCTCGTTTTCTCTCCTTTTTTTTAATGAGATCCAAATGTACAGAACCTTTAACATCACGGTATACAACATAGTCTTTCTTAGAATCTCATCGATCAATATGAAAATTTGGAATGTCGTATGAAATTTTGATGTATGGAAATGAGATAAGATAATTAATAAAGCTAAAATATGTTTTTGTCAACGACGAATATTAATTATTAACTTTGGTTATACCTCTTGTTGTCCAATTAGCCTTAATTGGATAATATCATGTATCTTACCAACAAATGATACTATCACAATTAAAAATAAACGAACTATGTACAAGCATCATGTTACTTTATAAGACACTAAAATTGAAAATTCAATAGAATATATAGTGTTTATGTATTTTTATTATATTTTTGTGTTATTATGATTTATGATATGTCACGACCCAATTTTTCCTCCGTGTGACGTCGTGACAATACCTAGTCTCTACAACTAGGTAAGCCTAACATTTTACGAAATAATGAAATAAAAATATAAATTTAACCGACTATTCAAAAATACACAACAAATTCCAAAACTCGGAACATCGTGAATCACAAACTACAGAAGGAAAATCTAGTGTCTCTATACATCAGAGTCTAACAAGAAAAAATACAGAAGATAATGGACATGAGAAAGAGTAGAAGGGGACTCCGAGGTATGCGGACGCGGCAGATATACCTTGAAATCTCCGAAGCTTTCCCGGTTCTGATAAGGTGCACCTAGATCTGCACGAAAAACATGTGTAGAGAGTAGCATGAGTACACCACAATCGGTATCCAGTAAGTGCCAAGCCTAACCTCGATCGAGTAGTGACGAGGTCAGGTCAGGGCCCTACTGGTAAATATATAATAAAATAATATAGAGTGTAATACCGCAATAAAATAAAGGCTGAAATTTAACAACAATATTGAAATCATAGAAGGTAACAGCTCAGTACACAGAAACACAGCAGGGGATCTCCCGAGATACCGTCTCGTAGTCCCAAACGTAAATGTGCAGGGGGATCTCCCGGAATACCGTTCCGTAGTCCCAAAGTAAATGTTCAGAGGGATCTCCCGGAATACCGTTCCGTAGTCCCAAAGTAAATATGCAAGACAGGGGGCACTCCCGGAATACCGTTCCGTAGTCCCAAAGTAAATATGCAGTACATGGGGATCTTCCGGAATACCATTCCGTAGTCCCAAAGTAAATATGCAGTACAGGGGGATCTCCCGGAATACCGTTCCGTAGTCCCAAAGTAAATATGCAGTGCGTGTGAACACCTAATTTTTGACCGCACCCAAATTCGATACTATTTTAGTGCAAATATTTCTTTTAGGTCTAATGTTAATATTTTAAACTTTTATCTTACTCTTAATAGGTTTTATTTGAAAAACAAAAATATTAAAAACTACAAAAATAGTCACATTCTTAGAGTATAAATTTTATTTCTTTAAAAAAAATTTAGTTAAAAAAAATATAAAAAAATAATATATATATATATATATATATATATATATATATATATATATATAATTAGTTAAAAAAATACAAAAATAAAATAATATATATATAGATGGTTTCTTTTAATTAGAATTTTAATAAGTAAGCTAAAGAATCTTTCTTAGTATCTTTTAAAGTACGTGTAAATATATAGTTTCCTATATTGTAAGAAATAGTTGTTAATCTTCAAAATTTAATATATCTTTTAAAAAAAAGGGAAGAAAACAAAATGAAGTAACTTAAGTAAAAATGGATAAAGTTTGGCCCAAAAAAAAAAAAAGGTCTGTTTCTCATCTTTTTCCCAACTCTTCATATCCCACTCCTCACGTTCTATGCCCCATATCCCCTTAATCACATGATCACACACACTCATCTGCACACATCTATCTATATATAATACTCACAGTTCACAAACAAAAAAAAAAGAGGAAGGGGAGAAGAAAGAAAAACAAGATTGAGAGCAAAGTAAAAAGAGGCAATCGGACAGAGAAAAATCAAAACTAAAAAAAAGGCATTGTTCTTTTATAAAAAAGATTCATTTGGAAAAACTGTTTAGTTTAAGTTATTTAGTTTGAAGACGGAGTCCGGGATTTCGTTTGCGATTCCGAGTTCGAGGTTGTCAGAGTTCTGTTCCTTAGCTTCAGTTCCGATTCTCTGTTTTGCATTGGGTTTAATCTCCTCTACTGTACGAGATGATTTATTTAGAATTTTCTTATCTATATATATTTGAAAGGTTTCATCGCTTAAGGTCCGTTTCTTTCTCTCTTTCATTACCTTTTTCCATTTCTCTACGATTCGAGTATTTTACTTTTTATGTGTGCCTGCTTTGAATTTATAATATTATTAATTTGTAGTTGGTTTTATGAGATATTGGCATTATTTCTTTATTAAAGAAAGCATAAGGTTTTGTTGTATATATGTAAAATCTTTGGAAGGAACAGAACTTTGGTGGAGTTGTTGAAAAGGCAAGTATATTTGTTTTAAGCTTTCTGCCATTTTTTTGGTATTGAAAAATTCTATCGGAAGTGTTAACTTTATCAAATAGATCACATTAAAGACCCATTTTTGTTTTGACGCATATCTATTTTAAATATTTTGGATATGATGCACGTTGATCTTTTGAGTTTAATCATGTTGTTACTACAATTATAGAATTGGCATAAATAAGTTTGTCACCTTTATTTGTTAAAAGTTTTTTTTTAAGCAAGAACATGTTTTTATTTTTACCCAAAGAAATAATAGTGCTTCTACTTTGGTAAGTTTCTTCATTAATTTGGTGGTTTAGTTTTATAGAGAATCTAGTTCGATAAATAATTTAGTCATGAATCTTTCACTATTCGTTGTTGATCTAACATAATTTAGAGGCGGAAAAATCCATGTTAAAGTGACTTAAGACACAAATACTTTTGTTCAAAGGAAGATAGGATCATGGAATTTTTCTGATTTTTAAAATTTAAAAATTCGGGCTTTAGGAGTTCTTTGTCAAGATGCGTTTGTTCTAAATTTATTGGATGACTTAAATTTTTGGGTCGAATAGTTTAAGTACCGTGGCATATGTAAAAATAAGATTAAAGCTAGCTTGTTTTTCATAATAGATCAAAGCTTCTCATTTCTTAATACTTGAGTTACATGTTATTATTCATCAAATTAATCTCAAGATATAGAATATTGGTAATTTATTAAGTTAGCAAATAGTTTTAAGGTTGATTAAGTTGTGAATAGTTATTTAAATGATACACTTCCATAATAATTCTATAGCCATAAATCATGACCTCCCCACAATCTCAAATTAGTTTAGGAGAATAACTCTAAATACACTAGAAAAAGTTTAGACGCACTTTAAATATTAGCCCATGTGTTCATACTCGAACCTTGGATTGATATGCTTAAATAATAAAAGGATCATGTGCGCATTCCGCGCCTTGATGCCTTTAAATTTAAAATAATTATGTTATAACCATGTGTACATTCCGTACCTTGGTTTAACATTTAATTTTAAAGAAGTACCTTGTGTGCGTACCGCATCTTGGTGAACACAATTAATAAAATATAATTATTAATTAAGCGGTAATAAATAAGCCATAATCAATAAAATATAAGAATAGCTAAAAATTGATTTAAGCCTTACATTAGTCAATGAAGCGACTGTGCTAGAACCACGGGACTCGAGGGGTGCCTTACACCTTCCCCTCAGTCAACAGAATTCCTTATTCAGTCTTCTGTTTTTGTAGACCATAAATTAGGAGTCAAATCTTCCTTTTGATAAGGGATTCAATAAAAGGTGACTTGGAACACCAAAACTCAATTCCAAGTGGCGACTCTAAATAATAAATAATCCCTTTTCAAAATGTCACTTTAATTGGAAAAACTCTTCTAACTCAACCTCGTAATAAGGGTTGTGTGGGGAAAAAAAGAGGTGTGACAGCTCTGGCGACTCTGCTGGGGACAAGAACCTAGAACTTCTGGTTCGGGGTTCAGAATTCGAGCTTATAAGATGATTTATACTTGGCTTTATACATTTGATGTTATTAATGTATTTTTGGGTCTAATGTGCTAATTGTCGCTTATTTACCGCTTTGATATTATTTGAACTGTATTAAATTATCTTCTTACGCCTCCCTTCTGAGTCTTCTGATTTATGGTGCACACATGCGCGTGGCCCACTTTTCTGTTAGAAGTCATACCAATTAGAACGAGGTTGGGTCAGTAACTAGGCCGGGTAGACTTTCGTGCTCCCGGTACGTTACCCCCACCTCGGTTCGAGCTGTCCGCTTGGGTAAGCCAGGTCTAAAACACTCCCCTTAGGATTTAAACCTAGAATAACATATCCTTATGTCGGATCCCTAGTAGGAACGTTTGTTTGCATCATGTGTATTTGACTTTGGAGACTCAACACAGGGGTTGGGTCCGTCTAGGACAGGTGTACCCGAAATTACAAGACCATCCTGATGCATCTTATGTGCTACTTGTGCATTATGTTTGATTTGGTTTGTGCATGTTGACCGGTTTCTAAAATAAAATAAAAATATAAAAATATTGAGGAAAAACCAGAAAGAAGAAAATATGAGGGAGAAAATTTGCCCGATTTTCGAAAATCTCAGTATTTACCCCCCCAAAAAAAGCCTGAATTTTTCCAAAAAAAAAAAAAGGTGTCATCCTATTCCTGAAATATTTACGAACTACGCGGGTCTGATTTTCACCGGATGTGAGATACGTAGGCAACCTTCATAGGGTTCGGCCCCATTTTTATAAAATAACTATATAAAAAAAAAGAAATATGTCTATTGTTTTTTTTTTTAAATCAAAAAAACAAATAAGCAGACCCAGCTTCGGTTAATCCCAAATCGTTCCTGTCAGAATAGCCTTAGAACATCTTCAAAATTGTTGAAGGGCTGTTCTCGCAAGAACGGACGTGTCTGTCAATTGGAAATCACTTTGACCATAATGCCCTTCCCCCGACCCTAAAGCTATCCTTGAAAGAAGAAGGGGCCATAGTTGCAAAAATAGCCATCCTTTCTTCGGTCACAATTGCAAAAATAGCCCCCATTCACGTTGATTTTTCTTAAAATTGAGTTACTTATAAAAGATTATTTTGCAAAAGGAGTGCATTGGTTCTGTCTCTTGAGACTAGTGTCAACCCTAACCTTAACCACCCACAGGTACAAAATGAGCACTGTCCAGAACACATCATTCACAGTTGTAGACAAGGCTCCACTTCAGCTTCAGATGTGGTGGTATGATTTAGGAGAAGATGGTCAGAAATGGGTCACCAAGCACTTGGGAGCCCTTACAGATATTATGAAAATTAAACCACGGGACGATTTGATTGAGGCACTAGTGACTTTTTGGGACCCCGTTCACAATGTCTTTCGCTTCTCCGATTTTGAGCTAACTCCCACTTTAGAAGAGATAGTTGGGTATTCCGGGTTTGGCAGGGATTTAAGAAACCAGGAGCTCATATTCCCAAGGGCTCTTTCTGTACACCGATTCTTCGATCTTCTGAATATCAGTAAGCAAATTAGAAAGACCAACGTAGTCGAAGGGTGTTGTTCTTTCTACTTCTTGTACTCTAGGTTCGGGCAGCCAAATGGGTTTGAAATGCATGAAAAGGGCCTTAACAACAAGCAGAACAAAAACACATGGCAGATTCATCGTCGCTTCGCCTTCATAGTGGCATTTCTGGGAATTATGGTCTTCCCAAATGAGGAGCGGACAATTGATACCCGCATAGCCAGGGTTGTACAAGTCCTCACTACCAAAGAACATCACACTCTTGCCCCGATCATTCTATCAGACATTTATCGGGTGTTGACTTTGTGCAAGTCTGGGGCAAAATTCTTCGAAGGGTGCAATATTTTGTTATAAATGTGGTTGATTGAGCATCTCCGACATCACCCCAAGTTCATGAGCTATGGTCCGAGCAAGGACAATTTCATTGAGAGTTACGAAGAAAGAGTAAAAGATTACAACTCTCCAGAAGGGGTGGAAGCCTGGATATCCCACCTAAGATCTTTAAATGCAAGTCAAATTGAGTGGACTTTGGGATGGCTCCCGGTAAGAGAGGTGATACACATGTCGGCCCTAAAAAGTTATTTGCTGTTGTTGGGTTTGAGAAGTGTCCAACCGTATGCGCCATACAGAGTTCTAAGACAGCTAGGAAGGTACCAAATAGTACCTAAATATGAAGATTTGAGTGTGCAAGTGATTGAGCTACACCCCGAAGCCCCACTCCCCGAAGCTTTAATCCAGGAAATTTGGAATGGTTGTCGCTACTTGAAAGATGATACTCAGGTGCCAGATCCTGCGAGAGGTGAGGTAGATCCAGGTTATGCTATATGGTTTGGGAAGAGGTCTCGCGTGGATGATGTGCCAGAGCCCAAAAGGCCTACAAAAAGGCCGCATGTTCAAGCCTTTGATGATAAAATTCAAGAAAGGTTGGCCTGGGGTGAACGGGAAAAGGGATACAAAACAACTATTCATGCCTTAGAAGAAAGGCTGAGAAACCTCAATTTTGAGAAAGACTTGCAAGAACAAGAAGCCGAAGGGGAAAAGAAGAGTCTGATCCGCAAAAATGAAGCCCTTCGTGCTCAACTTCAACAGATGAAGAAAGCCTCTGAAGTGCCAGTGAGAAGTTGGAAAGACCAGAGAACCATTGCCAATCTGATAGAAAAGGTGCAAGATTATGATTCCCTCTTGGCAAAGACTGAAAAGGCATTGGACAAAGCCAAAGAAAAGATCGTACAGCTAAATGAGAAGGCTGAATCAAGTAAGGATCGCCAAGTAACAAAATTTGAAGAAGAAAGGGCTCAATTCGAGAGAGAGAGAGAGAGAGAAGGCCCATTGGGTACGTTCAGAAGCTCAGCTCCATGCACAGTTGGAAGAAATGAGAAGGTACAATAGAGAATACCAGCATGCAGATTTTGATAGGGAGATGGCTCAGGCGAGACTCGAGCAGGCTAGACTTCGGGCTCAGTTGGAGTCAGCCTTAGATCGTGAGGGCCATATAAGGGAGATAGCCACCACTCGCCAGCAGAAGTTACAAGATCGAGACCAGAATTTCCAGTATTTCAAAGAGCAAGTCCATAATTTAGCTGTTTATACCGCTCAAAGTTATGTGAACTGCCAAGGGATAGATTATGAGAAGTTTTTGAAGCATGCACCTACTTTTGCCCGTCATCTTGCAGCAGAGTTAGAAATGATGTACCGTACATTAGGGGGTCAACCAGGGCAAGCCCCACCATGAGCAGATGTTCCAGTGTTTGAAAGCAAGAAGATTGTGGAGTTGAATTATAGTCGTAGTTGTTAGAACTTTTCATGTAGTAGTTATGTTTTAGTTTGAGTCACTGTTGAATCTTTAAAATCGCTGTCTTTTAGTCTTGTCAGAGTTTGGTAAGTCATTTTCAATGTAATGTCCTTTCTGTTATTGTATTATTTCATTTTGTTAAAAAAAACTACTATTATTGTTTTCCCCCGAACTACGTAATGGTCTGATTCATGCGGCGTCATGATACGTAGGCAATCCTCATCGGATGCGATCATAACCATAATTAATCTAAAAAAAATGAAAAAAAACCCATTAAATTCAAGATGAAAATAAACCAATAAATCAATAAGCCGGGATGAAACATAAAGCCTTCCAAGATCATTTTAGAAATGAAAATGGCATTAGGTGCATGACATATAATGTGTGATTAATATCTGCAAATGCCTAACTCTAACACGTTTGTTGTTTGTCATTTTTTAAGATAAAGTAAAACAGAGGTGGTTGGTTTGTGGTTTAAACTGGCGACTCACCCTTACAACACGAGATCAAAAGGAAAAAGTAGAATGGAAAACAACAGTGAGAATGAGTCAGATAATGATGATGTCCATGGACAATTGGTTGAACAAGGTTCAGGACTGGTTGTAGAAGTAAGAGTGTTGAAGCAACAATTGGCAGAGATGTACCAAGCCTGGGTGAATGGACAAGCACCGCCATCACTACCCATAGGGCCTTCGGATAATCTTCATAATGTGTCAGTTGACACTCAAGTGCCTATCTCCATAACAAGTAACCCATTGTACCAACCTGGATTCAGTCCGAGCAATAACCTTCCCACTATCCCCAGTACCTCCATTCCATGTCCTCTAATCGCACCCCTCAGAAATGACCCACCTACTATACCCATTGTCCATACTTTCACTGTCCCTCAACCGGCTCTTGCGCAAAAGTCCAATAATGATCCACAGCTGGATGCTCATGATGCCCAAAATTACTCTCCAGAACTGACTTTAAAGGTTCCAAATTCATACAAGCACACTCCTTATAACTTGTTCCCAATTGAGATCGAAAAACCCGAAAAGAATATGGAATAAGAGGAAATGACCAGAAAAATGAATAGCTTAGAACAAACCATGAGAAACATACAGGGTTTGGGGGGCCACAAGAGTGTTTCGTTTAACGATCTATGCATGTTTCCCCATGTTCATTTGCCACCCGGCTTCAATACCCCCAGGTTTGACAAGTATGATGGGCATGGTGATCCCGTTGCCCATTTGAAGAGGTATTGTAACCAATTAAGGGGAGTGGGAGGTAAAGAAGAATTGCTCATGGCTTATTTTGGGGAAAGTTTGACAGGAATTGCTTCAGAGTGGTTCATAGATCAAGACATCTCTCACTGGCACGTTTGGAATGACATGGCTCAAGATTTTGTCCAACAGTTTCAGTACAACATTGATATAGTGCCAGACCGCTCCTCTCTCGTCAACATAAAGAAGAAACCAACAGAAAGCTTCAGAGAATATGCAATCAAGTGGAGAGAGCAGGCTGCTAGGGTCAAACCACCAATGAAAGAGGCAGAAATGATTGACTATTTTCTCCAAGCTCAGGATCATGATTACCTCCATTACATGTTGGCCGCCATTGGTAAACCTTTCGCTGAGGCGATTAAGATTGGTGAAATAGTTGAGAATGGCATGAAGTCAGGCAAAATTGTGAGTCAGGCAGCCCTTAAGGCGACCACACAAGCAATTCAAAGCGGGTCAGGCAGTTTCGAAAATTGGAAAAAGAAGGAGGAAGGATCCATGATGGCATCTGGGTTCGGGGGAGTTCAAAGAGGAATAGTTCCTTCTTACGCGCAATTCCAACAAGGACAATCCAATTCTCCTCAACATTATTATCCACCTCAAGGTCCCCGATACTCAGTTCCCCTGCAACAATACACAGTGTTTAATGCTCAGGCTTATGCTAGGCCTCCCAATCACCAACAATGGCGGGCACCGATTCCACAAGGCTCCCGTCAACTCCGGCTGAACTTTTAGGCACCGTATAATTCTCGTCCCCGACAAGAATATGTGAGAGAACAGGAGCCGAATAAAGAGTTTACCCCAATTGGAGAATCGTATACAAGCCTATTTCGAAAGTTGATGCAGTTGAAGTTGATTGAACCTATTATGCCGCGTTATGTAAATCCAAATTCAAAAGGTTTTGACTCAAATGCAAGATGTGAGTATCACTCTAACACCCAAGGGCATAGTACCGAAAATTGTTGGACATTAAAGAAAGCCATTGAAAATTTGATTGAAGCAAAGGCAATTGTGGTAACAAACAATGAGGATACTCCTAATATCACAAACAATCCGCTCCCAACTCATTATAATGCATATTTTATTGGGATGATTTGTGATGATCGGGGATTATAAGCAGTCTGGCAAGACAGAGATGGTTGTTAGAACCATAGGGCCAGAACCAAAAGTGATAGTGAGCCCGCTGCAATTAGAACCGTTGATTGTGAAAGGTGTGAGTTCTAGTTTGAACTTGGCATGTTCTAAAAAACGATTCTCTATGTTCCTGGAAGCACAAAAAAGGTTGAGGTTCAATTGGGTGGGCCAAAACTTTACATCCCCGGGGGCATTCAAAAGATCATTCCGAATAATGGTTTGAGGAATATAACAGAGCCAGTCGTGGTTCGACCTGTTGCCCAACTCCTAGTGACAAACACAAAAGCTATTCCCTGGAATTATAACAAAACTGTCATGACATACAAAGGAAAAGAGATAGTTGAAGAACCAGGTGAAATGGGGGGCTTGACCCGCTCTGGAAGGTGTTATTCACCAGAGGAATTGAGAAAAGCTAAGCAAGCCAGGGAAAGTCACTTGCCAGTGAAAGAACCCGTTACAGAAAAAGAAGCGGAGGAATTCCTTAAGAAGATGAAAATGCAAAACTACTCAATCATTGACCAACTAAGGAAAACTCCTGCTCAGATATCTTTGTTATCTCTGCTTTTGCATTTAGAAGAACATCGTCGTGTGTTGATCAAAACTCTGAACAAGGCATATGTCTCAGAAAAGACAACGGTGAATTACCCAAAAAAAATGGCTGAAAGATTCTTTGAAGTAAATAGAATTACTTTCAGCGATGATGATTTGCCTGAAGAAGGGGCTGGCCACAATAGAGCTTTGCATCTTATGGTCAAATGTGAAGGGCACTATGTAAAAGGAGTCATGATTGACGGAGGCTCAAGTGCAGTTATGTGTCCTCTTTCTACTCTACAACAGCTGAACATCGACACTAACAAAATTCGAACCAGTAATGTCAGCATCAGAGCTTTTGATGGTTCAAAAAGAGACACTATTGGGGAAATCGAACTCACCATGACAATCGGCCCGGTTGATTTTAACATTGTCTTTCAAGTGTTAGATATGGAAACTTCCTATAATTTTCTTTTGGGAAGGCCGTGGATCCATATGGCCAGAGCTGTACCATCCACCCTACATCAAATGGTCAAATTCGAGTGAGACAGGCAAGAAATTATTGTTCATGGGGAGGACGACTCATCCGTCTATAAAGACCCGTCCATTCCATATATCGAGGCCAAGGAAGGATGTGAATCCATCATATATCAAGCATTTGAGGTGATAGAGGTGGACCAAGTGGAAGAAGGAAAACCAATTCTGCATCCCCATCTTTCAGCCACATATATGATGGTAGCTTCGCTGATGTTGAGGAACAGCTATGAACCAGGAAAAGGATTGGGATCCTCTCTGCAAGGAATTGTGAACCCCATTGCTCTATTTTCGAAGAAAAATACCTTTGGCTTGGGATTTAAACCAACATCAGCTGACATAGAAAGAGCCAAGGCCAGCAAAAAGAATGGTTGGAATCTGTCCAAACCAATCCCTCACATTGCCTACTCTTTTGTCAAGCCACAATTTGAAGAAGTCCAAAATCCTTCTACTCAGGATGACATTGACGGAGTTTGCCAGGGTCTCAAGGAGATGTTCGATGAGATCAATATGGTTCAAGTTGGGGAGGGCCCTAGCCGTGCAAGTGTTCAACTAATTGGTCCAGATACCTCGCTCAGCAACTGGGAAGCAACTCCTCTTCCCATCCGGAAGGAGTCTTGGTAGCCTGTTTTGTTGTTTTTTCTGTATTTGGATTATTTTAAGGGTTGTAATCCAGATATTTTAGTTTAATTGCTTTGCTGTGATGTTAACCCTTCTATCCTTTCAAATTCAATGAAATGAAGTTCCATTTTCGTAGTAAAATTCTATCTTTTTATTTTCCTAATTTTTGTTAATTTCTTATCATTTTCAGTTTCGATAGTGCTGGCTTTAAAAACATGACATGCACGCGGAATTCATGCCCAGATCTTAAAAAGCTGTCTAATCTCGAAATAATGAATCAAGAAGTTGAGTATGACGAAGATGAGACTTTTAGAGAAATAAAAAGGGAATTGGATCAATTTAAGAATAAGCCTAAGCCTAACTTAAATGAAACTGAGGCAATTAACCTGGGAAGTCCTGAAGAAACCAGAGAAACAAAAATAAGCATTCATACTGAACAAAAGACGAGAGATGCCATAATTTAAGTTTTGTTCGAGTATAGAGATGTATTTGCTTGGTCGTATGATGATAGGCCGGGTTTGAGTGCCGATCTAGTGGTCCATAAGCTTCCCACACATCCTATTTTTCCACCAATTCAGCAAAAACAAAGGAAGTTTAAGACAGACATGAGTGATAAGATTAAAGAAGAAATCACGAAGCAACTAAGTGCAAATGTGATCAGGGTCGTCCGATACACTACATGGTTAGCAAATGTTGTGCCAGTGCCAAAGAAGGATGGAAAAATCAGAGTTTGTGTTGACTATAGGGATTAAAACAAAGCAAGTCCAAAGGAAAACTTTCCCTTACCCAACATTCTTATCCTTGTTGACAATTGTGCTAAACATGAGATCCAATCTTTTGTGGATTATTATGCCGGATATCACCAAATTCTGATGGATGAAGAAGATGCAAAAAAGACCGCCTTCACAACTCCATGGGGAACTTATTGTTATAGGGTTATGCCATTCGGTTTGAAGAATGCAGGGGCAACTTACATGAGAGCCATGACAACCATGTTCCATGACATGATGCACAAAGAGATTGAAGTGTATGTTGATGATGTGATCATTAAGTCGAGAACACAAGCTGACCATGTGCAAGACTTGAAAAAGTTCTTTGAAAGGCTACGAAGGTACAATCTCAAACTCAATCCAGCCAAATGTGCATTTGGAGTTCCTTCTGGGAAGCTTTTGGGTTTTATAGTTAGTCGAAGAGGCATTAAGATAGATCCCTCCAAGATAAAGACCATTCGAGAGCTGCCTCCCCCGAAGAACAAAATAGAAGTCATGAGTTTACTCGGGAGGTTGAATTACATCAGCAGGTTCATCGCACAGCTTACAACCACATGTGAGCCTATTTTTAAGTTGTTGAAAAAGAACGCCGCTATCAAGTGGACAAATGAGTGCCAAGAAGCTTTTGATAAGATCAAGGAATATTTGTCAAATCCCCCTGTTTTGGTCCCGCCGGAACCTGGTAGGCCTCTGTTTTTATATCTGTCAGTAATGGATAGTTCCTTTGGTTGTGTTCTGGGTCAACATGATGTCATAGGCAAAAGAGAACAAGCAATATATTATTTGAGCAAAAAGTTCACCACTTATGAGGCCAAATACACTCTTTTGGAAAGAACATGTTGCGCCTTAACCTGGGTCGCCCAGAAGCTTAGGCATTATCTTTTGGCCTATACAACTTACCTCATATCCCGAATGGATCCCCTGAAGTACATCTTTCAGAAGACGATGCCAACTGGCAAATTAGCAAAATGGAAAATCTTGCTCACAGAGTTTGATATTGTTTATGTCACTCGCACTGCCATGAAGGCACAAGCTTTGGCTGATCATCTGGCAGAAAACCCGGTTGATGATGAGTATGAATCTTTGAACACATATTTCCCAGATGAAGAGGTTAATTTAGTTGAAGAAGTAGTCCAAGATGACAGTCAAATTTGGAAACTATACTTTGATGGGGCTGTCAACATCAAAGGCGTAGGGATTGGGACAATTCTGGTATCACCTACTGGGCAACATTACCCTGCTACGGCGCGACTACGTTTTTTCTGTACAAACAACACAACAGAATATGAAGCTTGCATCATAGGTCTGAACATGGCAATAAATCTAAATGTGCATGAACTGTTGGTGATGGGAGATTCAGAATTGCTTATTCGGCAGGCTCAAGGTGATTGGGAGACTCGAGACATCAAGCTCATTCCATATAAACAATGTGTGGAGGATCTTAGCAAAAGGTTCAAGTCCATCGAATTCAGGTACATTCCCAGGTTTCACAATGAATTAGCTGATGCCTTGGCCACCCTAGCCTCAATGCTTCCATATCCGGGTAATACTCACATTGACCCATTAGAAATTCAAATTCGGTATCAACATGGTTATTGCAATACAATTGAAGCAGAACCAGATGGTGAACCATGGTATCGTGATATTAAACAGTTTCTGAAAACAAGAGAATATCCGGAACATGCTAATAGGGATCAAAAGAGAACTATTAGGCGACTCTCTAATGGTTTCTTTTTGAGTGGGGAAATCCTATACAAAAGAACTCTGGATTTGAATTTGTTGAGATGTGTGGATGCCAAAGAAGCTGAAATGATTATGAATGAGGTGCATTCGGGAGTTTGTGGTCCGCACATGAATGGTTATGATCTAGCAAAGAAAATCCTTCGGGCAGGATATTATTGGCTTACTATGGAACGAGATTGCTTTCGTTTTGTTCGCAAGTGCCACCAGTGTCAGATTCACAGTGATTTGATTCACTCGCCTCCTTCAGAGTTGTATCCTATGTCGGCTCCTTGGCCTTTTGTTTCTTGGGGAATGGACGTCATTGGCCCAATCGAGCCAAAAGCTTCAAATGGGCACAGATTCATCTTGGTTGCAATTGATTACTTCACCAAATGGGTGGAAGCTATTACATTGAAAGCAGTTACCAAGAAAGCAGTAGTAGACTTTGTTCACTCCAACATTATCTGTCGTTTCGGTATTCCAAAAACCATTATTACAGATAATGCTGCTAATTTGAATAGTCATCTGATGAAGGAGGTATGTGAACAATTTAAAATTGAGCATCGCAATTCTACTCCTTACCGTCCCAAAGCTAATGGAGCTGTTGAAGCTGCGAATAAGAACATCAAGAAGATTCTTAGGAAGATGATCCAAGGGTCTAGACAATGGCACGAGAAACTACCTTTTGCTCTTTTGGGATACCGGACAACTGTCCGTACATCAGTTGGCGCAACACCCTACTTATTGGTTTATGGAACTGAAGCGGTCATACCTGCTGAAATTGAGATTCCCTCTCTCCGAATCATTGTTGAAGCAGGGATTGAGGACACTGAATGGGTGAAGTCCCGATTGGAACAGTTGAATTTGATTGATGAAAAGCGTTTGGCGGCAGTTTGTTTTGGTCAGTTATACCAACAAAGAATGGCACGCGCTTACAATAAGAAAGTGCGCCCAAGACAATTCGAGGTAGGACAACTTGTTTTGAAACGTATCTTTCCGCACCAGGAAGAAGCAAAAGGAAAGTTCGCCCCAAATTGGCAAGGTCCTTACCTCGTCAAGAAAGTATTGTCAAAAGGAGCTCTACACTTGGTAGATATACGAAGGAAAGGTGACTGATATATCCGTCAATGCAGATGCGGTCAAGAGATACTATGTATGACATGGCTATGTTGGGGCATTCTTATATTTAGCATTCTCAGGTTGGGATGACGAAAGGCTATCATTCTCGCTACCCAAACACTGGTCAACCCTAGTTATCCCTTTGAAGCCTTGTTTATATTTCTTTGTTTTCCCCTCTTTTGGAACCAATGTACTTAAAAGAAAAAAGAAAGAAAGAAAGAAAACTCAAAAAAAAAAATCATCAAAACAAGTTCATGTTAATTGAACTACGTACGACCTGATTCCGAAAGGATACGTAGGCAGCCTCACTCTGGGGTTCGGTCACACCAAAATAAAAATCCACATTTTTCCAGTATTCAAGAAACTGGGGCATGATTTTATTTTATTTTCGATGGTTGTTCCATCAAAATGGTTCCAAAAGTTGTAATTCAGTTGAATAGTTCTTTTTACCTTTCCCTGCTAAGACCTTCTGATCAACTTTCGAGAATGCTAAGTCAGTATACTACGGGTAATGCTTCAGCCATTGAAGAGAGAAAAAATAAATGAGAGAGTCTTATTAGTGAAAACTTTCACGGGCTCTATAAGGCAATTGTGAGTTGAGAGAAAGGCAAATGAGAGAGGTCAATTGGTGAAAACCCACAAAGGGCATCATTGATCGATTTAAGGCTTCGTACATCCCGACACAAGCATGGTCAAGGCAAAGAACTTAGTTTCAAAGTTAAGTTTACAATAGATTTTGAGAATTAGACGGTTCAAACGGATCAGGCATCCAGTCCAAAGTGCATGTCATGTTCATTGAAGTCAGCATATTTCCTCCAGATAAGTCCTTTCTTATTCTTTCCTCTGAAATGGCCACTTCTTGATTAAGTTGTAATACCAATTAGTTCACCTTCTTATTTTCTTTCGCATTACTTTTTTGAGTCTCTTTCAGTCTAATTTTGTCAAAGCAAAGCAAAGAAAAGGCCGCAAAACTGGTTACAGTTTTCCCGTTATATAAAGCAAAGATTGCTGGGCATAAACCGTATGGGCAAAGGCATAAAGCCATCTGTGATTTTTCCTGACGAACAAAAGGCTTGAAGGACTGAACAATGCTTCAAGGTTCAACAAAAGTTACTCAATTAAAATTTGTTTTGGGAGCAAGGTTGTTTGCATCATAAACACAAGTGGTGATAAGCGCAAAATAGTCTGGTTTTGATGTTGAGAAAGAAGATCTCCAGAAAGTGAAGACAGAATCTCCCGACGATTTGTACGACCATCGACAGAGTCAACTTTTCTAACAAGTGTAATGGACTCGAGGTCAAGTCACCCAAGAAATCAAGGCCACAAACTGACCACCATTTTAAAACTAACGAATCTTTCTTTGTTCAGAACAGGAACATAACAATTTTAGGAAACAGTTCGTGAAAAGACAAACACCACCAAGTGAAGTTCTCAAATACTTGATTTCCTTCCAATATACATGTAATCATGTTATTTTTAGTTTCATTATAGGGAATCAATACCCTATCTTCACCTCAGGGTACTACATCCCCTGGTTGCATTTCTTATTGCTAACATAGGGTACGACATTCCCTAGTAGCATCTCAGAGAGCCACATGCCTCATCGTTTTGCCAACATAGGGTACGACATTCCCTAGTAGCATCCCAGAGTGCCACGAGCCTCATTTTTATTGCCAACATAGGGTACGACATTCCCTAGTAGCATCTCAAAATGCCATGAGCCTCATCTTATCACCAACACAGGGTACTACATCCCCTGGCTGCATTACTTTCTGCCAACATAGGGTACAACATTCCCTAGTAGCATCCCAGAGTGCCGCGAGCCTCATTTTTACTGCCAACATAGGGTACGACATTCCCTAGTAATATCTCAGAACGCCATGAGCCTCATCTTATTTCCAACATAGGGTACTACATCCCCTGTCTGCATTACTTTCTGCCAACATAGGGTACGACATTCCCTAGTAGCATCCCAGAGTGCCAAGAGCCTCACCTTGTTGCCAAACAGGGTACTACATCCCCTGGCTGCCTTACTTTCTGCCAACATAGGGTACGACATTCCCTAGTAGCATCTCAGAGTGCCACGAGCCTCATCTTATTGTCAACATAGGGTACTACATCCCCTGGCTGTCTTCCTTCTTATTAACATAGGGTACGACATCCCCTATTATTCAAAAAAAAATGTGTCTTTTTTTCAATTCTTTATTCTGCAATAGCAAATATAGTTTAATGAATTTTCAATAACTCACAAAAATTTCCTAGAGCAAACTGGGGCAGAAATTTTTTGTTCGTTTTGTTTGTTTCTGATGGTTTGCAGGTTGTTTTTGCAAAGTACGGATTGGATGTGCAAAAATAAGATTCCATCTCTCGCCAGAGAAAGTGGAACGTTTGATCTCAATACCAGCCGAACCAGCTTTGACATAATGCATGCTGAGACATAGGATTTCAACATCCATCTTTTTATCACCTGATCAAAAAGCAGGCCTGTGAGAATATTTCATAGTCTTTTACATTGAGAGCATCAAGTTTCAGTCTAAAGCCAATAGGGGAAGCGGCTCAAGAATCAAGACAAGATTTCAGATGGCATTTAGATAGAAATTTTGTAACTCCTAGATTTCAAGAGTATGTAATTTTCTTTTCATTTGATGTAATAGTAGGAACCGCGGATCGGAACCTCGACGGAACTTCGCTCGACTCTCCATCTAAGCATAATCTATCAGTCATTTTTCACTTGAACTGCACGTAACCTGATTCCCTTATAACCCGGGATATGTAGGCTGCCTATAACCAAGGCTTGGTCGCACTTTTTTCTTTTATCTTCTTTTTCTTTTAAAATAATAGTGAGGTCAAAAATCAGTCACCTTGTTCATTTTCTTTGCTTGAAAACTCTTCATGTTTCCAAGCAAAGAGGGGCATGCTGTGAACACCTAATTTTTGACCGCACCCAAATTCGATACTATTTTAGTGCAAATATTTCTTTTAGGTCTAATGTTAATATTTTAAACTTTTATCTTACTCTTAATAGGTTTTATTTGAAAAATAAAAATATTAAAAACTACAAAAATAGTCACATTCTTAGAGTATAAATTTTATTTCTTTAAAAACAAAATTAGTTATAAAAATACAAAAATATATTAGTTAAAAAAATACAAAAATAAAATAATATATATATAGATGGTTTCTTTTAATTAGAATTTTAATAAGTAAGCTAAAGAATCTTTCTTAGTATCTTTTAAAGTACGTGTAAATATATAGTTTCCTATATTGTAAGAAATAGTTGTTAATCTTCAAAATTTAATATATCTTTTTAAAAAAAGGGAAGAAAACAAAATGAAGTAACTTAAGTAAAAATGGATAAAGTTTGGCCCAAAAAAAAAAAAGGTCTGTTTCTCATCTTTTCCCCAACTCTTCATATCCCACTCCTCACGTCCTATGCCCCATATCCCCTCAATCACATGATCACACACACTCATCTGCACACATCTATCTATATATAATACCCACAGTTCACAAACAAAAAAAAGAAGAGGAAGGGGAGAAGAAAGAAAAACAAGATTGAGAGCAAAGTAAAAAGAGGCAATCGGATAGAGAAAAATCAGAACTAAAAAAAAGGCATTGTTCTTTTATAAAAAAGATTCATTTGGAAAACTATTTAGTTTAAGTTATTTAGTCTGAAGACGGAGTTCGGGATTTCGTTTGCGGTTCCGAGTTCGAGGTTGTCAGAGTTCTGTTCCTTAGCTTCAGTTCCGATTCTCTGTTTTGCATTGGGTTTAATCTCCTCTACTGTACGAGACGATTTATTTGGAATTTTCTTATCTATATATATTTGAAAGGTTTCATCGCTTAAGGTCCGTTTCTTTCTCTCTTTCATTACCCTTTTTTATTTCTCTACGATTTGAGTATTTTACTTTTTATGTATGCCTGCTTTGAATTTATAATATCATTAATTTGTAGTTGGTTTTATGAGATATTGGCATTATTTCTTTATTAAAGAAAGCATAAGGTTTTGTTGTATATATGTAAAATCTTTGGAGGGAACAGAACTTTGGTGGAGTTGTTGAAAAGGCAAGTATATTTGTTTTAAGCTTTCTGCCATTTTTTTGGTATTGAAAAATTCTATCGGAAGTGTTAACTTTATCAAATAGATCACATTAAAGACCCATTTTTGTTTTGACGCATATCTATTTTAAATATTTTGGATATGATGCACGTTAATCTTTTGATCTTTTGAGTTTAATCATGTAGTTACTACAATTATAGAATTGGCATAAATAAGTTTGTCACCTTTATTTGTTAAAAGTTTTTTTTAAGCAAGAACATATTTTTATTTTTACCCAAAGGAATAATAGTGCTTCTACTTTGGTAAGTTTCTTCATTAATTTGGTGGTTTAGTTTTATAGAGAAGCTAGTTCGATAAATAATTTAGTCATGAATCTTTCACTATTCGTTGTTGATCTAACATAATTTAGAGGCGGAAAAATTCATGTTAAAGTGACTTAAGACACAAATACTTTTGTTCAAAGGAAAATAGGATCATGGAATTTTTCTGATTTTTAAAATTTGAAAATTCGGGCTTTAGGAATTCTTTGTCAAGATGCGTTTGTTCTAAATTTATTGGATGACTTAAATTTTTGGGTCGAATAGTTTAAGTACCGTGGCATATGTAAAAATAAGATTAAAGCTAGCTTGTTTTTCATAATAGATTAAAGCTTCTCATTTCTTAATACTTGAGTTATATGTTATTATTCATCAAATTAATCTCAAGATATAGAATATTGGTAATTTATTAAGTTAGCAAATAGTTTTAAGGTTGATTAAGTTGTGAATAGTTATTTAAATGATACACTTCCACAATAATTCTATAGCCATAAATCATGACCTCCCCACAATCTCAAATTAATTTAGGAGAATAACTCTAAATACACTAGAAAAAGTTTAGACGCACTTTAAATATTAGCCCATGTATTCATACTCGAACCTTGGATTGATATGCTTAAATAATAAAAGGATCATGTGCGCATTCCGCGCCTTGATGCCTTTAAATTTAAAATAATTATGTTATAACCATGTGTATATTCCGTACCTTGGTTTAACATTTAATTTTAAAGAAGTACCTTGTGTGCGTACCGCATCTTGGTGAACACAATTAATAAAATATAATTATTAATTAAGCGATAATAAATAAGCCATAATCAATAAAATACAAGAATAGCTCAAAATTGATTTAAGCCTTACATTAGTCAATAAAGCTACCGTGCTAGAATCACGGGACTCGAGGGGTGCCTTACACCTTCCCCTCAGTCAACAGAATTCCTTATTCAGTCTTCTGTTTTCGTAGACCATAAATTAGGAGTCAAATCTTTCTTTTGATAAGGGATTCAATAAAAGGTGACTTGGAGCGCCAAAACTCAATTCCAAGTGGCGACTCTAAATAATAAATAATCCCTTTTCAAAACGTCACTTTAATTGGAAAAACTCTTCTAACTCAACCTCGTAATAAGGGTTGTGTGGGGGAAAAAAGAGGTGTGACAGTGCGAACGATAGAAATACAACTATATCATGAAATTCTTACGATTTAGACTAAGTATCATAGGGAAGAAGCAGAAAATTCACTAAACATGTTGCACATAATTCACATAAATAATTAAGATATGTAGACATATTGTATTAGACTAAACATGATAGCTACACATATTGAAATAACTCAATTAAGAATGAAAATAGTTTAGTACTCATTAAAATGGTATAACTCAAAATAACAGGAAAACATATTGTTGTTCAGTAAGAAAATCGGGTTTTACCACAACTAGCCCGTGTACGTGCTCGTCACCGCATGTACACGGCGCTCACATATCACAATAGTTTCAAATCTTAAGGGGATTTCCCCCACACAAAGTTAGACAAGCCACTTACCTCGAACCAAGCTCAATCAATCGGTCACAATGCCTTTTTCACGAATATCCGGTTGCGAGTGACCCAAATCTAGCCAAAAGCAATTACATATCATAAATACAACCATAATAGACTCATCTAATTAATGAAATCAACACTTAAACAAAAATTCCGAAATTAACTCAAAAATCGCATGTGGGCCTCACATCTCGGAATCGGATAAAAGCCACAAAACACGAACACCCATTCACTCACGAGTCTAACCATATAAAAATTACTCAAATCCGACCACAAATACCCTCTCAAAACTCGAAATCTTTGTTGAATAAGTTCTTCCAAAGTTTTCCCAAATAATTAAGGCCCAGCACTACTATAATATAATTTATATTAATATAATTATTAATAACAAAAGTTTAAAATTTTAATATTTGGTAGAAGTAAGTTAATTTTTCTCATTAAATAATATATTTACCTTCTAATCAATTTTATTTTCCTTCCTTTATGTATAGTCTTTTTTCATGGTTCTCGCGATTCTACTTTTTAATTTCAATTTAAATTCTCTAAATTAACTATTCTTTTTTGTCACATTTGATTGATCCACACACCAGAAAATAACTTCTTTTGTGTCTCAGCTTTTTTAACTAAGAAATCCCTGAGAAAAATATCGCAAGGTTCAAAACACGATGGATAATGGAATCACCCTATTACCATTTTCACTTTAGGGAAGAATTCAATACCATATGACATGCGCTTAACTTAACTCATACATCACTAGTTAATTTGTCCGCGTGAAAGTAATTGAAATTTGTCTAAATAGTTACTCCCACCGGTCCATTTTAAGTTATTTTTTGGCCTTTTTTGTGGCCCATAATATTTAATTTTTTCAAATATCAAGAATGAATTAACTTCTTTTTTCCAAAGTTGCCCTTGGAGTATAGTGTCTGGGAGTATTTGTTGTATTTTCAATAAACAAATTAAGATTAATATGGTCAATTATATTGTTAATTAATGCTAAAAGATGATTTCTTAATATGTGTGAAAACAACCAAAAAATTACTTAAAGTGAACCGGAGGAAATATGTTGTAATTTATAATTAAAAAGATCAATCTTTTACATATCAAATAAGTGGATTAAAATTATTCACAACGAATTCAAAAGTATTGAGTAAATAATATAATACTTGTATTTTGATATTTTCTTCTCATGTTTACAAATAATATCTAATGTATGCCATAGCAAAGTAAGTATGATTAAAATAATTCTAAGTTATCTTGCTAAATAAGAAAAATGAATGTTCTCAAACGGTAACATGATCAATTGTTCTTTGACATAATTATATTCTCAAAGTAAATTACTTCTATCTAAAAATCATTAACTCTCGCTTTTTCTCTTCTTTTTTTTAATGAGATCCAAATGTATAGAACCTTTAACATCACGGTATACAACATAGTCTTTTTTAGAATCGCATCGATCAATATGAAAACTTGGGACGTCGTATTAAATTTTGATGTATGGAAATGAGACAAGATAATTAATAAAGCTAAAATATGTTTTCGTCAACAACGAATATTAATTATTAACTTTGGTTATACCTCTTGTTGTCCAATTTGCCTTAATTGGATAATATCCTATATCTTACCAACAAATGATGCTATCACAATTAAAAACAAACGAACTATGTACAAGCATCGTGTTACTTTATAAGACACTTAAATTGAAAATTCAACATAATGTATAGTGTTTATGTATTTTTATTATCTTTTTGTGTTATTATGATTTATGATATTATATTTATTAGAAGAAAATTAAATCTTAAAAAATCGAATTCACGCTTTTACTACATGGAAAATCTATTTCTTCCTTTTTCAGTTTCATTCTTAGCCAAATTCCAAGATTTCTATCCCTTATGTGAAGATCTTGCAGTGTAATATTTACACATTTATGATATTAGTTCTTCAATAGTTGTTGTGCTTTAATTTTTTTTAAAGTAAAAAAATGATAGTATTTGATGTATATATCTTTTGAAGGTTTATTTTGTTGGACTTTGATATGGTCTAAGCTTTAGGTTAATAGGAGAACTTTACGAACGTTGTTATCACTTGCTTTACTTGTTATCCTAATATTATTTTTCAAAAATGAAAAAAAGTCCTTTTTGTCTTTTTAATTTCTTTTTATCTTTAGTGTGCTTTAGGATGATCACACCCAAAATATATACAAATATCGTATTCTAACAATTAACATTCATGAGGCTTACACCTACTTTAAAGCAAAATCATATAAACCCCGCATTTTGTTAAAGCGAAAGAGAAAGGAGAAGAAATGAACCGTAGAAAATGCGAAGTATTAATTACTTACCTGCGAAGTTAAAGCGGAAACACTAGTATGAGATGCATAGTATAGAAAAATACGTCATTTGTCCAATAAATAATATATGCCAATATGCAGTGAAAGAGTAAATAAGTTAAAAAGTGAAAGCCAATCTGGGTAACATTATTTATTGAGGATGAAGGATATCAGTGTGTGTGGAGTTTAAATACACATGAAAACAATTCGGCCAAAATTAAAACAATTATTTTTAAGACATTAAAACCGCCGAGGTTATAGACTTGAAGAGTCATAAACCCCAATGAAGAGTTGTGACGTTATGATATGGATTTTAAATTTTAAACAATTAAAATGGACAAAATGAAAGGAAAAACTCAAAAAAATTAGGAAAAAGATAAAAAGGATTCCTACACCATTGAGATGCCACATCACCTCCTTCATGTCCCTATATATATATATATATATATATATATATATATATATATATATATATATATAGAGATGCGTTGCGCTCACACCATGTCACGACCCAAAACCTACTATAGGCCGTGAAGGCGCCCAACGTCATCGTTAGGCAAGCTAACACTTAATCGTGGGCGGATCTACATACTAAATTTGGGTACTTCAGCACCCACTATCCTTACCACATGGGCCTGTATTAGCTATACACCATGTCACGACCCAAAACCTACTATAGGCCGTGAAGGCGTCCAACGTCGTATGTTCAAGTTTTGGTGGATAGAGTAGCACGCGGTATTTGTATACTGATTGGAAGGTAACAAATATACTTCTAGTATCGTTGGCGCGGATACTACTGTTATTTCTTTTAAAAAAAGTATAGCACTTCATATGGATAATAATCATTCTAGTATCGTTGCATCAACCACGTCGAAAGGTAAATTGCTAAGTAACTATACTAAGAATGATTGGTAGAGCCCACGAAAGATACAAATCAATTTAATACGCATTGAATATTAGTTTTCTTGCCAACCCGTAAGAGAAAAAAGGAAAACAAAAAACAAAGATAAATTGTTTTCTTGAGCTTTCATATGTCAAAAGAAATCTGTGAAGTCCTTTTCCATTCAACTCTATGAAAATGATGTACCATTAAGTTAGAGGATTATCTTCTTCTTTTTCATTTTAATATTTATAGTATAGTAGTTATTTTAGCGATTAATTATGTTTAATGATTAGAACAGATAAATGTAATGGGTTGTTTGGTGTGCAGAAAAGAATACTGGAAGGAGCAAGGCAACATAAATTTGTCCTAATTATTATAATCCAATGACGACGTTTATGTGAAGGTACACTGGATTATTATAGGACAAGGCAAGCAATTTCTCAATTAAAAAAAAATACGATCTTAGAATTTATCTTAATTGTCTAAATTAAGTAAAGACATGTTTGTATCCATGAACTTACTAATTCATGGTTCTGAGATGGAATGTACATAAAAATAACTTTATCTATGATCTCAGACTCTTTTGTATTTTCTTTGATCACTAAAAGAGTCTTGAATAGCCTCCTTTGTCCTATCCATTGCTTCGTAAAAGTAGCCCATTGGTGGCCTTTGCTCCCCATCCATCAACCGAAGCACTTTAACTAAAGGACCACCAATCTTCAATGGATGAATCACATTATTCCAGAGAAGAGCTCGCTTCAGTCGACTCGCTTCGCATCTCGCTTCTCGCTTTTTAGTGGGAAGCGACCGCTCTGCTACGCTTCAGATAGCAGAAGCGATGGTTGGGTCGCTTCGCTTCTCGCTTTAAGCGAGGTCACAACCCTGCACTAGAGTTGATGTTATAAGGACCTGATGCTTTGCTGTTATGGCTTACATTTATAATGATCTACTGTGAATTACTCCTATTTCTTGTCTTGGGATTCTGGATTATTGTTGACATATTGCTTTATAGGATTAAGGATTTTTTTTATCTGGTTAAAGTAGCATACTACTTTTGAGCTGTCTAAAGTAGTATCTTGACCGACGCGGATGGTGGTACAAGAATGGTGTATAAAGAAGTAGAACCTCTTGAGTAAGAAAATCTGATAATATCTCTTCATATAGATATCATCAATAACAAAATTTGAGCCACAAAGTCTGGAAATGTTGATAGCTTTTCTTTTGGTATGTGCATGATAAACATTTCAAAGACCGTACAGAATTAATTGGCATAGATGGATTTGGTTGCCTGTGTTCATATGTTATGTTGTCTCCAAATATTGTTTGTTTCTGAAAATGCAAAACTTTATTATCATCTTTTTAAATTTACTCAGAAAACTTAGGGGGATCAATACACTCAATATGTAAATATTTTTTTTCTTCTTTTCAGATCAAGTGTAATTTTATTGATAATGGGAGAGTTTATGAATACAAGAGGTATACGTAAAAGTAAATAATTCACACAATTATGTTAATAGTCTGCTATTTGAATATATTCTGCAGCTCCCTTTCCATCTCATATTGGAAAGTACAAGCTCTATGCTACCATTGCAGCTATGGGCCAGGTAGTACTAGTAATGATCCATTTCAAGATGGTAGTTAAGTCTTAGTTTTGTTAAAGCGTTATGTAACATTATTGCCTTGATTTTGTATTTGTATATTTCTATCCCATTATAATAATCATCTGTTCACACTTAGATACCTTATGTTTAAGTAAGAAGTTAATGAAATATTGTATGACCCCAAAAAGCTTTCTCGATATATCATCCTTTGCTGCAGTGACTATCAGTTTTACTCTCAATCATTACATTATTACTGCTGAGAATTAAAACAATATTCGTTTAGCCTAGGGTTATATAAGTTAATGAAATGGGTTGAATGCCTCTGTTTTTATAACTTACAGATCTGCCCAGTTCGATCTTGGGAGCTCGATCTGTCCAGTTCGATTATAGATAGATTAATAGTATTGACTCCTTAATTTTCTCCTTTATTAACTAGATAGTGCAATATTCAACCTATTTCAAACTTATCGCAACACACTCATTCTCTTTAATATCCAATTATCTCCTCTCACCATACATTACATTATGGTGACTATCATTTTTACTCTCAATCATTACATTATTACTGCTGAGAATTAAAAAAAAAATCGTTTAGCAATATAGATTTAAACGTTTTTCCCCTTACTGTGTATTTTTCCTACTTTGTGTAGTTATGATTTCCCCCATGTTTGTAATAATGGCTAAGAGTAATTAGTTTGATTTGTTCTCAGGCAGGGTAGAAGCTATGTTGCTAGAGGCCAGGGGATTGTGGTCAGAGGCAGAAAATGCTTACTCAAGCCTTTTGGAGGAAAATCCCTTTGATCAGGTCTGAGACAGACTAACCATTTCACCAGCCGTTGTTAATTTGGTTCAATTAATTTACTTGTGAAATACATAACTTCGTATGTGGAAATGTGCCCTAAAATAATGTGTTTCTCATTTGGGAAGACTGGTCTAGTGGAACGGTAGATACCCTCTGTTAAAGCGTGCTTGAGGTGTGATTAAGCATTCAAGCTAGTCGTAGCATTGGATGGGTACTTATCCTCGCTTAGATGGCTCTTTAGTGCGGGTGCCAAGGTCATGAGGCATGCACCTTATGGCATAGATTGTTTTGAAAAGGTTAACACTAGGTGTTTGGACATACATATTATTTGCAAATACTGCAATATCATTTACAAATCAACATTTGCTTACAATTTTGCCCATTATTTCTATTTCAACCTTGAAATGGAGAATTTGAAGTTGAAAAATTGGTTTAAGATGTGTTTCAAGTGAAATAATAGTTTTAACTCATAAACTTCAACTTTTTTTCCAAGTAAACTTCATGTCCAAACACAACTATGTACTTTTTTTCAACTTTAACTTCAAATACTCATTTTTCTAGCAACAACAACAACAACCCAGTGTAATCTCATTTTTGTAACTTTAACCTATTATCGTGCTAATAACTAGAGTTGGTAAAGCCATATCCTAATATTTAAGAATAAAGAAAATTTAATGCATGAAAATGTTAGTGATTAGAAATAGGAATTTGGAACTTATTATACGAAAACTGGTCATTGAACTTGAAATAGATACTTAAAATTGTATCTTCTGAACGAAGTACGTGGGACCTTGGAGATCAGAGTTCATATTCCAATATAGACAAAAATACTAAGCGAGACGTTAGACAGAGTTACCTGGGTGGGAGGGTACCCGATGGAATAGTCGAGGTGCACTTAAGTTGGCCTGGAAATAACCGTTATAATAAAAGGGATGCATCTTGTGAATGAAAAATTTAAAAGTGATCTTTACCTTTATTGACATGGTTTTTAACTTAATGTGCTATAGATATAAAACATCTGTACTCACGACAGAGGCTATGTAACAAATAGCACATTAGACTCCTAAACACAATAATATCCAAAATATAATAAAATCCGAACAAGAATCAATTTACAAATCTCGAATTCTTATTAATTCTCCCCAGCAGAGTCGCCAGAACCGTCACACCTCTTTTTTCCGGCAACCCTATTATGAGGTTGAGTTTGAAGAGTTTTTCCAATTAAAGTAACGTTTTGAAAAGGAATTATTTATTATTTAGACCCGCCACTTGGAATTGAGTTTTGGTGTTCCACGTCACCTTTTATTTCAATCCCTAATCAAACGGAAGGTTTGACTCCTTATTTATAGTCTACGAAAACAGAAGACTGAGTAAGGAATTCTATTGACTGAGGGAAAGGTGTGAGGTACCCCTCGAGTCCCGTGGTTCTAGCATGGTCGCTTTATTGACTCATATCCGACTTAAATCAATTCTTGGCTATTCTTGTATTTTATTGGTTATGGTTTACCTATTACCACTTAATTAATTATTGTATTTTATTAATTGTGTTCACCAAGATATGGTATGCTCACAAGGCAAGCAATCAAGACAATTTCTCAATTAAAAAAAAAAAATACGATCTTAGAATTTATCTTAATTGTCTAAATTAAGTAAAGACATGTTTGTATCCATGAACTTACTAATTCATGGTTCTGAGATGGAATGTACATAAAAATATCAATGGTCGAGTAACTTTAGGATTCCATATGTTTCGTTAAATAAATTTCATTAACGAAAACTAGTACTATATGATTATTGTGAGTGAAGTTTATTTTCTTAACCAATATACACATATTTTACTAATAAAATAATTAATTTCATATCCCAACCAAATAGGTCTTTACACCACCACAAATTCATTAAGAATAAATATACTAGTGCACAATTATACAAAAAAAAAGGCCCAAATATGACACTTTTTGGGGTGATTTTTAATTTTTGACCTCCGCTTGTCTTATGGACAAAACTTTATCGGACAAGCAAATAGTAACACTTGTTAAACTTGAATTTCTGAAACCTAAAATAAAAATTCAAGACTATTCACTTTAAGGATTATTTATATGCTTTACCCCATAGTTATGTCCCTTTCAGTTATACGAAATCAGCAAAGGCTTCAGAAAATGAGAAAATCAAAAATAGCTAGATTTACAAGTGGTAATTGAAAAAAATAGCCATAGTTTCAAAAGTAATTAAAATTTAACCACTTTTCATGTAAAGATAAATCTGAACGAAAATACTGTTCACAATCCGGAAAATATTCCACCATAATATACTGGAATTCCACTATATTATATTGGAACTCCAGCATAATATACTGGAGTTCCAGTATAATATACCGGTCCAGCATAATATGTTGGAAGTTCATACACAAGTGCTTCAATCTCCAGTATATAATGCTGGAACTTTTCGCGTGTTGGAGTTCCAGCATAATATGCTGGAAGTTCATACACATGTGCACCAATCTCCAGTATATTATGCTGGACCGGTCCGTGTTGTAGCAAAATAGTGGTAATTTTTCAATAATTTTGCAAACGCTGGCTATTTTTGAATTAGCGGTCCGAAAACTGACTAGTCCGTGCTATTTAAGGAGGGCGGGGATGGGTGGAGAAAAGAAAAAACGAAAAAGGCGACCGGGGCCCATATTCGAAATAGTAATAAGCCTAGTATTTTTGGGCTTTCCGAGAAGGCCCATTAAAAAAATACAAAACAAAAAAGAGGAATTTATACGGAATACAACTTATTTAAATAAGTTTCAACTCCTTTAACAAAATTACATACATACAATTTTTTTTTAAAATCTACAACATTTCATATCCTTAATATATCTCTCTTAATTGAATTAATAGTATTGACTCCTTAATTTTCTCCTTTATTAACTAGATAGTGCAATATTCAACCTATTTCAAACTTATCACAACACACTAATTCACTTTAATATCCAATTATCTCCTCTCACCATACCATATTGAGAAATCAACAAGCATTATCTTCCACAATTTCATGGGAGTAAACTTATTTTCTCTTTGAACTTAATTTCATATTCTCGTTTTTGCAGTCCAATTTCCTGCCTTGAGGATTTAATTGAACCCTCCGGCCTCCCTTTAGCTCCACCTCTACACTCTGTATTGTTTATATAGATTTTTAAGTTTTAATTGACATCAGTAAAATATTTTTCTATATTTATAATTTAAAATTATTAAACTATAAATAGATCATCTTTAGAATTTTTATTATAAAATCTATTTCTAATTTTAATAATATAAAAATTGTATTACCTGCATTGGATAGGTGTTTATAAGATTCTCACCTTTGGGTAATTTTTTTAAACAAAGTTGGGATATATAAATGATTTTCACCCTTTAGATTTTGATTTTAAATATCAAAGTTTCCTCTTTGACTAGCAACGTATAACTAACAATTGACTAGCCAAAAGAAATGAAGAAAATAGTTATATTACGAGACGCCGACATCCAATCTAAAACCAAAACCTTCTTCAGACTGTAGCGGATAATAAAGCATGGCAAATTTCTACCTCACCCACGTCATTACTAAAATAATTGCAGCACTAAACCATCACGTAGACTTGGGGTTGAGAGAGTGCAAATTGTGCGTAATAATAAGAAATTAAAATGTAAGTAGATGTTTGAAGAAAAAATATTTTTTGCTCAAAAATCAGAAAAAAAAAAAGAAGGCTTGACACAAATATCTCCGGTTAATTCAACCAGTCAAGAGCAACCCGTGTGACTAAGAGCCCGTTTGGACATAAGAAATTTTTTCTTTTTTTTCAAAAAAAATTCACTTTTTTCCGAAATCAACGTTTGTTCATAAAATTTTCAATTTTCACTTCAAGATGTATTTTGGAAATTTTCGAAAATTTGAAAAACTCCAAAAAGTTATTTTTCAAATTTTCACTCAAATCACTCACAAAATTTCAAAAACAACCCAAAATAATATTCATGTCCAAACACAACTCTAAATTTTAAATACCATTTTCATTTAAAAAACTTTTCCCCTGGTTTGAAATTTTATAATTCTTATGTCCAAACGCCCACTAAAACCTCAGATGTAATAAATAAATGCACCCAACAGTAAAAAAAAAATCAGTTAATCAGTAGACATATAGCAGATTCCCTATTAAAAGCCAAAGATAGAAATTCATAGCCATAGTTAGAAATTCAAAGCATCAAGAAGACATGTAGCCAAATCACCACACAAAAAAAGTAAACCATCAATAATAAACACCCTCAGACCTCTCATATTTTCAAAATGCCTGCTACTGCTACTGCTTCAAACTACTGCTAGTGCTACTGCTACTGCTTCTCCTGCCATGACTCCCAAATCGCTCTAAACTTTCTCAAGGCACGTGGCTATTCTATCACAGAATTCATATGCTACTTTGCCACTCCCACTTCGGTTAAACCAACTTCTTTAAGTAACCTCTCGACCTCTGCTTTTCATACTTGACCTACTAACAATTCAACCACCGCGAGACACCCACCACCATGTTCATTCTTATTCTTCGCTACCCAATTGTTGTCTCAAATCAAAATCCATCTCTGTAGCACCTGAACTGATAAATTTGCTACCAACTCTAAGCCTCTTCGAAAATCATCTTTCTCGAGCCATCAACATTAGAAACCGATTCGATTATGAAACCGCTACATACCGCCGTCTCTAACAACTGCTTCTCATGCACCATTTCACAACACCCTTCCCCGAAGAAAAATCAAGAAGACCATAACATCGGCGAGCCTTAATGCGTTCAACAAGGACGACGACACCACATCACAATTGAGAGTTCCACCATGCTCGAAAATATCAAGTCTTGTTACTCCATCAACCAAAGCCGGAACATCCATAGTCTGATTGCCTTTCCTCCGCTGGAATTAAATGTCGAACCTCTAAACCATGCACTGAGAAATTCTCCTTTCGAGTCATTCACTGCCTCGACACATAAATAAGTACCCTACCATTATACCAACACTGTGAGATAACAACGCATGAACATCATAATAATCTGGGCATAGCCTCGAAACCATAGAAAATATAGATACTGAGCTGAAACGACAGAACACCCTTGCACAAGGCGACGATAATAGCCTGCCCGAATACGCTGGGAGAAATATCCTGCACCAGGTCTGCAGTACCACTATAATTTCTCGATACCCAATTGATAACAAGCGCTCCACGTCGTATAAGATTGAGTAGGAAGAAAATGAAGGCATAAGCTCCAATGGAATCAAACCGCACGAAGAGGAATCAAGAAGGGAAGTACTCCTAACAGCCCTATAACATTTTCGAAGATAAGTACATACGTCTCCGTACCGATCTGCAAGACTCTACTAGACTCATGACTCGTAAGACCCAGGTGAACCTAGAGCTCTAATACCAAGCTGTCACGGCCCAAAACGCACTATAGGTCGCGATGGCACCCAACGACGGCGTTAGGCAAGCAAATGGTGAACTAACAACTTAATTATTTATTTTATTATTTTTGAAATCATAATTGTAATTAAGTAAGGAGGTTTACACCTCTAAAATTACGGGTACGTACATAACTAGTAGTCTGAAAAAGAAAATAAAAGGTGATAATAATATACAAATCCGTAGTCATCAACTAGAATATCCCAAAACTAGATGTCACAAGTGCATGAGCATTTACTAAAGAGTACAATAATAATATAACATATGTCTGAAATGTAAATAAGACAAGATAAAGTAAGTAATACTATGGAGACTCTGCGAGCTGCGATACGTAGCCTGGAATTTTCAGCTCACCATAAAGTCCCCTCAGCAGCTGCGCCTATGCGCCAAGGTGACCACCAAATAAACCTGTCAGATCCTACACATTTAGTGCAAAAGTTCAGCATGAGTACGTTAATCAACGCGTACCCAGTAAGTATCTAGCCTAACCCCGGAGAAGTAGTGACGAGGGGTCGACATCGACACTTACTAGAGGTCCAATAAAGCAATATAATAAATCATAAGCAGATATGAAGCAAACAACAATAATGGGGTAAATCTGTAAGTTACATAATATTCCAAAAATTTCTTTTAAAGGTATGAATTTCTCAGTCTTGTATTCTACCTCAACAGCTCAGATGTATCAAGTACCCGTATCAAACGGATAAGAAATATTATATAAAATGTCAGGCATCAGTGGAAGGATAATCTCGTGAATATTCGGACTACCAGCGAAATAACGCATAATTATGTCGAGGTCGTTCGGCCCGATCCACAATAATGCGTACACTGTCGAGGGTCGAGCGGCACGAACCATAGATGCATCTATTATACTGCCGGGGCGTTCAGACCGCTCCACAAGAAAGGAAGAAAATTACTGAATTACGAGACACGTGCTTACAATACAATACACGAGCACAAAGTGAATATAACCTTTACCGTTTCTCAAATAACTTGCCAACAACTCAAGGTGATAAGGCTCGGCCTAATATATACATATATTTCTAAATAAATTTCAATTATAAATTCAATTAATTAAGTCAACAGGATGAGTTCAAATAATTCAAATATTACATGATAAAGTCCTAAGCCTACCCGGACATAAACATGCTTTAGCTACGTACGGACTCTCAATACCTCGTGCGTACGTAGCACCCACAACTAGTAGCATATAACAATTACCTCACCTAGGGGGTAGTTTCCCCCTAACAAGGTTAGACAGGAGACTTACCTCGCTCTGAAGTTTCATAACCGGCTCCAACACCACTCTAACACCTCAACTCAAAGCCAAACGTTCAGAAACTAGTCAAATAACGTGCAAATCAATCAAAATATACTCCAATGCGTATAATTTAATAATTTATAATAATTCTCAACCCCGCTCAAAAAGTCGACAAAGTTAACCATTGGGCCCACGTGCTCGGATTCCAAAATATTTCGAAGATAAACTTTACCCATAATATCACGAACTCAAATATATAATTTATTCTCAATTTCACGTCCATTTTCGTGATCAACATCCAAAAATACCATATTCTAGGTTTTTCTCTTAAAATTCCACAATTTTCATAAATATTCATGTTTTAATCCACATATAATCCATGTATTTAACTCAAAAGGTTTGGATATCACTTGCCTAAAGTTTGATGATGAAAATGTCACTCTAAAATCGCCCCAAAGTCGGCTCCCATGGAAGGAATGAGGTGAAAATGAGCCAAACCCCCGAAATATAGCTTCTTGTCACGTCCTTAGTTGTTAAATAAGTACACATGCGGCACTTGACAACTCGCTCACGATATTTCACAACTTGCTCATGTTTTTACTATGCCAAGTCAGCCTTACCACACTCAAGATCGCTAAGAGAATAGTATAAAGAACACAAGAGAATTGTTAAAGGAAGCTTTGTATTAGAGAGAACTTGAATTGTTTGCTTGGTGAATTACAAATATATACTAGTCTCCTAGGGGCTAGAGTGTAAATATTAATTGTTACACAAGTCCTTAATATTTACAAGATAAGGGCTTTCTCTAGAATTTTCTACAAGCCTAGAAGATTCTAAGGACTTTCCTTGCAAATCCATAGGCATATAGGGTCTTCCAAAGAAAATTTCTATACTTCTCTAGAATATTCTCATAAATACTAGCTTTACTCCTATGTAAGCTTCCACATGGTATTAATATATTCCAAATGGTGCCTATGTGGCATGGTGACGTGCAGGTCGTCACACTCTCCCCCACCTAATGTTGCGACGATCGCGGCGCAATATTGCTGCATAAACTCTCGGATCTTATCTTTGAATTGCCATAAGTCTTCATATCGTTTCCATGTGGCCTCCTCCGGAGATTGCCCCTTCCAATGGACAAGGAACATTGCGGTGGCTTTTTGCCCTTGTTTTCACCTGGCATAGTAATTAATAATAGCCTCAATCTCCCGGTCATGTGAGGCGGTGATAGTAATAGGCGCTCGACTTGATTGGCTTCTACTCGGATCATCCTTGTCTTCATGATATGGCTTAAGCATTCTGGCATGGAAGACATAATAGATCATAAGATACATTGGCATGTCAAGCTTGTATGAGATCTTGCCTACCTTGGAGACGATCTAAAATGGCCCCTCATACTTACGAATCATATTCTGATGCATGCCCCATAGTGCCTTGAACTGTCTTAGGTTAAACTTTACCATTACCATGTCCCCAACTCTATAGTCTGTGGGATGCTGCTTACGATCCGCAAACTTCTTCATCTTCTTAGCTGACTTATCCAAGTAGGACTTAGCAGTGTCAAGCCATTCCTCCCATCCTTTGGCCAAATGATAAACCCCCAAACTCTTTCCCTCAAACGCAACTAGTAATGAATGTGGAGTTTATGGCTGTTGGCCTGTGACTATCTCAAATAGTGTCCGCCCCGTAGACTTACTCCGCTGCAAGTTATAAGAGAATTGGGCGATGTCCAGGAGCCTTGCCCAATCTTTCTAATGCGCGCTAATATAATGCCTCAAATAGCATTCCAGTAAAACATTGACCTGTTCCGTCTATCCATCCGTCTGTGGGTGGAAACTAGTGCAAAAGTGTAGTTCCGTGCCAAGTATGTCGAATAACTCTCTCCAAAAGTTCCCAGTAAAGTGGGGGTCTCGATCACTAATAATATGCCTTGGTAAGCCCCAATACTTCACCGCGTTCTTAAAGAATAGCTTGGCGGCTTCCTTGGCAGTGCAACCTGGTGAGGGGGCATGAAGGTGGCATATTTAGAAAATCTATCCACGACCACCATAATAGTACCATAACCATCGGACTTCGGTAGACAAGTGATAAAGTCCATAGTCACACTCTCCCATGGACGCTTTGTGATTGGTAGCGGTTCCAAAAGTCCTTCTGGATAGCACGTACCTTAGCCTCGTCCATGCGTAGCTCGCCACTGCTAATAACATGGCCTAAGAAGTGCACCTTTGATTGTGCAAACTCGCATATCTCCCTCTTGATGTATAGCTCGTTCTCCCGCAAGACTTGGAAAACCTTCCTTAATTGCTCCATATGCTTCTCCAAAGTGTTGCGGTAGATGACTATGTCATCTAGGTAGACTACCACGAATTGATCAAGGTAGGGATAAAAAATCTTGTTCATAAGGGTGCAAAATGTGGAATGTGCATTGGTTAAGCCGAATGGCATCACTAACCACTCAAAAGCTCCATATCTCATCACACATGTTGTCTTCGGCTCATCCCCTTCTGCAATGCGAACCTGGTAGTAGCCCTTACGAAGATCCACCTTGGTAAAGTACTTGTCTTGCCCAAGTCTATCGAACAAGTCAGCAATGAGCGGGATCGGGTACTTATTCTTCATTGTGACCTTATTAAGTGCTCGGTAGTCTATGCACAAGAACAACGATCCATCCTTATTCTTCTGGAACAATACTGGTGCGCCGAAAGGTGCCTTTGATGGGCAAATATGACCAACATCTAGCAGCTCTTTCAATTGTTTTCTGATCTCTTCTAGCTCGAACAGTGCCATACGATATGGGGCCAATGCTGGTGGCTTAGCCCCTGGCTCCAACTCAATCTTGTGATCCACCTCTCGCCTAGGTGGCAAGTGCTTAGGCAACTCCTCGGGCATGACATCTTTGTTTTCCTCAAGCAACTTCTCTATGCAAGGCGACAATGTCTCTTGAAAACTCTTGTCTTCCTCCAGACTTGCGATGGTTGCCACGAATGTCGGCTCCCCCTTTTTCATCCCCTTGACAACCTGCATAGCTGAAAGTTGTGCTTGGATCTGTCCGTGTGGCATAGTCACTGTAGGCACTATGCAAGATACTTCTCGCTCTATAACCAAGAGACGTTGGAGGTAGGGTCGATCAAAGTATGGCAATGTCTAAAGAACTCTTGCCCCAATATGATGTTAAAGATATCCATAATGGTTACAGTAAAGTTTGTCATACCTTTTCAAGTTCCCTATCTGACACCAACTCCATTAGCTACCCCACGAGCATTCTGTACCTTGGCATTCACGATCTTGACGCGAGAGTTGGTTGGAGCGAGCTTCAATTATAGTCTCTTTGCGGCAGCCTCAGTCACGAAATTATAAGTTGCTCCAGTATCTACCATTACACGAGCAGGGTTGTTGTTGATGGTGAGATCCACGTACTGATTGTCATTCTTGGTAGGTTGGATAGATTGCTTCGTGACAGCACTGCATAATTCGATTATACCTAATTGTGCGGTTCTCGAACTCTCTCCTTGCGGCTGCTCCTTCCGTTCACGGACCATGGCGTTGAGGCTCTTTAGGTCGGGACAATTCCTGAAGTTGTACGGCCCTCCGCATATGTAACATCCCTTCATCTCGGCCTGCGCCTTCTTCTCGGCGTAGCCCTGATGGCCACTCGACATTTTGGAATCTTGAGTCTTGTAGTATTGTTGTTGTGTTTCCTTGCCTTTGCCACGGTCTCCCCCACCTTTGACATTGTTGAACTTTGATTCTTTGCCTTTGCCTTTGTCATGCTTGTCATGCCTGAAATCCATCAATAATTCGGCCTCCACTATGGCTTGGTCTATATTTGTGACTTGCCGGCATTGCAACTCCTGCTTAGTCCAATTTCGCAACTCGTCCATGAAGTGAAATAACAAGTCATCATTGGTCAGGATGGGGATTTGAAGCATAAGGGTAGTGAACTCCTTGACATAGACACGTATGCTCCCTGTTTGTTTAAACTCCCCAAGCTTACGCCATGTACAAGACATTGTTTGGAAAGAACTGTCGCTTGAAATCGGCTTTGAACTGATCCCACGTGCTAATAGTACATAGACCTTTATCCACGTCGACCATCTTCCTTCTCCACCATAGCATGGCAGTCTCTGAGAGGTACAACACTGCAGTGTTGATCATGGCCTCGTCGTCCCTCACTTTGTCTTGCTTGAAGTAGTTCTCCAAGTGCCAAAGGAAGTTTTTCACTTCTTGTACATCACGAACACCTTTCAACACCAGGGGTTCGGGAGCCTCGATCTTGGCCTCCCTCGTCACCACTACATTGATGTATGCCTCGGTCACGCCAGCACTAACATGTTCCTCGAGTGACTCTATCTTTTCCTTCATAGCATCGATAGTACTCAAAGCCTCCATGAGTCTACAATCTAAGGCAGTGATGGTTTGCCTTAGTTCCATATAGGTCTATGTACGTCCCTCCAAGTCATTTCGGATATTCTCAATCTCTTCAAGAGTGTGCCCCTCAAGAACGCTAAGGGTTCCTTCTACCTTCCCCGAATGTTGGCCAAAGATCTCCATGGCATCCATCCATGCGTTCATCTTCATCACCCACTCTTTACCAAGTGAGACATCCTCGGGCAGGACCTCCAATTCATCCTCGCTTGCCTCAGTGGCAGATGGTTATTAGGATGTAAGCCCTTCGTTTGACACAACCTCGGGTGGCACCTCCTAGCTCTTGTTGGTGGCATTCCACTTTTTGTTATGGCCACTCTTGCCAGCAACATCTTGGATGGCGTTGATTTCTACATCGTTCGCCATTCCTTTAGTTGCAACCTTTGCTCTGATACCACGCTGTCACATCCTTAGTTGTTAACTAAGTACACGTGCGGCACTTGACAACTCGCTCACGATCTTGCACAACTTGCTCATATTCTTGCTATGCTAAGTCAGCCTTACCACACTCAAGATCGCTAAGAGAATAGTATAAAGAACACAAGAGAATTGTTAAAGGAAATATTGTATTAGAGAGAACTTGAGTTGTTTGCTTGGTGAATTACAAATGGAATACCCCATTTATATACTAGTCTCCTATGGGCTAGAGTGTAAATATTAATTATTACACAAGTCCTTAATATTTACAAGATAAGAGCTTTCTCTAGAATTCTCTACAAGTTTAGAAGATTCCAACGACTTTCCTAGCAAATCCATAGGCATCTAGGGTCTTTTAAAGGAAATGTCCATACTTCTCTAGAATCTTCTCACAAATACTAGCTTTCCTCCTATGTAAGCTTCCACATGGTATTAATATATGCCAAATGGTGCATATGTGGCATGGTTAAGTGGCGGGTCATCATATTCTGCCCGGGTATTTACCCTTCGCAATTGCAGAAAATGCTTTGTGATCGCGAAGCACAACTTTTTCAGCTCAAAATTGCCCTTCGCGATTGCAGAAAACCAATCGTGATCGCAAAGAACAAGCTGCCCAACTCCTCCAGACAATCTCTAGTATAATGGTCATATCGTTTTGTACAAAACTGTAAATAACAAATCGTTTGACTTTCTGACAACTAGACACCAAGGGCTACAACTTTTATTTTTGGATCATCTCCAAATTCCTTATAGATTGCAAGATATAAGCTTCTAAAGCCAGCCCTGTGCAGCAGAAATCTTTTCTTCGCGAACGCGAATCTATCTCCGCGAACGCAATTCACAGACCCCTTTCTCCCATTTTTCTCTTCGCAAACGCGATCCAATATCCGCGATTGTGATGCACACTACTGTAGCAAAAAACTAACAATTAAAAATAGCCTAGAAATGGTCCGAAACTCACTCGAGCCTCTCGGGACCCCATCCGAACATACCAAAAAGTCCCAAAACATGATACGAACATGCTCGAAGCCTTAGATCACACCAAACAATATCCAAACTACGAATCGGCCATCAAAATCATTCTTTTAACTTTCAAACATCCAAACTTCGACGAATGTGTCCGAATCATACTTAAACATTCTGGAATGATGCCAAACTTTACGTACAAGTTATAAATCACGATACGAACCTATTCTAAGGCTCGGAACCCCATTGATAAAACCAAAATTCACTTCAAATCAAACTTTAAAAATACTTAAACTTTCAAAATGTCAACTTTCTATAATAGGCGCAGAAATGCTCCCGGACCACCCGATACTCAACCCGAACATACGCACATGTCCAAAATCATCATACGAACCTATTGGAACCTTCAAATCCCGATTCCGAGGTCGTTTACTTAAAAGTTAAACCTCAGTCAATTCTTCCAACTTAAAGCTTTCGAAATTAGAATTTTTCATCTGAATCAACTCTGAACTTACCGAAATTCGATTATGACTACGCGTATAAGTCATAAACATATGAAGTGAAGTTACTCAAGGCCTCAAACCGCCGAACGACACGCTAGAGCTCAAAACGATTGGTCGGGTCGTTACATATATCTTCTATTATATTACAAAAAGAAAGTTGCAAACAAAAATATTAAACAAATAATATGCTAATAATTTATATTAACAATATAATTATACTAAATATTGGATAATATAATAAAGAAAAATACATAACAAAAAAGTTATTCGATGACTATATAAGTCCCTTTAATTTAATAGAGATTTTATTCATTAAAATTGAGACAATATTTATTCTATCTATATAGAACAGGAGAAACAAATCAATGTGAGGATGCCAAGTGTAACAACAAAAATTTAACAATTATCAAATATTAGGACAAAGCTACAACAAATTTGGAGATTAAAAATTTATTTATAAAAAAATAATAAAAAAGACACAAAGAAATTAACTACCTAAAATTAACTACTCAAACATAGGTGAGGGTTGTTTTAGGTTAGTTAATTTCTTCGTTTTTTTAAATCATTTTCGTTTTTCTTTTTAAAAATAAAAGGTGTACGTATTCATTAAAATTCAGACAATATTATTCAGAATAATAAAATAAAATATAAAATAAAAAAATATTTCAAGAGTAATAAAATATATATCTTCTATTATATTATAAAAAGAAAGCAGCACACAAAAAAATTAAACAAAGTAGTATGCTAATAAATTTTATATTAACAATGCAATTATAATAAATATTGGATAATATAGTCTATCTATATAGAATAGGAGAATCAAATTAATATGATGAAGCCCAAGTGTAACAATAAAAATTTAACATGTGTCAAATTTTAGAACAAGACTCCAACAAATTTGGAGATTAAAAAGAAATAGGAAAAAAGACACAAAGAAATTAACTACCTAAAATTAACTACTCAAACATGGGTGAGGGTTGGTTTAAGTTAGTTAATTTCTTTATTTTAAAAAAAATCATTTTCGTTTTTTCTTTTTAAAAATAAAAGTGTATTTATACATTAAAATTTAGATAATATTATTAACAATAATATAATAAAATAAAAAATAAAAAAATATTTCAAGAGTAATAAAACATATATCTTCTATTATAATTACAAAAAAAAATATTGGATAATATAAAAGAAATAACAAAAAATATATTCGATGCCTATATAAGTTTCTTTAATTTAATAGAGATTTTATTTATTAAAATTTAGATAATATTATTAAGAACAACAAAATAAAATTTAAAATAAAAAAATATTTCAAGAAGGCCGGGGCCATATTCGAAATAGTAATAAACCTAGTATTCTTAGGCTTTCCAAGAAGGCCCATTACAAAAATACAAAACAAAAAATGTGGGGCGTGTGGTGTACATATAATATTGCTGAACCTGCCAACCAAACACCAACAAATACACGTGAAGACCACTTTCTAGGCTTACGCCAAACTTTTGCAATTTGTAACCAACTCCCTAACAATTTCTTTGTTTTTGTTTCCTGCATTCTTTCATATAATACAATCTGTTATGATCTCACGCGTCCTTTTCAACTTATAGACACAGCCTTTTTTCTAGTCAAGAGTCAAGACTCAAGCGAGAAATTTACGCTTTATGACGCAAAAATTAGAGCAGGTGTTTGGGGAAGGGCCGGACTCAAAGGGTATGATATAGACAATCTAATCTATTACAAATATTAGTGACTATTTCTACGGCTCGAATTCGTAACCTATAAATCACACGAAAATAACTTTAGGGTTTGGGGAAGGGTCGGACTCAAAGGGCATGATGTAAACAACTTAATCTATTACAAATATTAGTGACTATTTCTACGGCTCAAATTCGTAACCTATAAATCACATGAAAATAACTTTAGGATTTGGGGAAGGGCCGAACTCAAAGGGCATGATGTAGACAACCTAATCTATTACAAATATTAGTGACTATTTTTACGGCTCGAATTTATAACCTATAAATCACACAAAAATAACTTTACCGTTACTCAAAGGCTCGTTTACAAGTTGCCAACACAATTACTTCTGATCATAATTTTCTTCTTTCCTACGCTTTGTTTAAATAAAAAATTGAATAAATGATTAATATTAAATTTCCAAAACCAACAATTGTTAGAATACAATAGTTTTTCATCTATATTCACTTCGTTAGACCTTTTAAAAATCAACTCGAAAACTCTATGACATCGTTCTACTCGGGACCAAATTCTATCGACTAATAACTTGTTGCTTCTTTTTGAGTTCTAGTATTAAAGTGAATGCATTTTATTTAACTCTTATATGTTCCCAAGAGTTAAGAATTATAAAAGCGTGATGTTCACGAAAAATTTAACTTTTATTTAACTCTTATAATTAACTCTTATAATTTTCTTTTTGTCTTTCAACTCTTATATGTTCCCAAGACAAAAGCGTGATGTTCACGAAAAATCATGTGTGCAGAGTGTGATCATAATAGCAAGAGATAAAAGCATAGCATTCCACCTGCTAAAGAGAAAATGTTTAGATATGAAAAATTGAAAATGAAAAGGAAATGGAATACAAAGCGTTTTGTCGAATCCTAATATTGTATTGGGTTAACAACTCTTTAGAATCAAATCTAACAATATTATTTGTTGGGTCACCCATATCCTATTACTACCTACTTAACCAACCTATCTTACTACAATACTATACAATTATTCAGAGAGGGGGTGGGGGTGGGGGGTGGGGGGAGCGAGAATAGCGAGAATGATATATATATAATTCTGAAGTCTAAATTTATTAATGTTGAGGCACTTACAATTACAGCTTTCTTCTTCTTTTTTCACCTTTAGAAGGGGGCCATATGGTATAAAGAATGGGAATGGAGCGGGAGGCTGAAAATTAAACTTGATAATTCTTGAACTGTAATTCTTGAAATTCCACGCTGAAGTAATAGCAACTTAATGTCACTGAGTAGGACTTGAAAATGTTTTTTTGGGCCATTGTAATAAATAGGAAATTATTCGGGGCTTTTGTGTCTATACCCGATTTTGGGGTCACAATTGAACCTACACCCACTTTACAAAAAGTTTGCAAGTATACCCACTTTACGATCAACTTCAGACTTATCGGGTCTGAAGTTAAAAAAAAATAGTCTGACGTGAAAAAATTATACTTCAAATGCACTTAAGGCCAAATAGGTCTGAATTGCAACCAATGGTTTCATGCACTTAAGGCTAATAAGTCTGAAGTGAAAAATTACACTTCAGATGCACTTAAGGCTAATAAGTCTGAAGTAAAAAATTACATTTCAGATGCACTTAAGGCTAATAAGTCTGAAGTGAAAAATTGCACTTCAGATGCACTTAAGGCCAAAAAGTCTGAAGTGCAACAAACGTTTTCATTCACTTAAGGCTAATAAGTTTGAAGTGAAAATTTACACTTCAGATGCACTTAAAGCCAAATAAGTCTAAAGTGTAACAAATGATTTCATACACTTATGGCCAATAAGTATGAAGTGAAAAATTGCATTTCAGATGCACTTAAGGCCAAAAAGTCTGAAGTGCAACAAACGTTTTGCTACACTTAAGGCCAATAAGTTTGAAGTGAGAAATTGCACTTCAGATGCACTTAAGGCCAAAAGGTCTAAAGTGCAACAAAACGTTTTGCTACACTTATGAAACGATCTGGCCAGTTATTTTAAAAGTTGTAGCCATGTTTCTCTATTTACTGCTCATTCTGTACTTTATAACTGATATATGACTTACCGGAGTAATTGGTTTAGGTTTGGTGAGGTTTTGGAATGAATTGGAACACTTAGTTCCAAGTTTTAAAGCTTAAGTTCAAATAGTGACCGGATGTCGACTTATGTATAAACGACCCCGGAATAAAATTTTGATGATTTAAATAGCTCCGTATGGTGATTTTGAACTTAGGAGAGTGTCCGAAAAAGTATTTGGAGGTATGTAGTTAAATTAGGCTTGAAATGACTAAAAATAAAAATTTAAGTTTGGAAGTTTGACCGAGGAGTTGACTTTTGATATCGGGGTCGGAATCTAGTTCTGAAATTTTTATAGCTCCGTTATGTCATTTGTGACTTGTGTGTAAAATTTGAGGTCAATCGGACTTGATTTGATAGGTTTCGGTATCGAATGTACAAGTTAGAAATTCTTAAGTTTCATTAAGCTTGAATTGGGATGTGATTTGTGATTTCAGCGTTATTTGATATGATTTGAGGTTTAAAATAAGTTCGTATGATGTTTTAGAACTTATTCATGTATTTGGTTGAGGTCCTGAAGGCCTCGGGTGAATTTCAGATGGTTAACGGATCATAAGTTGGACCTAAACAGCTACTGCAATATTTCTGCTGGAAATGCAGAAATATCGAGCCCAGAAATCGAGCTAGAAATCGAGCCGAGGATCGAAGGCCCATGATCGAAGGCCATGATCGAGGACCAAGATCGAAGGCCATGATCGAGGACCGGGATCAAGCCCATGATCGTGGCCCAGGATCGAGGGCCATGATCGAAGCCATGATCGAGGCCCAGGATCGAAGGCAGCCTCGATAGATCTGTAAATTATAAAGCATGGGACTTGTCCCATTCGCCATTTTTTACAAATTGGAGCTTGGGGAAAGGCAATTTTTAGGAGATTTTTCAGAGAAAATATCGGGGTAAGTATTATTAACTCAATTATGGTTAGATTACCCGAATCCATCATTTATTTTCACCATTTAATTAGTGTTTTGATATTGAAATTTGGGAAAATTTTAGAAATCTCATAGAAATGATTTTTCTAGATTTCGGTGTCGATTCGGAGTCGGATTTGAGTGAAACCGGTATGGTTGGACTCGTAATTGAATGAGTTGTCGGATTTTATGAGTTTCGCCGGATTCCGAGGCGTGGGCCCCATTGGCGATTTTTGAGTTAAATTCGGATTTTATTGGAAAATGTAGTATTTTCTTATAAAATTAATTTCTATAATTTTTGTTGACTGTATCGAGTTATTTTGGCTAGATTCGAGTCATTCAGAGTTGGATAATCGAGGAAAAGACCTACTAGTGGATTAAATTGGAGCAAGTCGAGGTAAATGACTTGTCTAACCTTATGTGGGAGAAATTTTCCCTAGGATTGGTATTGAAGTGATAAATTGTGGAAGATTTTATCTTTAAATTGTGTAGATCACTGTTGCATATTAATTAAATAATTTTACCTTGTTATATTCTTCATCATTGATTTAATTTTTATATTTTAAATTTTCTTGACCTTTTCCTGCTAATTATTTTACCTGTTTAGTTGAAACTTGGTTTCTTTTATTCTGTACATTATTTGAAGGTTGATTTTTCTTTAATTTAAATATTATTAATATGAAGTATTTGACATTTTAAATTTGGTATTGAAACAACGTATTAAAAATTTTAAAATATTATTTTTATTGAGTTATTTATTCCCGAATATCTTTGTGAGATTTTTTGTACTCGTTGTGATTGAGCCGTGAGCTCCCTGTTGTAGAAAAATATTATTGATGTTGTTTATTTTGGCAAATTAAAATATTTGGGCACTTGAGGTGCAAATTGTGATATATTGTGATATTGATACGCATGCGGTGGTATAAGGTATGAGTGTTGAAACGCATGCGGTGGTATAAGGGTGGTTTGATACGCGTGGCTAGTAGGGAAACTACTAGAAGTCATGCGGTGTGATAAGGGTGGCTAAAACACGGGATGCTATTTCGAAAAAAATATTTTTCTTTAAAATTAAATGTGAAGGCTCCCGCGGTGATATGAGGAAATGAGAAAGTTGAAAAGAATTCTGTTTTGTTTCCACGCGTTATTATTTGCCCTTATTTTGTGTAAATAAATGGTGACATACTACTTGATTCATTTTCATTGTCATTTTATTGTTATTATATTGTTAAACATTTTTCCATACCTTTATTATTTCCAGTAGGGCCTGACCTTGTCACTACTCTACCGAGGTCAGGCTTGGCACTTACTGGGTACCGCTGTGGTGTACTCGTACTACGCTTCTACACATCTTGTTGTGCAGATCCAGGTACATTCTACTAGTCCAGACATCAGTGAGCTACCTGTGTACGGAGACTTCGAGGTATATCTGCCAGCGATCGCAGACTCCTGAGTCCCCTTCTATCATTATTATGTTGCTTCCTTATTTTTCTTAGACCCTGATATAGAGATACATTAAGGATAAATTCTTAGAAGTTTGTGACTTATTTCTACCGGGTTTTGGGAGTTGTAATTATGTGAATTACAGATTTATTTATTTCATATTTCAATTGTTATTCCGCATTGATAGGCTTACCTAGTCTTAGAGACTAGGTGCCATCACGACATCCTACGGAGGGAATTTGGGGTCATGACAACTTAAGGGCAATAAGTCTGAAGTGAAAAATTACACTTCAGATGCACTTAAGGCCAAAAGGTCTGAAGTGCAACAAACGTTTTGTTACACTTAAGGCCAACAAGTCTGAAGTGAAAAATTGCACTTCAGATGCACTTAAGGCCAAAAGGTCTGAAGTGCAACCAATGTTTTTACGCACTTAAGGCCAAATAGGCCTGAAGTGCAAATTGCATGTTATACCCCATATTTTCATACGTGAAAGTACGCCATAAATAAATTGATGAAAGCTCGAAAATGAGATGTTACATCCCGCATTTTTGTAAGTTAAAGTTTCGTCGTAAGTTAATCGACTTAAGTTCAGGAATGAGATTTTATTTTTGGGATTATAAGCATTATGCTATTTCAAACAAGTGATAAGTAAATTCGTAAAGGTGAGAGAGTAAGCAAATCGAAGAAAAATGAGTTTCGTCAAAATTTGACATTTTGAAATAAAATACGGTCCGAGCTATAATGCCCGGTATTTATAGACTGGTACCATATAAGGTACCACATGACCATGATAGTGAGGTATATAAAGTGTGTTAAAAGTTAGTAGTATTTTAAGTAAGTTGAGATAATTCTTAATTATGTGGGTAAGGAATTAATTATTAATTTTAGTGGGAAATTAGCCAATTAATTAGAGATTGGTGGGTAAATCTTTGGTAAAAACAACCTCCAACGTGGCAGCAAGGAACCACCCCAAACAATGACTCTCGGTTAAGTGGATAGGTGGCATTTGGAGGGTTTCGATGAAGTAATATTTATGTCTTCTATACGTGTGCTTTTTGTGCTTACGACCAACTATCAATACTCCAAATTTAGAAGTACTATTATCTCTAAGGATTTTAATATTCAAGATAGTGGTTCTAGAGATAAGTGACCAATTTCACCTTGATTCTACCATGAACAATGTGGACAATGCTATTAATATGTATTGATGTAATAAATAATTAAATTTTCTGGAAAAACAAAACAGAAAGTTAGTAATACTTGTTTAACGAAATAGATTCTGGAAAATAAAAAACAGTATAGGAATAAATCGAGCCCACTGAATACACAATGTGATCTTAAGGAAATTATTCCCCTCAAGTACCCAAGGTGCTGGAATATATCCTCCCAGGATAGAACGATTTAACTCACCAGTGTATTGGTACCAAAACTCTGATGAACTGCAAACCACTCAATGGTCGTAAAACACACTGGAAAATATTGTGCAGAAGAAGAAGAAGAAGAAGAAGCTCAGAAAATTTCGTAAGGAAAGATTCTGAGATTCAAACTCTATTTATAGAGTTGCTGGTATTGTTTCTGAAAAGGTTTGCAACCTTATCAGAAAATATTGCGGGAAAAATATATTTAAAATAATCCGAGAAAGAAAACGGGCCTGACCGAACCGGGTCGCGGGTCATGGGTTATTCCGGATTGAATTTTTTGTTAATTATTTAATTAATTAATTAAATAATTGAAAGGAATTTTGTCCAAAAAGATTAATTAATCAATCGATCTTTGACCGAAGCCGAAGCCGAAGCCGAGCCGAGCGAGCAACGACGACGACGGCGCGAGGCTTGCCTTTTTCTTAACTCTTTAAGAGCTAGAAGAAGAGCAATTATATATATACCCATCAAAAGCCTTTTCTTTCTCCGATATGGGATAATGTCCCTTTCCCAAGGGAAACTCAAATATTTTATTTTCCCTCCATTTCTCATTCACCTTCTTTAAGCTACACGAGCTTAAAATCCCAACAATCTCCCACATGAATGGGGAATGGCTATAAAATAAAGGAATGCAAGGACGCGTGTGTGTTTTACATGCAAGAATTAATTGTATCTGGATAAGTAGGTTTCCCTTTGAACTTTCCATAGTGAACTTATATCGGATATACTCGGTCAATCGATAGATTTGATATCTTTGAACCGTCGAGCTTTGTTGTATACCTAGACAACATAAGTCACACAGTCAATCCTTAACCATCTATGGTTCTCACGGTTGTATTCGTTTCAGCCATGAACACCGCCTGGTTTCATGAGTGCTTAGAGAATGGGCCTTTACTTTCATTCCCCTTGAAGCGGCTTACACTTCACACTCATATATGTGATTTCTAAACGTGTAATCCTATAGACACAATATCTGATCATATCCTGCCAGACTTAGCAAATCATTAAAAAATCTTTAAGCTTTGTTGACTCATCAAAAAGCCTTAATGCTTTACCTCGATTTCTGAACATTGTCTTCATCACGAGAATGGGTTGAGTTATTTGACAATGTTGAACCGTCATTCATAACTTTGTTTGATCTCTTTGAACCTAGCTCGTGGGATCTCCAGTCTGCTAGGTAGAGTTGCCGTCATGATGACTTGTCCTAGACCTTAACTCCATTCCCTTTGATGATCTTTCAATTGCCTCTCTAGATAGGCCTTTTGTAAGTGGATCCGACACGTTATCTCTTGACTTTATATAGTCAATTGTGATAACACCACTAGAGAGTAGTTGTCTAACGGTATTGTGTCTCTGTCGTATATGACGAGATTTTTCGTTATACATAACGCTCCCTGCCTGCCTATTGCCGCTTGACTATCACAACGTATACAAATAGGTGCCAAAGGTTTGGGCCAAAATAGAATATCTTCCAAGAAATTCCGGAGCCATTCAGCTTCTTTACCGGCCTTATCTAAAGCTATGAATTCAGATTTCATTGTAGAACGGGCGATGCACGTTTGTTTGGATGATTTCCAAGACACTGCTCCACCCCCAATTGTGAAAACATATCCACTCGTGGATTTAACTTCAGATGATCCAGTGATCCAATTTGCATCACTATATCCCTCGATCACGGAGGGATATTTGTTATAATGCAAAGCGTAATTTTGGGTATGTTTGAGATACCCCAAAACTCGTTTCATTACCATCCAATGTATGTGATTGGGATTACTTGTAACCCGACTCAGTTTACTAATAGCACATGCTATATCTGGTCGTGTACAATTCATGATATACATCAAACTTCCCAATACTCTTGCATAATCCAATTGTGAGTCACTTTCACCTTCATTCTTTTGAAGTGCATAACTCACGTCAATTGGAGTCTTGACAATTTTGAAATCCAAATACTTAAACTTGTCAAGTACCTTTTCAATGTAGTGAGACTGCGATAATGCTAGACCTTGTGGAGTCTTGTGAATTCTGATTCCTAAGATCATATCAGCAACTCCTAAGTCTTTCATATCGAATTTGCTAGCCAACATGTGCTTAGTAGCATTTATATCTGCCATGTTTTTGCTCATTATCAACATGTCATCAACATATAAACAAACAATGACTTCATGACCTGAAGTGTTTTTAATGTAAACACATTTGTCGCACTCGTTGATTTTAAACCCACTTGCCAATATTGTTTGGTCAAATTTGGCATGCCATTGTTTGGGTGCTTGTTTAAGTCCATAAAGTGACTTAACAAGTTTGCACACTTTCTTTTCTTTATCAGTTACCACAAAACCCTCAGGTTGTTCCATGTAAATCTCTTCCTCTAATTCTCCATTTAAAAAAGCTGTTTTAACATCCATTTGATGGATTTCAAGACCATACACGACCGCTATTGCCACTAACACCCTAATAGATGTTATCCTCGTTATTGGCGAGTAAGTGTCAAAGTAATCAAGGCCTTCCTTTTGTCTATAACCTTTGACAACAAGTCTTGCCTTATATTTATCAATAGTGCCATCAGCTTTCACTTTCCGTTTAAAGATCCATTTCGAACCTAAAGGTTTATTTCCTGGAGGAAGATCTACCAATTCCCATGTATGGTTATCCAAAATTGATTGAATCTCATTATTGACTGCCTCTTTCCAAAACACTGAATCAGAAGATGACATAGCTGCTTTAAAAGTTTGAGACTCATTTTCAAGCAAGAATGTCACAAAATCTGGTCCAAATGAAGTAGATGTTCTTTGACGTTTGCTACGCCTTGGATCTTCTATACTTGGAGTATTTTTCTTTGGTTCTTCCCGAGGTCGTTTAGGTCTTTCACTTAACGACTCACATTCAATTTTATACGGATAGATACTTTCAAAGAATTCAGCATTATCTGATTCCATTACCGTATTAATGTGAATTTCGGGATTATCAGATTTATGAACCAAAAACCGACATGCTTTACTGTTTGTAGCATATCCAATGAAAACGCAATCAACAGTTTTTGGTCCGATTTTAACCCTTTTAGGTAAAGGAACGTGTACCTTTGCTAGACACCCCCACACTTTAAAATATTTCAAGTTGGGTTTTCTTCCTTTCCATTTTTTATATGGAATAAATTGCGTTTTGCTGTGGGGTACTCTGTTGAGTATTCGGTTAGCTGTAAGAATAGCTTCGCCCCACAAACTCTGCGGTAATCCAGAACTTATTAATAAAGAATTCATCATTTTCTTTAATGTCCGATTTTTTCTTTCCGCAATTCCATTGGATTGAGGTGTGTAAGGTGCAGTAGTTTGATGGATAATTCTATATTCCGAACATATTTCTGCAAATGGAAATTCATATTCTCCTGCCCTATCACTTCTAATCATTTTGATCTTTTTATTCAATTGATTCTCCACTTCATTCTTGTATTTCTTAAATGCATCAATTGCTTCATCCTTACTATTAAGCAAATAAACATAACAATATCGAGTGCAGTCGTCAATAAAAGTAATAAAATACTTTTTTCCACCTCGAGATGGTGTTGACTTCATATCACAAATGTCAGTATGAATTGAGTCTAAAGGATTTAAATTCCTTTTAATAGACTTATAAGGATGTTTTACAAACTTAGACTCAACACATATTTGACATTTTGATTTATTACACTCGAATTTAGGCAACACTTCTAAATTAATTAACTTCCACAAGGTTTTGTAATTGACATGTCCTAAACGAATATGCCATAAATCATTTGACTCCAATAAATAAGAAGAAGCTGCAATTTTATTCATACTGTCAACAACCATTACATTTAGTTTGAAGAGGCCCTCTGTGAGGTAGCCCTTTCCAACATACATTTCATTCTTGCTTACAACAACTTTATCAGAAACAAATACACATTTGAATCCGTTCTTAACAAGCAAAGAAATAGAAACTAAATTCTTCCTAATAGTAGGAACATGAAGAACGTTGTTGAGCGTTAACATCTTGCCGTAAGTCATCTTCAGGAATATCTTCCTATAACCTTCAATCTTGGCTGTTGCAGTATTTCCCATGGAAAGCTCTTCTTCGGGACCAGCAGTAGAGTAAGTCGCAAATGCTTCCTTGAAAGTACAAACATGTCGAGTGGCTCCAGAGTCAATCCACCACTCCTTCAGATTTCCAACTAAGTTGCATTCCGAAAGCATTGCACACAGATCATCAATGTCATAATTCTTCTCCACTATATTGGCCTGTCCCTTCTTCTTATACTTTTTTGGGAGACGACAATCAGGGGCTTTGTGACCAATTTTTCCACAATTGTAGCAGCTACCCTTGAATTTCTTTTTGTTCTGCTTCTTAGTCTGCCCAGAAGACCTCTTTCTCTTCTTACTTTTTGGAGCAGTCTCCTCAACGATATTAGCTCCCATGATCATTGAATTTCCACGAGACTTCTTCTCGGCTGTTTTGTTGTCTTCCTCAATCTTGAGACGAATCACAAGATCTTCCAACTTCATTTTTTTGCGCTTGTGCTTAAGATAGTTCTTGAAATCTCTCCACGAAGGAGGCAATTTTTCAATCATTGCAGCCACTTGAAATGCTTCATTCACGACCATACCTTCAGCAATAAGGTCATGAAAAATAAGTTGAAGCTCCTGAACTTGGGTTCCAACAGTTTTACTGTCTATCATTTTATAGTCTAGAAACTTGGCAACCACGAACTTCTTCAAGCATGCATCTTCAGTCTTGTACTTCTTCTCAAGTACGTCCCATAATTCTTTCGAAGTATTTTATCGCACTGTACACATTGTACAAGTCATCCTCTAAAGCGCTTAAGATATAGCCTTTGCAAAGAAAATCTGCCTGCTTCCACGCCTCAACAATCATGAATTTCTCGTTGTCCTGCATGTCCGCAGTAGGCACTGGAGGTTCTTCACTAGTGAATTTCTGCATACCAAGTGTGGTAAGCCAGAAGAATACCCTTTGCTGCCATCCTTTGAAGTTGGCTCTGAAAAATTTCCCTGGTTTCTCTGCCGGTGGAACAACAGTCCGACTTGACGAGGCTATCGTCATTGCCATAATAGTCGCAGAAGAATTTCCGTTATCAATTGCCATTTCTCACTGTAAACAACAGAAGAGTTCAATTAATGGAAAAATTAGAACAGTACACAATACTGTTATTAACAAAAAAAATAGTATGTATAATAAATAAAACTGAAGTTTTTATATACTGTTTTACAGAAAAATGATGAAGTTTTTATGTTCTTCAAATCATCTTATGAATTTCAATATTCTAATGAATTTTTATATCTTCAAATCAGAATAGTAAAATTCAGAAGGAGTAGAAAACCACACAGGTTTTAATCTCCACAAACAAAATACAGAATATAAAAAAATAAGTAATTTCCTTAAGATTGTTATTATTCTGTATTGCTGTAATAAATAATTAAACTTTCTGGAAAAACAAAACAGAAAGTTAGTAATACTTGTTTAACGAAATAGATTCTGGAAAATAAAAAACAGTATAGGAATAAATCGAGCCGACTGAATACACAGTGTGACCTTAAGGAAATTATTCCCCTCAAGTACCCGAGGTGCTGAAATATATCCTCCCAGGATAGAACGATTTAACTCACCAGTATATTGGTACCAAAACTGTGATGAACTGCGAACCACTCAATGGTCATAAAATATAGTGGAAAATATTGTGCAGAAGAAGAAGAAGAAGAAGCTCAGAAAATTTCGTAAGGAAAGATTCTAGGATTCAAACTCTATTTATAGAGTTGCTGGCATTGTTTCTGAAAAGATTTGCAACCTTTCAGAAATAGCCATGACTGCTGGAAAAGGGGTGTTTGAAATATTGCGGGAAAAATATATTTAAAATAATTCGGGAAAGAAAACGGGCCTGACCGAACCGGGTCGCGGGTCATGGATTATTTCGGATTGAATTTTTCGTTAATTATTTAATTAATTAAATAAATAATTGAAAGAAATTTTGTTGAAAAAGATTAATCAATCAATCTTTGACCAAATCCGAATCCGAAGCCGAGCGAGCGACGATGACGACGGCGCGAGGCTTGCCTTTTTCTTAACTCTTTAAGAGCTAGAAGAAGAGCAATTATATATATACACATCAAAAGCCTTTTCTTTCTCCGATATGGAACAATGTCCCTTTCCCAAGGAAAACTCAAATATTTCATTTTTTCTCCATTTCTCATTCACCTTCTTTAAGCTACACAAGCTTAAAATCCCAACAGACAATACATAGGCGTACTTTTATCACTAAGGATTCCTCAACAATATGTTTAAGAAATTCATATCAAATCAATCTTGATGCACCGGTAGCCTTTGGCACACGGTTAGATGAAAAAAACAAGAAGACTAGAATCGAGTTTTTCTGAACTAAGCATGCAACATCATTTTATAGTTCACATGCGAAGAAACATAACGATTATACTCACGTCGGTTTCCTTTAGCGGATACGAGTTGAGCTCTTCAGCAAGTGGGATAAGACCAGGTATGTGAAGGCTATTCCTTTTTTTTTTTGGCATGATCCATACGATACAAACGAAACGAGTAAACGCACAATTTTTATAAATAACTCTATTCATAGAAGTACTAGGGGTGTCTATATTCTTGATTCCCCATGTGAATTATCATTATATCTTCTGTTCATGGGTCTCAGAAAAATATGTATTTGATAATGTTTATCCGAAAGACATATTGATTTTATGATATTGCGAGAAATCTTATTAACGTATTTCTTGTGCATTTCATGCATCTATACATGTACATTGACCCATGACTAGATGGCGTTATATACGCGTATATTATATGTATATGGGATATGAAAAAAAGGTTATGGCGTTATATACGCATCACCACCTGATCAGCTGGTATATGTTGATAATTTGCCCACAGTGGCCGAGATGATATAATTGGATGCCCTCAGAGGCTTGATGATGTTATGAATGCATATACCTATGCATAGTATGACATTTATATTCATATGCATGACATTAAATATGAAATGATTCACAGAGTTATTCAGACATACATGTTGAGTCTTTTACTCCATGTTTCTCTCATGTCTATTATTTACTGATTTTTATTCCTTACATACTCGGTACATTATTTATACTGACGTCCCTTTTGCCTGGGGACGCTGCGTTTCATGCCCGCAGGTCCCGATAGACAGGTCGAGAGTCCTCCAAGTAGGCTATCAGCTCAGCGAAAAATGTTGGTGCGCTTCATTTGCTCCGGAGTTGCTTATTTGGTCAGTATGATTTGGACATATATTTATTAGTATGGCGGGGCCATGTCCCGACCTTTATGGTACTTATCTACTTTTAGAGGCTTGTAGACGTATTTCATGTACGTGAAAGACTGTATGGCCTTGTCGGTCTATGTTCAGTATACGAGTGATCATTTTGGTCTTATACCGTATGTCACATGTATAAGTTTTGTATTACATGTTGGGTCGTCATATGACGAATATTCCCTCATGCTTTATTCTACTTATCTCACGAGAGCCTCTCCGGCTCATTTGTCAATGATAGTATGATACGAAAGATACGTTACGTTGATACTCGGTTGAGTAAGGTATGGGGTGCCCGTCGCGGCTAATCGGTTTGGGTCGTGACATTGCCTAGAAACAGAAATTTATTCTTCGAATTATAACAATCCAATATACGATTTAATGCTCAAATTTAAAACATAACCTCCTAATATCATCAGGAATAAACCCCAATCATCAATTTGTTAAACAACAATAAATCTAATGAATCCATTTTGCAATTAAGAAAAAGAAAAAGAAGAAACCCTAAGCAATAGTAAAAAATAAAGCGTCATAACAGCTCACCATTGTAAAATATCATAAACTATATTAAAATATGTTCACAACCACCATATAAAATTATTGTCACCCGAAGAGCAAGAAGAAAAGAAGAAGGAGAAGAAGAAGAAAACGAAGGAGGAGAAAGATGCCTGAAGTTGTTTAAAAAGTAGGTACAATTTTAAAAAAATTTAAAAAGTGAGTATAGGTTAAATGAGGGCGACCAAATAGGGCGTCCCGTGTAATTTTTACAAATTATTCCATCTCTTGTGAGACATCCATTTATCGTTTATTTTCCCTTTTTCTTCTTTTTCTTTTATGGGTTGGAGAGATTCTGAAGTATAATACCTTTTGAAATGAGAAAAAGGTCAAATTTGCTCCTTTATTACTTGAAATTGAGCAATTTTGATATTTATTAATTTCTTGGTTCAATCTTACCCCCTCAGAAAAAATGTCTAATTTTTTACAATCTAAATGACAGTTAAAAAAAATACCCTTTCTTCCCGAAAATTTTAAATACGTAGAGTCCACCTATTTTTGTTGGAGATCTAGGAAAAAATACAAGACGATAACAAGAATATGAATAAACAAATAATTTAACTGAAAATAAGATTAACCAATTTCAGATAGGACATTGACAAATTTAAACCATATTTTTTTGGTGTTTTGGTATACCACCACCTGGCTGGGCCACCATCCCACTACCTAAACCCCCCTTGAGATTCCAAATGGTTTAAGTATGCAAAAATACATGTATTTGACTAATTAAATGCAACATCGTGGCAACAACTTACAACTTGGAAATTGACCCCTTATCACCCAAATCATCAGCCAAAAATCTCCCTCTTTTAACACTTCCTTTTAATTCTTCCAAAATCAAAGTCAAGTAAATACCAAAAAAGGTCACACCTACATTGAATTCTCTTTAATTTCTTAGTCTCTACATTACATGCTTCAATTCAAAGTGGTAAGAAGTACCCTTATGTATTTAATTTCAAGATTCTTACCATACCCCCTTTTAAATAAAGAATAAAGGGAAATGCACCTTTTCATTTCATTTAGTTTGATAGTGTATGCAAAATTCTACACTTTCTAGAGTATGTTCAAAAAAATAAAATAAAAATTACCATTAAAAAATCCAATCTTAAAGAGTAAGGAGTTACTAGAAAGTCTCGGTCAATTTAATTTCGAAATTCTTCAATTTCTACATATAAAACAACAACAACACAGTGGAATGTCACAAGTGAGATTTTGGGAGGGTAATGTGTACGCAGATCTTACCCCTACCCTGGGAGTTGAGAGACAGCTTCCGAAAGACCCTCGGCTTTCCATTTCTACATATACAAAGGGAAAAAAACTTTTTATATTTTTCCTTCTCTTTTGTATTTTCTTATGTTGTGATGGTCCATACGTAATAATGCTTTATAGAGTACATTCAAAGATGAATTTTTTACAAGTATTTCTTTTTTAATGTTCAAAAATCCAATATGGGAATAGAGGATCTGTGAAAAGGTTTTGGAAAACACCGGGGGAGGGAAAATTCAGCTTTTATGTGCTGATCATAAGAATTTGATTCTACACGTGAGAATGTCAGGTAAAAGCATAGTCAAAAAAGAAAATACCAAAGACAGCCTGGGAATTCCTTCTTTTTTTCTTATTTGTCTAGAGAGTATATTTTTCCCCTCTTTCTCTGCTTCTTTCATTGAGTAGTTTTGTTAAAAAACCAGCCTTTTCCAGCAACATTGAGTTGCTGTTAGCCTGTTACCTTACATTCTTTACCTTTTGTTTGTTGTTTCATCCTACTAAAGCCTGTCACCATCTTGCTAGTATATATGACTATATGTATATATATATATATATATATATATATATATATATATATATCATTTTTCCTTCATTTTTATAGGGATATTTAATACTTACTACTAAGTATTTTTTTATGTATAATAATTGTGTACAGAGTTAGTCTCTACTTTAGTGACTGAAATGAGTCTGTGTAGTCTACTTTTTGTCTGCTTCTCTCTCCTTCACTCTCTATCAAATTCTTTAATTCTTTATTTGTTTTTTTTCACTGCTACATTCCCCATTTTTGTTTTTGTCTATAATTTAAAGGGACCCTCATCCTTTTCTTCTCCTTTTATGAAGCTGGGTTCATACTTGTGTGCAGCAAAATGCATCTTGTATACATAACTCTCAGATCACACCAGTCCTTGAGAGGAGGATTTTGAAGCAATTCTTGATATAGTTCTGTCTCTTTCTTTGCTGATTAGTTGAGGTATGTTGCTTTTTCTGCTCAAAATAAATGCTTTTTGTTATCTCTTTTTTGTGCTCAATTCTGAAAGTCCCTATTTTTGTTGTTTGTAGAATTAAAAATCGAATCTTTGTGCATAAATCAGAGAGAGAAGAAAAGGGGAAGAAGAAATTAGGATTTTCTTTTGGTTACAGTATGAAGGATTTTCCTTCTTGTTTTGGGGAAACTGGGGTTCAAGTAGCTGATTTTTCATCTACTAATAAGGCTGCTCAGAATTTGGTAACTTGTGTGTACCAGTGTAAATTGCGTGGGAAATCTTGTTTGCTTAATGTTACATGGAGTAAGAATTTGATGGGTCAAGGTCTTACTGTTGGGATTGATGATAATACAAATCAGTGCCTCTGTAAAGTTGATATTAAGCCCTGGTTGTTCTCCAAGAAGAAAGGGTCAAAGACTTTAGAAGCATATTCTAGGAAAATTGATGTATATTGGGACCTTACCTCAGCTAAGTTTGGATCTGGTCCAGAGCCATTAGAAGGATTCTATGTTTGTGTTGTTTCCGAAAGGCAAATGATTTTGCTCCTTGGTGATATGCGAAAAGAAGCTACCAAGAAAACAGGTGCCACGCCTTCTGCTTCTGGTGCTGTTTTTATTGCTAAGAAGGAGCATATATTTGGCAAGAAGGTATTTGGCACTAAGGCTCAGTTTTGTGATAATGGTCGAGTGCACGATCTCGTGATTGAATGTGATACCAGTGGAACCAGCGACCCATGCCTTGTCATCCGTGTGGACAGTAAGCCGATGATGCAGGTAAAGAGGCTCAGATGGAAGTTCCGCGGTAACCATACCATTTTGGTTGATGGCCTTGGCGTAGAAGTATTTTGGGATGTTCATAACTGGCTCTTTGGCACGTCCGCTGGAGATGGTGTATTTATGTTCAAGACCAGCCTTTCAGCTGAGAAATTATGGGCAGCCCAGCCCGTCTGCGATCCCCAGACACTACATTGGTCTTGGTCACAGAGATTCCGAGAGGCCCAGTCGCATAGTCTTGGTTTCTCACTCTTTTTATATGCTTGGAAAAACGAATAGGCAATTTGATTGGATTCAACTTAGAGTTCTAACTTATACTTTACGGAGTTGTGATTTATAAACAATGAAATTCAATTATACTTTCATTTTTAAATTGTTAATTTGTTCTTTTCGTATGTTCAGTTTCTCAAGCTGAGAGCCGAAGTGGACATTTTTGTCCCTTTGGTTGTAAATTATTCAACTACAGTTCTGATCATTTTCTTTTCCAATTTCCATGGAGAAGTATATGAAATCCATTTATTCTTGGTCAACGCTTCCTCTTGTTGACTTCTTTGTATGGCTAAAAAAAAAATTAACTAGCCATTGGTATCTGTCTTGTTTCAAAAGCTTTTCAGTTGTCCATTTTTGTGTTTGATGCAGGCAGAGTATACCCAAATACAGTCCTATATCGATGGTTGTAGCTTGAATGCTAATAAGATATACAGTTTTTGTTTTACTATGTTAACCTTGACATGACCACTTACATGCAGGTGGTTCAATGGCTAATGAAAGTTGATGAACTGAGACGCTGTAGCAATGGTCTCAACATATGCCGTTTGCTGCAGGCTATGTTATGTAAATACATCATAAGAGCATATAGCTGATATGACCCTAGATGCAATATAAGGATAGTGGTATGTGCTGTATCTTGTTAGTCTTTTATGTATTTGAAGCTTAGACGGATTATGGCATTTGATTTACTGCATTGAGATTCAAGAGAGTTCAGTAAGCCTGAATACTGCTATCTACCTACCAAAATGCTAAGTCCATATCTCCACAATCTAAAGTGAGAAATAGCTGATGTTTGTTAACTGGTCCGTTGCTTGCTATGTTAACTGATCTGTGAACGAGACATCTTCCAGGTGATTTTAAGCGTGATTAAATTTTTTACAGAAGTTTAACATGCCACTTCTCTTGGACACTGTATATGTCCACTTATCCCTGGGAACTGGGAAGCACAAAATAATCTTAGCAGATGCAATCTGATACAGTATTCCAGTTAGATTTCTCCGTCTTTTGATTTTCTTTTATGCAAACTTTGACTTGCCTGACCCAATAATGGACACACACTCAACTAAAAAAGTGAGCTTTCTCTTTCCATTTATTTGTTGCCCCTCTTTCCTTTTTGTTGATGTCTTTCACTTATGTGTAGCTGAAGCAATATGTTGGTTTTTTCCCATAAATCCCATTTTCTTCTTCAATATCATGGTTCTTCCTTCCCATTCTTTCAACTTTTCCATTAGACTTTCTAGGCATGGCAGCGTGGGAGTGCTGCATCTGTTCTTTTTTCGAAAAGTTAATATTTTGGTTTCTAATTCTCATGTTAGCAGTTAATTGTTTCTTCGAAACAGAAGACTTACATATTCTTGATGCTTACATGATAAGAGTTGCTAATAACATTTTGTGCAAATGATGAAAAGACGCTAATAGCTATATTTTGTAATACATTTCATATATCAGTTGTTATATCGTCGAATATTCCATTTAACTACTAAAACTGTTTTGCCTTTTTTCTTTAATGTGGGATTCTTTTTGCATCAGTATGCTAGTTTTATTCTTTCAGTTAAAAAAAAGTTCAAAAACTATCTTGCTTCCATGTTTCATTTCTTTTAAGACGGTGATGTCCTAGTCAACTGTTGTGCACCTCGAATAATCAGCCAGGGTCTGCTACAACAAGTATAGGCGCTAGGTAAAAAAACCCACCAAGGTTGGAGCTGATAGCTTATACTAAGTGTTGTAGGACATCATGCTTGTTCTTCACCTCTCTACCTCAATGTGAACTCAGGTAACATCGGTTCAAATAAGTAAAACCATGATGTTCTAGTCAACTGTTGTGCACCTCGAATAATCAGCCAGGGTCTGCTACAACAACTCAACAAGTATAGGTGCTAGGTAAAAAAACCCACCAAGGTTGGAGCTGATAGCTAATACTAAGTGTTGTAGCTACTACTAGCTATGATACAAATATGGGATCTCGAGATTGGTACTACTATGTGTCAGCCACTCAGTCATCCCTTGGATACTACACAGTGTCCTTTTATGTTTCTATGGTTTTACTTATTTGAACCGATGTTACCTGAGTTCACATTGAGGTAGAGAGGTGAAGAACAAGCATGAACATGGTTTCTTGCATTGAACTTTTAGATTTTCAGATCTCCAATATGTTTATTCTGGAAATATTGTAATTATGGTATTTTCTTTAGTGTCTTTTTTGATGGAGACAATTGAGGGAGGGGATTCAAATATTTAAGATTTCAAGTGACATGTTTTCACGTGTCACTTGAAATGAATTCAAAGTAAGAGCTGAAATGAGGTGTGCTTTGAGTTAGTTTTCAATTGATATCGTCTTAGGTATGTCCAAATAGGTGAACATGATTATGAATTCGAAAGACATAGGGCCAAATCCTTCCATCCAAACGGGCCCTAGTGTTTTTTTACAGGTTTTAGTATTTGCTCTAATCCACTATGTTTATGCCAATATAAGATCTCTCCAGAGGAATTTCCAGGATATGTCCATAACTGTCTTTTTGTGATCAAGAGAGAAGCTGAAGGATTGAGGGGAGTTGTTGGCAGTTCGTTACATGGATCCATTAGCTCATAATGAGCTTGTTTAACGGCTCCATAGTTTAGTTTGCTGTTGCTTTCTTGGCCTTACAAGGAGGGCAGTTTGCAATCTTATGTATCAATAGCATCTTCCCTGTTTTATTTTGTTTATAGTAGGTAAGCCAATATCAAACATGCTTTGTTTGTTTTACGAGTCAGTACCATAACCACTACTAGTCAGAGTGTTGGGAGTAAGGAAAACTCACTGTAGGGGCACTGATTTATCATTGTAGCCCATTTATATCCCTCTATAGATGAGCTAGCAGATTAATGCACGAGTCAGTTTCTTCTTAGCTCATGCTTTTAAATTTCTGAAATTGTTGAAGGACTGAGTCTCATACCTGGAGCCTTGAAATGTTATAACTGAATTCCTTCTACTTTCTTGCATAAGTTAACATAACCTAAAATTATGTGAAATATCGTTCCATTGCATTGGTTACATTGTCCAATAGTATTTGGAAATTTGTTTCATTATCAAAGTTAAGTTGTGATATTGGAATCAAAGGAATAAATGTGTTACTCTGGTACATTAGGAAAAAACTATGCAATTCAAGAAAAGCTCATTATTAAGTTCCATATCTAGCAATTTTTTAGGTTTGGCTGGAAAAGTAGTCAGCGCCGTGCGTACAATCTAACTAGATTAAAGTAAATCTGCTGGAAGTCCACATGATTTCTTCCTTGTTATGAATTGCAGTAAGCTCTGACTTGATTCAAATTGTAGTCTAAGCTGATATAATTGTATCTTTGGCTAATATAAAGAAGGTCTTTGTTGTATGGTGGATAACTTTTTAAATGATTGCTGCCATTTCTATGAAAATTTGGCTATAAATGGAATTCAGATAATTCCTCTATGTGTCCATGTTACATGCCTTCATTGTGTGAAAGGTGGGATGCTGGGCTTTGCTTATGTTTTGGCTTCTGTTTGGGAGAACTTGGCTCTCAGGATTCGACTATATCGTTGACTTATGATGTAATTTAACTGATTCTGTTGTTTAAAACGACTGTGCAAGTTGTTCTTTATGAAGTTTAAGTGTTGATGAATTTTAGTTAGATTTCTTGATGTAGAAAAGGAAATAAGGTATTTTTGCTTCTGTGTCAAATGGTCTGCTCTTTTTTTGTCAGCGGGGCTATAGCACCCTATTCTGCAGAGCAGTTCTGAATGTATTATCTGAGTTTAAGATTTGAATCATCAATCTCACATGAGAAGTGTAACTGATGCTGTTGCAATTGATTTTTTTTTTTTTTCTGTTCAAAGAAGTGCAGGTAGAGATGCATATACTTTTGAGCAAATATCTAGTTTTGGATTATTATCTGGATAGTAAAACCCTCAATGCTAATGTCATCGTTTAAGAAGTTTCCTGGTTTCTGGAGTTCTTTATTTTTCAATGTCCTGTCATAATTTCGAAGGAAATTTCTCAGAACAATGTAGGAGTTTAGCCATGACATGATATAGACAAATCTACGTGGCTCTCCTATCCTTGTTCGAGTTTTTGGAACAAACAACTCTCCCCAAAATGAGTAAATGGCAGTAATCATTTGTGAAGGTAATGGAGGTGTGGTAAACAAAAGGATTATACTGCAATCATCCTAACACAAATGCTACAGTTTTCTCAAGATAAGTTTACCATAACAAAGACCTTTCTATATACTAATCAGCTTACACTCTACTTAATCAAGTCAGAGCTTACTGCAATTCATAACAAATGATAATATCATGTGGACTTAAAGTATATGTAATTTAACTTAGTTAAATTCAACTCAAGGCGCTAACTAGCTTTGCAAACAAAAGCTAAACAGAAACTATTTCGTAATTTGCTAACACTAAGTAACATTACAAAACCGCATATATAAACTCTATGAAATAACTAACTAAACAAGTCAATGTGAAAGTGCAGATATAACATGTTGATGAATGTTTTTTCCGGCAGTAGCCACAATCTTAAATCCGCCTTCCGGTACCGGAGTTGAAGCATTCCAGAGAAGCTCACGCCCTTCCCAATCAGTAACAATGCCGCCGGCGCCCTCAACCACCGGAACAAGGGCGAGAAAATCATAAGGATCAAGAGCACAATCCACTACAACATCAGCAAAACCCGAAGCCAACTCACCAAAAACAATACAATTTCCATTAAATAACCTCTTACCCACCTTCTTCGAAAGTGAATCATATGCTCTCTTCGCATCGTCGTTGTAATTTGGAACCTTCAAATGAACCCTAGCTTTATCCAAATCACAACAATCGAGTGTAGAAACTTTTTGGCCATTGATCGTCGTTCCTTCCCCCTTAATCCCAATCCACCTAAGTTTCAAAATTGGCTGATCGATGCAACCAATAATCGGCTTTCCATTGTAAACCAAAGCAATGAGAATTCCGAAAGCGCAATTGTCTTTACCCACGAAACTCGAAGTCCCATCAATTGGGTCCAAAACCCATATGAATTGATTTGGGAGAAGAGCATTATCGCGATTGTGCCAACCGGTTTCTTCCCCATAAATCGAATGGGAAGGAAAAGCGTCTAGAATCACGGAGACTATGGCCTGTTCGGCTTCCACGTCAGCGCGGGTGACTGGTCCGTCACCGTCTTTTTCTCTGAACTGGAATCTCGTGGCATTGTTGGAATAGTGTTTTCGCACTACTTCTCCTGCAGCATCTGCAGCTTTATTGGCAATTTCGGAAAGTTGAATTAGCTCCATGTCTGTAGCCATTATTCTAAGTTCAGTGATCTGGGCCTGAAGGGGAGGGATAGAAGAAAAAGGAGATTTTCAGAATCCAAATAGGGAAAGGGCACTCAATTTGCTTCAATGGTGTAAGCCTCTGATGATACTGTAAAACAGGACTATATTTATTATTAATACAAGAAGCCAGAATTCTTCCTCTTTTTGGTCATAATCCTAAACAAACTCGGTAAAATAGAGTCCAAGTTGCCATTTTCCAAAAATAACTTCTCTCGTCCAAGTGCAATTATATTATTTCGAAGAATTAACCCAAATAGTCTCCAAACTAACCGCTTAAATTAAAAATAGGCGGTGGAGATATTGTGTTATATATATATAATGAATATATAATTTATGTATATGGTTAGAAAAAGTAAACAATAAATATGATTGACTGCGTTAAAATCCCGAGCCCGCGAAACCTACTCTCATTGCTTAAGGTTTTTTCAGGGCCCAATATAGGCACGGTGAGTTCTTTTATAGTACTACTACAATGAATAACTTCTTTTAATTTGGGATGAAAATTATATTTCCTTTTTCTTAATTAACATAAAACGTTCACATTATAATAAAATTAAATGGCGTGCAGAAATAATACCGTAATGTGTAACAAATTCGCGTCATTCATGATAAGAGAATTAGTTTATCTATCTTTTTTTATTAGAAGCAAAGAGTAGATTTAATGAATGTTCACCCAAAAAAATCCTTATATTCTACAATTGACTTATTCTTTGCTCGTACACTGAAGTATTCTTTGCAGGGGCGAAGGCGGAAACCTAGATGGGGTTCGGCCGAATCTTTGTGATTTTTTTTCAAACAATGTATTTGTGCTGAAAATCATTAAATGTATAAATTTTAAATTCAAAATTCAGTTATTAGCATTTTAAGTCGGTCGTTCTAAAAGTTACTGTCTAGTATTCTAAAAATAGATTTTCACTTTTACTTGTCACTTTTAGTATATCAAGAGAAGACAATTTTTTGCATGTTATACCCACAATAGTAATTATCCGTTTCAACTTATTTTTTCAGATCTATTAACAATATGCATAAATTAATATGGGTATCATGATAAATTATGCACTTCAATTATTTTTTCTTAAGGGGCATGCAAAGTTCAAAGTAGACAAGTAAAAGTAAACGGGGGAAATTGAACCCAATAAATTAAAATCTTGGCTCCGCTTATTCTTTACATTGTCATAGAGAAACTATTTTCATGAATTGAATTTGAAACCTACAAGCCATCATAAGAATAGTTTTACTATTACACCAATGCTCATCATTTTTAAGAAAAAAAATAAATCAAATGAGAAAAACAATTAAGCAACCTAAAACATTTGAAAGGGACATGTCGAGTGAATTATTATAAGAGCAAAAATTAGTCGAATGGCCAACTAAATGATCTGTAATTTTCTCGTCCTGTATTTCATGTAACAATTATTATTATTTTCTTGTTTTTTTTTGTGTGACAATTGCATGACATTTTCCATTGCCAAAAGAAAAGGTAACATAGTCAATAATACATGATTTTTACAAGACCTAACAACGAATTATGTCTTGTCAAGATGTGTCCCCATATGTTGATTTTAGCTTGGATCCGAGTGCGGGGGGGGGGGGGGGGGATGGGTGTAGGGTTAAAAGTCACTTTCACAATAATTTGTAAATGACACACATGAAATTAAATGGTGATGGGGAAATTTATCCTCAAGCTGTACCAGCTAGTCCCTCGTAGCCTCATAAATATTTGTAGTTTACCTTCTGTTACTACTTCAATATCAAGGAAAGTCACGTTGATTCGACATATATAACTTGTTTCTTTACCAAATTTAAGTTCTATATAATAATGATATAAAAATTATTTATTTACATCATTAGATCACTTAAAAAACTAAATACAAATAACTCTATTTAATACATGAGTTTAATATCTACAGATTAATAATTTAGAATAAATAGTGTAGAAAGTAATTTGTTATAATATGGACCACAGAAATTGCATAAGGAGTATTCCATTCAATTGACAGGTAGACACTAGACAATTCATAAGGACAGGTGTCTCGCTGCTATTCTCTCAGCAAATCAGTTCTCAGATTGGCACATCATTTTCTACACTAGTATATGTAGGGTTATGGTTTGGCACATTCATTTATTTAATTGTGAGAAATTATGTTATCCATTTCTTTTTTAGCGAATTAGGCCACGTGAATCCATCATTTATATATATATAAAAAAAAAGAATCCCTTTGATCCTACATTAATTTGAATTAGCATTAAAAAAATTGAGAAAGTTCTATATCGATGGAAAATCAGTTAGATCACAAAGAAGAAATACATCAATTTGAATTTGGGTTAAAGAGCAAAAACATAGATTTTTTCTCGGATTTTTTTTCCAGGTAAAATTTTCATAGCGCAAACACATATAATATGTGTCTCAAATATTTCTTTAATCCTAATAAGATACAATTATATAAGGTGTTTCTCAAGAAAATAATACAATATGAGATGTGTCATGGCATTATACTAAACAATAAAGATAATAAAATCACATAAAATAAATATTGTTAATTAATTAATAAGCCATAATAAAAATAAACATAATCTAAAAGTACTAAGTCATGCTAAAATAAGTACGAATAATAAGGGAATATTAATTACATGACTAAACGCTAAAGAAAAAATAAAAATATATTATGCATTTTTATCTAAATTATTGAAAAACTAAAAATAGATTTTCAACACATTTTCATTTCTAATATTGAACTGAATGTCTTTTGTTAGCATTAGTATTGATTTGATTTTGATTTGGGCTTTTGTAAGCATTATTTGAGTTACTAATATTTATAGCTATAAAATTTATTGGAGCATTCAAAAGTTCCAAGTCCAACTTTGAAATAATACCTTAAAAGATAAAGTTAAGAAAAAGTTTAAGAAATATATCTAAAAAATTTATACATGTAATGTTGGTTTGGTTTGGTTTCGGTTTGACTTTTTTTTTTATTTAAAACCAAATTAAACCAATCATGGTCGGATTTTTCCCCGAACACCAAACCGAATCATAGTCGGATTTTTTTTCTTGGTTTGACTCAAATTATCGATTTGATGCGATTTGTCGATTTCCTTTGTACACCCCTAAAATTAGGCATATGAATCAGATTGGCATGAATTTTACCCTTTGCATCCCCTCATGAATTTATTATAAATGGATATTTTATGTTGATATTTCTTACTTAAAGTTTTTCAACTGTGAACCTTTCAATTATTGTATTCTGAACTAGCCAGCTATACTCGGAACTAATACGATCAGACATTCAGTTTAAACCAGAATTATATATTTAGTTGCATTTGCCTTCAGAAAGAAAATAAAACACACTCTCAAACCTAAATAATGGAAAAAATTTATCAACTAGTTTTCTCGGTCTAAAGGTCCTACAAACTATCAACCAGTCTCAAATTGATATCTTTCTCTTCTTCTAACATGGCGTAGCTGAGATGTAGATTTGATTTTTCAACAACTCTTCAAACATGATAATACAGGAACTAACTATTTCGGTTTTCACTCCATGGGATGTTTCTTGACTTTACTTGCTTAATTATTCTTGTCTTGTAGGTATCCCTCGTATCAGATAAAAATTTATCAGCAACGAGCTACCAACATAAACCATATAGAGACATTGTATTGACATGTAGCAGTAAAGACATGTAACGACCCGATCGGTTGTTTTGAGCTCTAGCGCATCGTTCGACAGTTTGAGACCTTGAGTAGCTTCATTTCAGGTATTATGACTTGTACGTGTGGTCGGAATTGAACTTCGGGAAGTTCGGAGTTGATTTGGAAAGAAAATTCTAATTTCGGAAGCTTTAAGTTGGAAGAATTGGCTAAGGTTTGAGAAACCACCTCGAAATCGGGATTTGAAGGTTCCGCTAGGTTCGTATGATGATTTCGGAGTTCGGCGTATGTTCGGGTTGAGTATCGGATCACCCAGGAGCAATTCAACGCTTATTATGGAAAGTTAGCATTTTTGAAAGTTTTAAAATTTCATAAGTTTGGTTTGAAGTAGATATTTATGTTATCGATATCCGTTTGGAGTTCTGAGCCTTGGAATAGGTTCGTATCATAATTTGTGACTTACACGTAAAGTTTGGCATCATTCGGGCATGTTTAAGTATAATTCGGACGCGTTCAGCGAAATTTGAAGATTGGAAAGTTGAAAGAAAGGTTTTGGCCGTCGATTTGTAATTTTGATGTTGTTTGACGTGATTCAAGGCTTCGACTAAGTCTGTATCGTATTATGGGATGTGTTGGTGTGTTTGGACGGGGTCCCGGAGGCCTCGGGTTTAAAACAGATTGAAATTTGAAATTGAGGCAATGCTGGGAATTTTGACTGCTGGTGTTTTCGCACCTGCGCAGGAAGGACCGTAGGTGCGCTGCCGCAGGAGCGGGACAGTGGCTTGCAGAAGCGACCTGAGCAGGACTGGACTGGGGACGCAGGTGCGATGATGTTTTCCGCACCTGCGTGATCGTGGAAGAGGAATTGAGCCGCAGAAGCAGTCCTGGGCGAGCTGGGCAGTGGCAACAGGTGCGAGACTTTTTTCACATCTGCAATGGCGTAACCTGGAGCGCAGAAGCGGAGTGGAGTGCAGGAGCGAGGGGGATTTTCGCACCTGCAATGTTATAGGAGTGGGACCTTGTCCGCAGGTGCGAAGGGGCGACCTCTAGTGTTTTCCGCAGAAGCGGACTTGGTGCCGCAGAAGCGGCCATTGGCTTCGCAGATGTGAAGGTCGCCTGGGTAGAATGTATAAGTTAGCCAAATCAGGTTTTGGCTCATTTCACCTTTTTTCTCTCATTGGAGCCGGCTTGGGGCGATTTTGGAGTGCCATTTTTGTCATCATTCATGAGGTAAGTGATCCCTACTGTTGTGAGTTAAATACATTATCTATATTTGGATTTAAACATGAAAAATTGTAGTAATTGTGGTTTTTTTAAGAAACCTGAAAAATTGGTAATTTTGGATTTTGACCACGGTTTTGGAAATGGAATTAGGAATAAATTATATATTTGAGTTCGTGGTGTTATGGGTAATGATTATCTTAGAAAATTTTCGGAATGCGGGCACCCCAAGGGTTAACTTTATTGACTTTTCGAGCAAAATGGAAATTGTTATAAATTAATTAATTATGGGTAATAGAGTATATATTTATGGATTTGCACATTTGTTTGACTAGTTTTGGAGAGACGGGCAACTATTTGAGGTGTTAGAGTGGCGTTGGAGCCGGCTATGGAACTTCAGAGCGAGGTAAGTCTCATGTCTAACTCTTGTGATGACCCAAAATGTGATCTCTAAAGTTAATAATTAATTATGTATTTTAAGACCTCGAAAATTACTATTTATCATTACTTGACTTGTGTGCGCAGTCCGTAAAATTTTCCTGAAAGTTTTTATGTGAAAAAATGGATTAAAATGTGAATTAGAACTTTAAAACTCAACTGAGTTGACTTTGGTCAATATTTTGAGCAAACGAACTCGGATTATTATTTTGACAGTTTTGGTAGGTCTGTATCGTGATTTGGGATTTGGGCGTACGTCCGAAATTAAATTCTGAGGTTCCTAGTCCGAGATATGGAATTTTGATGAAAAATTAAAAGTTTAAGTTCAAATAGTGACCGGATATCGAATTATGTGAAAACGACCCCGGAATAGAATTTTGATGATCCAACAGCTCCGTATGGTGATTTTGAACTTAGGGGCATGATCGAAATTTTATTTGGAAGTCCGTAGTGAAATTAGGCTTGAAATGGCTAAAATAGGAATTTAAAGTTTGGAAGTTTGAACAGGGAGTTGACTTTTTGATATCGGGGTCAGAATCCAGTTTCGAAATTTTTCATAGCTCTGTTATGTCATTTATGACTTGTGTGCAAAATTTTAGGTCAATCGGACTTGATTTGATAGGTTTCGACATCGAATGTAGAAGTTGAAAATTCTAAGTTTCATTAAGCTTTAATTGGAGCATGATTCGTGATTTTAGCGTTGTTTGATGTGATTTGAGGTTTCAAATAAGTTCGTATGATATTTTAGGTCTTGTTGATGTATTTGGTTGAGGTCCCGAGGACCTCGGGTGAGTTTCGGATGGTTAACTGATAAAAAATGAGACTTAAACAACTGCTGCAAATTTTCATCTGTTGAGCAATCGAGCCCAAAAGTCGAGCCCAAAAATCGAAGGCCAGAAGTCAAGCCCAGAAATCGAGCCGAGGATCGAAGACAAGGCTCGAGAGCCATAATCGAAGGCGGCTCGAGGGTCATGATCGAAGGCAAGCTCGAAGGCCATTGATCGAAGGCTCAGGGTCGATGCCATGATTGAGGCCATGATCGAAGGCCTAGGCTCGATGCCATGATCGAGGTCATGATCGAAGGCCCAGGTTTGATGCTAGGATCGAGGCCATGATCGAAGGACCATGCTCGATTCCATGACCGAAGTCCCAGGCTCGAGCCTGTGATCGAAGCCACGATCGAGGCCCAATTCTGAAGGATGCCTCGACAGATTTATAAAAGAGGGCATTCGTCCCATTCGCCATTTTTAACAAACTGGAGCTTGAGCAGAGGCGATTTTTGATAGATTTTCAAGGAAAGACATTGGGGTAAGTGATTCTAACTCGGATTTGGTCAATATACACGATTATATCATTGTTTTCACCATTTAATTAGTGTATTGAGATGGAAATTTGGAAAAAATTTAGAAATCTCATAAAAACAAATTTTTGAGATTTCTGTGTTGATTCGGAGTCTGAATTGAGTAAAACTGGTATGGTTATACTCGTAATTGAATGGGTTGTCGGATTTTATAAGTTTCACTGAATTCCGAGACGTGGACCCCACAGATAATTTTTGAACTAATTTCGGATTTTATTGAAAAATATAATATTTTCTTATGAAATTGATTCCTATAATTTTATTTGATTGTATAGAATTAATTATGACTAGATACGAGTCGATCGGAGTCGAAAAATCGAGGAAAAGACATACTACTTGGTTAAATTGGAGCAAGTCGAGGTAAGTGACTTGTCTAACCTTGTGTGGGGGAAATATCCCCTAGGATTAGTATTGAAGTGATAAATTATAATGTGTTGAACGTCGTGTAAATTCATGTTGCGCATTAATTAAACTCTTTTATTCTGATATATTTTTCATCATTGATTTAATGTTTTAAAGTTGCTTGACCTTTTCCTGCTAATTATTTTACATGTTTAGTTGAAATTTGGTTTCTTTTATTCTGTGCATTATTTGAAGTTGATTTTTTTTAAAATTAAATATTATTAATATGAAGTATTTGACAATTTTAAATTTGGTATTGAAGCAACGTATTAAATATTTTGAAATATTATTTTGCTGAATTATTTATTCCTGAATATTTTTGTAAGATTTTCGTACTCATTGTGATGGAGCCGTGAGCTCTTTATTGTGAAAAAATATTATTGATGATTTATGTTGGCATGAGCCGTGAACTCTTTATTGTGAAAAAATATTGTTGTTGAAGTATTTTGGCAAGTTAAATTAATTGAGCATTTGAGGTGCAAATTGTGATATATTGTGATATTAATACACATGCGGTGGTATAAGGTCTGGATATTGAAATGCATGTGGTGAGATAAGGTTGGCTTGATACGCGTGGTTAGTAGGGAAAACTACTCGAAGTCATGCGGTGTGATAAGGATGGCTAAAACGCGGGATGCTATTTCGGGAAAAATATTTTTTTTCTTTAAAATAAATTGTAAAGGCTCTCGCGGTGAGATAAGGAAATGGGATATTGTGATTTTATTTATGATTTGGGACTACGAGGCGGCACCTCGTGAGTGCCCTTATTGATACTGATTTATGGCCATAGTTGCCTTTGATTATTTGTTGTGATTTTCATAAAGTTGAAAGGAATTCTGTTTGATTTTACGAGATATTATTAGCCATTATTTTGTGTAATTAAATGGTGACATGCTACTTGATTCATTTCCATTGTCATTTTATTTTATTATATTGTTAAAAATTTTACTATGCAATTATTATTTTCCAGTAGGGCCTGGCCTGACCTTGTCACTACTCTACCGAGGTTAGGCTTGGCACTTACTGGGTACCGCTGTGGTGTACTCATACTACGCTTCTGTGCATCTTTTTGTGCAGATCCAGGTACTCCTTACCAGCCCTGACATCAGTGAGTTACATGTGCACGGAGACTTCGAGGTATATCTGCCAGCGTCCGCAGACTCCGGAGTCCCCTTCAATCATTATTGTGTTGCTTCCTTATTTTCTTTAGACCTTGATATATATAGAGACATTGAGAATAGATTCTTAGAAGCTTGTGACTTATTTTTACCCAGTTTTGGGAGTTGAAATTGTTTGAATTGTTATTTATTTATTTCAGATTTAAAATTTTATTCCGCATCGATAGGCTTACCTAGTCTTAGAGTCTAGGTGCCATCACGATATCATACGGAGGGAATTTGGGGTCGTGACAAATTAGTATCAGAGCTCTAGGTTTATAGGTGTTATGAGTCACAAGCAGGTTTAGTAAAGTCTTGCGGATCGGTATGGAGATGTCTGTACTTATCTTCGGGAGGCTATGGAACTATTAGGAAAATATTCACTTCTTTGATTCCTTATCGTGCGCACTGTTGACTTCAAAGTTCTAAACCATAATCTTTTTATTCTCTCACAGATGGTGAGTACACGCACAATTGGATCCGATGATCAGACACCCGTGCCCCCTGTTGGAGCCGCAAGAGGCCGGGGTCGGGGCAGGGGCCGAGGAAGACCACATGGTGCAGCTAGAGAACCTGCACGAGTTGCTGCACCACAGCCACCAGTAGCTCCAGTTGGAGAGCTTGCACTTAAGGAGACTCTTGCCTAGTTTTTGAGCATGTTTGGCACTCTAGCTCAAGCAGGGTTGATTCCACTTGCTCCTGCCACATCTGAGACAGGGGGAGGAACACAAACTCCTACCACCCGTACTCCAGAACCACGGGCCCAAGTTGACCATGCCCCAGAGGTTATACCAGTGCAGCCAGTTGTCCCGGTTCGGCCTGAGATTAGGACAACAGTTTCAGAGGGGGAGCAGTTCAGGCTCGAGAGGTATAAGAAGTACCACCCTCCCAGTTTCAGCGGCTTAGCTTCAGAGGATGCTCAGGGTTTTCTGGAGGAATGTCACCGTATCCTTCGTACTATGGGGATTGTGGATTTTAGTGGGGTTTCTTTCACGACATTCCAGTTTAGAGGAGTAGCCTACCAGTGGTGGCGGGCATATGAGTTGGCTAGTCCTGCTGAGGCATCTTCACTCACTTGGACTCACTTTTCAGATATGTTCTTAAGGGAGTATGTTCCTCAGAGTCTTAGAGATGCATGGCACGCAGAGTTTGAGCAATTGCGCCAGGGTTCTATGACCGTGTCAGTGTATGCGGTCCGATTCAGTGATTTGGCGAGGCATGCACCAGCCTTGGTTGCTATTGTTCGAGAGCGGGTTCGCAGATTTATTGAGGGTCTCCACCCTAATATCAGATACAGTATGGCCCGAGAGCTAGAGATGGACATCACATACCAACAGGTGGTGTCATTTTCTAGGAGATTGGAAGGTATGCGGATCCGGGAGAGGGAAGAGAGGGAAGCTAAGAGACCCCAAGATTCTGGCACATATAATAATTCTCGTACCCCAGTTGTAGCTCGTCATGGTAGAGGTTATATGAGCCGTCCTATTCATTCAGCACTTCTAGCTTCCAGTGGTATTCCGGCTACTCCCAGACCTCAGGTTCCCTATTATGCACCGCCAGTGTCTACTGTACCTCCTGTACGGGGTGCTTTCAACGGGCAGTCTAGTCGATCAGGCCCGAGCCAGTCCTCCGAGGGCTTATTTTGAATGTGGTGACACTCGTCATATCATGATGGATTGCCCAAGACTTAGGAGGGGTGACACTCCACGGATTTCTCAGTCCCCACCTATTCCACAGGGGCCTCAGGCTTCTCAGGCCATGATTACTGCACTAGTTTCCACTACACCTACATAGCCAGCTAGAGGTGGAGGTCGGACAGGTAGAGATTGCCCTAGAGAGGGAGGCCGGGCCAGATATTATGCCCTTCCTACTAGGACAGAGGCCGTTGCATCCGATTCTGTTATCACATGTATTATTCCGGTTTGCCATAGAGATGCATCTGTCTTATTTGATCGAGGCTCCACTTATTCGTATCTGTCATCTTATTTTGCCCCGTATTTGGGCATGTCACGTGATTCCTTGAGTTCTTCTGTTTATGTATCTACACCCGTGAGTGAATCTATTATTATGGACTGCGTGTATCAATCATGTTTAATTATTATCAGTGCTTTTGAGACCAGAGTTGATTTATTATTGCTCAGTATGGCGGATTTCGATATTATTTTGGGCATGGATTGGTTATCGCCCTATCACGCTATTCTTGATTATTACGCCAAGACGGTGACGTTGGCTATACTAGGTCTACCACGGCTAGAGTGAAGAGGTACCTCAGATTATGTTCCTAGTAGGGTTGTTTCATTTCTTAAAGCTCAACGAATGGTTGAGAAGGGGTATGATACGTATCTGGCCTATGTGAGAGATGTTAGTGTTGATACTCCTACCCTGGAGTCAGTTTCTATAGTAAGAAATTTTCCTAATGTATTTCCAGCAGATCTTCCAGGTATGCCACCCGATAGAGATATTGACTTTGGTATTGATTTATTACCGGGTACTCAGCCCATTTCTATTCCACCATATCGCATAGCCCTAGAAGAGTTGAAAGAATTAAAAGAACAGTTACAGGAATTACTTGATAAAGTCTTCATTTGGCCTAGTGTATCACCTTGGTGTGCTCTTGTCTTATTTGTGAAGAAGAAGGATGGTTCTATGCTGATGTGTATTAATTATCGCAAGATGAACAAGGTTACAGTGAAGAACATGTATCCTTTGCCACGTATTGATGAACTATTTGATTAACTTTAGGGTACCAGAGTATTTTTTAAGATCGACTTGCGTTCAGGCTATCATCAGTTGAAGATTCGTGAGCCAGATATCCCGAAAACTGCTTTTAGGACTCGGTATGGTCATTGTGAGTTCCTTGTAATGTCATTTGGGCTAACCAACTCCCCATCAGCATTTATGCACTTAATGAATTGTGTATTTCAACCCTATCTTGATTCGTTCATTATTGTATTTATTGACGACATTCTGGTGTATTTCCGGAGTCGGGAAGATCATGAACATCACCTGAGGACTGTGCTTCATACTTTGAGAGAAAAAAAGTTATATGCAAAATTTTCAAAGTGTAAATTCTGGCTTAATTCAGTGGTATTTTTGGGTTATATAGTTTCATGCGAGGGAATCAAGGTAGATCCGAAGAAGATTGAAGCAGTGTAGAGTTGGTCCAGACCGTACTCAGCTACAGAGATCCGGAGTTTTCTTGGTTTGGCGGGGTATTACCGTCGCTTTGTAGAGAGATTCTCATCTATTGCAGCACCTATGACCAGGCTGACCTAGAAGGGTGCTCTGTTAAGGTGGACAGAGGAATGTGAGGAGAGCTATCAGAAGCTCAAGAGAGCTTTGACTACGGCCCCAGTATTGGTATTACCTACAGGTTCAGGGTCTTATACTGTGTATTGTGACGCGTCACATATTGGTCTCGGCGTAGTGTTGATGCAAGAGGGTAGGGTGATTGCCTACACATCCAGACAGTTAAAGGTACATGAGAAGAATTATCCGGTCCACGACCTTGAGTTAGCAGCTATTGTTCATGCCTTAAAGATTTGGCGGCATTATTTGTACTGTGTTCGTTGTGATGTCTCCACCGATCACCGGAGTCTACAACATCTGTTTAAACAGAAGGATCTTAATTTGCGGCAGCGAAGATGGTTGGAGTTACTTAAGGATTATGATATCACCATTCTCTATCATCTTGGGAAGGCCAATGTAGTGGCCGATGCCTTGATTCGTAAGGCGGAGATTTTGGGTATCTTAGCATATCTACCGGTAGCAGAGAGGCCTTTAGCCTTGGATGTTCAGGCCTTGGCCAACCAGTTTGTTAGACTGGATGTTTTCGAGCCGAGTCGAGTTTTGGCTTGCGTGGTTTCTCAGTCTTATCTTTATGATCATATCAGGGAACGTGAGTATGATGACCCACATCTTCTTGTCCTTAAGGATACAGTCCAGCACGGTGATGCCAAGGAAGCCACTATTGGAGATGACAATGTATTACGGATGCATGGCAGGCTATGTGTGCATAATGTAGATGGATTGCATGAGTTGATTCTCCAGGAGGCTCACAGTTTGCGGTACTCCATTCATTCGGGTGCTGCAAAGATGTATCAGGACTTGAAACAACACTATTGGTGGAGGCGGATAAAGAAAGATATAGTGGAATATGTAGCTCGGTGCCTAAATTGCCAGCAGATGAAGTATGAGCATCAACGACCGAGTGGATTGTTTCAGAAGTTGGAAATTCCAGAATGAAAATCGGAATGGATCACTATGGATTTCGTTGTTGGACTCCCATAGACTTAGAGGAAATTCGATGCAGTTTGGGTAATTGTGGATAGATTGACCAAGTCAGCTCATATCATTCATGTGATTACTACTTACTCTTCAGAGCAGCTGGCTCAGGTATATATTCGCATGATTGTCAGACTTCACGGTGTACCGGTATCTATCATCTCTGACCGGGGTACACAGTTTACCTCACGGTTTTGGAGGGCTGTACAGCGAGAGTTGGGTACTTGTGTGGAGTTGAGTACAGTACTTCACCCTCAAACGGACGGACAGTCCGAGCGCACTATTCAGATACTGGAGGATATGCTCCGTGCGTGTGTGATAGATTTTGGGGGTGCTTGGGATCAGTTCTTACCACTTGCGGAGTTTGATTACAACAACAGTTACCAGTCAAGCATTCGGATGGCTCCGTATGAGGCCTTGTATGGTAGGCGGTGCCGGTCTCCAGTGGGTTGGTTCGAACCAGACGAGGCTAGACTATTCAGTATAGACTTGGTTGAGGATGCCAGGGAAAAGGTTAAATTGATTCGGGATCGACTTCGTACACCCCAATCTAGAAAGAATAGTTATGCGGATCGAAAGATTCGTGATGTTGTATTCATGGTTGGTGAGCGGGTCTTGCTCCGGGTTTCGCCTATAAAGGGTGTGATGAGGTTCGGGAAGAAGGGCAAGTTGAGCCCTAGGTATATTGGACCTTTTGAGATTCTTGAAAGAGTTGGAGATATGGCTTACAGACTTTTACTACCACCTAGTCTATCTGCAGTTCATCCGGTATTCCATGTTTCTATGCTTCGGAAATATCACGGCGATCCATCTCATGTGTTAGACTTCAGTTCAGTTCAGTTGGACAAGGATCTATCTTATGTTGAGGAACCAGTGGCAATTTTAGATAGGCAGGTTCGAAAGCTGAGGTCAAAGAACAATGCTTCCGTGAAGGTTCAGTGGAAGGGTCATCCGGTCGAGGAGGCGACTTGGGAGACCGAGCATGATATGCGCAGCTGTTATCCACACTTATTCACCAGCTCAGGTACTTTTTCTAACTCCGTTCGAGGACAAACATTTATTTTAGAGGTGGAGAATATGATGACCCAAAATGTCATCTTTAAAATTAATAATTAATTATGTATTCTAAGACCTCGAAAAAAACTATTTATCATTACTCGACTTGCGTGCGCAGTCCGTAAAATTTTTCGAAAAGTTTTTATGTGAAAAAGTAGATTAAAATATGAATTAAAGCTTTAAAACTTAACTGAGTTTATTTTGGTCAATATTTTGAGCAAACGGACTAGGATCAGTGTTTTTACATTTTCGGTAGGTCCGTATCGTGATTTGGAACTTGGGAATATGCTCGGAATTAAATTTCGAGGTCCCTAGCCCGACATATAGAATTTTGATAAAAAATTAAAAGTTTAAGTTCAAGTAGTGACCGGATGTCGAATTATGTGCAAACGACCCCAGAATAGAATTTTGGATTTAGGAGCATGATCGGAATTTTATTTGGAAGTCCGTAGTGAAATTAGGCTTGAAATGGCTAAAATAAGAATTTAAAGTTTGGAAATTTGACCGGGGAGTAGACTTTTTGATATCGGGGTCGGAATCCAATTCTGAAAATTTTCATAGCTCCATTATGTCATTTATGACTTGTGTGCAAAATTTGAGGTCAATCGGACTTGATTTGATAGGTTTCGACATCAAATGTAGAAGTTGGAAATTCTAAGTTTCATTAAGCTTGAATTGGAGTATGATTCGTGAATTAGCCTTTTTTGATGTGATTTGAGGTTTCAAATAAGTCCGTATGATATTTTAGGACTTGTTGGTGTATTTGGTTGAGGTCCTGAGGGCCTCGGGTGAGTTTCATATGGTTAACAGATCAAAAATGAGACTTAAACAATGGCTGCAAATTTCCTTCTGGTGAACAATCGAGCCGAGAAGTCGAGCCTAAAAATCGAAGGCCAGAAGTCGAGCCCAGAAATCGAGCCGAGGATCGAAGGTAAGGCTCGAGAGCCATGATCAAAGGCAAGGCTCGAGGGCCATTATCGAAGGTAAGCTCAAAGGCCACTGATTGAAGGCTCAGGATCGAGGCCATGATCGAAGGCCCATGCTCGATGCCATGATCGAAGTTCCAGGCTTGATGCCAGGATCGAGGCCATGATCAAAGGACCAGGCTCGATTCCATGACCGAAGTCCCAGGCTCGAGCCTGTGATCGAAGCCACGATCGAGGCCTTGGCTCGAGGGCTATGATCGAAGCCACGATCGAGGCCCAGTTCCGAAGGCTGTCTCGACAGATTTATAAAAGAGGGTATTCATCCCATTCGCCATTTTTAACAAACTGAAGCTTGAGCAGAGGCGATGTTTGATAGATTTTCAATGAAAGACATTGGGGTAAGTGATTCTAACTCGGATTTGGTCAATATACACGATTATATCATTATTTTCACTATTTAATTAGTATATTGAGATGGAAATTTGGAAAAAATTTAGAAATCTCATAAAAACGAATTTTTGAGATTTCTGTGTTGATTCATAGTCTGAATTGAGTGAAACTGGTATGGTTATACTCGTAATTGAATGAGTTGTCGGATTTTATAAGTTTCACTGGATTCTGAGACGTGGACCCCACGGACGATTTTTGAACTAATTTTGGATTTTATTGAAAAATATAATGTTTTCTTATGAAATTGATTCCTATAATTTTATTTGATTGTATAGAATTAATTATGACTAGATACGAATCGATCGGAGTCGGAAAATCGAGGAAAAGACATACTACTTGGTTAAATTAGAGCAAGTCGAGGTAAGTGACTTGTCTAACCTTGTGTGGGAGAAATATCCCCTAGGATTGGTATTGAAGTGATAAATTATAATGTGTTAAAAGTCGGGTACACGATTTGACGAGTGTGTACACGGGCTAAATGTGAAAGATTATATTTTTAAATTGTGTAAATTCCTGTTGCGCATTGATTAAACTATTTTATTCTGATATATTCTTCATCATTGATTTAATGTTTTAAAGTTGTTTGACCTTTTCCTGCTAATTATTTTACCTGTTTAGTTGAAATTTGATTTCTTTTATTCTGTGCATTATTTGAAGTTAATTTTTTTAAAATTAAATATTATTAATATGAAGTATTTGACATTATTAAATTTGATATTGAAGCAATGTATTAAATATTTTGAAATATTATTTTGCTGAATTATTTATTCCAGAATATTTTTGTAAGATTTTCGTACTCATTGTGATGGAGCCGTAAGCTCTTTATTGTGGAAAAATATTATTGATGATTTATGTTGGCATGATCTATGAGCTCTTTATTGTGAAAAAATATTATTGTTGAAATATTTTGGCAAGTTAAATTAATTGAGCACTTGAGGTGCAAATTGTGATATATTGTGATGTTGATACGCATGCGGTGGTATAAGGTCTGGGTATTGAAATACATGCAGTGAGATAAGGGTGGCTTGATACGCGTGGCTAGTAGGGGGAACTACTAGAAGTCATGCGGTGTGATAAGGATGGCTAAAACGCGGGATGCTATTTCGAAAAAAATATTATTATTTTCTTTAAAATAAATTATGAAGGCTCCCGCGGTGAGATAAGGAAATGAGATATTGTGAATTTATTTATGATTTGGGACTACAAGGCGGTACCTCGTGAGTGCCCTTGTTGATATTGATTTATGGCCATAGATGCATTTGATTATTTGTTGTGATTTTCATAAAGTTGAAAGGAATTCTATTTGATTTCACGAGATATTATTTGCCATTATTTTGTGTAATTAAATTGTGACTTGCTACTTGATTCATTTTCATTGTCATTTTATTTTATTATATTGTTAAACATTTTACCATGCAATTATTATTTTCCAGTAGGGCCTGACCTGACCTCGTCACTACTCTACCGAGGGTAGGCTTGGCATTTACTGGGTACCGCTGTGGTGTACTCATACTACGCTTCTGCACATCTTTTTGTGCAGATCCAGGTACTCTTTACCAACCCCGACATCAGTGAGTTACATGTGCATGGAGACTTCAAGGTATATCTGCCAGCGTCCGCAGACTCCGGAGTTACCTTCTATCATTATTGTGTTGCTTCCTTATTTTCTTTAGACCTTAATATATATATATATATATATATATATATATATATATATATATATATATATATATATATGAGAGAGAGAGAGAGAGAGAGAGAGAGTGAGAGAGAGAGAGAGAGAGACATTGAGGATAAATTCTTAGAAACCTGTGACTTATTTCTACCGGGTTTTGTTTGAATTGTAGTTTATTTATTTCAGATTTAAATTTTTATTCTGCATTGATAGGCTTACCTAGTCTTATAGACTAGATGCCATCACGATATCCTACGGAGGGAATTTGGGGTCGTGACAACTCTGTGAGGGGGAAACTACCCCTAGGTGATGTATTTGATATGTGCTACTTGTTGCGGGATCTACGTACGCATGAGGTGACGAGAGTCCGTACGTAGCTAGATTCATGTTACGTCCGGGTAGATTTAGGTTCCCGCCATGCTATAACTATACTATTTGAGTTGTCTCTTACCTATTAAATTCCTTTATTTTATGTTGCGACTTGAGACTAGACTTGTGTAGAGTGATAGACTTGCTATTGTAGATATTCGACGGGCTTCATGATTAGCCGCGAAATAATTGTACTCCTCTTACGAATTTCTCCCGCATTATGCGTTTTCATCGAAAGGCTTTCCTTAAAATTTATAACTCACACGTCTATTCATGAGTGGGGTCAATGACTCGTTAAAGCTTCTTATTCTAATGGGATCAGGCCGTTCGCCTCGGTAGTATAATAGATATATCTATGGTTCGTGTCGTTTGACCCTCGGCAGTGCGCACATTATGATATGATCGTGCCATTCGTCTCGACAAGATTATGTATCACACTCTCATGAGAGCGGGTCATTCTCCTCGACAATGTAATAGATGTATCTATGGTTCGTGCTGTTCGACCCTCTGCAGTGCACACATTATGATGGGATCGGGCCATACGCCCCGACATTTCTATAAAATACTCTTATGAAATCGTGCGTAATATTTGGCAAGAAGCCAGTGTATCTGTGAGTTTCCCTGATTTGAACTGTGACGACCTATCTGGTGAGGTCCATTGTATATATACTCCGACTGAGGAGGTAGATGCTTAGTGAGAGCTTAAGTTTACCGTTCGGACGAGGATTGTACCTCGTATTTATACTTATTCATACTATTTATCTGCTCTGCCCCATATTTATTTACTTCTTACTGTACATGTCTTATTGGACCACTAGTAAGTCTCGATGTCGACCCCCCGTCGCTACTTCTCTAGGGTTAGGCTAGATACTTATTGGGTACGCGTTGATTTATGTACTCATGCTATACTTGCTGCACTTATTGTGCATATATATATATATATATATATATATGTTTCGGGTGGTCATCTGGGCGCAGAGGCGCGACATTTGCAGGGACTTTACGGTGAGATGCATTCCATGTTACGATTTGCAGCATACAGAGTCTCTATCAGAGTTATTTATATTCCCATGTCTAACTTGTATTCTAGACATATGTTGTATTTTATTATATTTCCTAGTTAATGCTCATGCACTTGTGACATCGGATTTTGGAGGTTCCTACTAGTTGTTCGTTATTATAGTTCACATAGTTATTATCATTTTACCCTGTAAATTCTATTTTATACTATTTAATTGTTAGAGATTTTGATTTCGAAAGCAATAAAATGAGTAATTAAGTTGATCAATCACTGTTGGCTTGCCTGACGGTGGCGCTAGGCGCCATCACGATATTTAGTGAATTTTGGGTCGTGACAAGACACGTAGGAAATGAGTCAGCAAATAACTGACACCGGGATCTAAGCATACCGGTTGAAGAAGACAACATTAAAGAAGCAGGCGTTATAGAGAATCTTAGTATTTACACTCAAATGTTATGCGACTATCAAGAGAGGTCTTTATTCACTTTAAAGAGGGCTTGATTTGGGGATCCTGTCTCCTATAATTTAGCTATAAATAGAGAAGTTTGTATTCATAGAAGCACATAAATATTTGTACGAAAAATGCTTATTTTACTCTCTTATTCTGTTAACACCATTTTGCTAAATACTTTGTTCTTGATATTGTTCTTCCTTCCGGAGAAGTTCAATTAAAAGCCAGGCTCGTATTTTCTTCAAGTATTTTTTCCTTAATTTACTTTTGCTCTTCATTACTTCATATTCACGGATCAATTTAATTTACGTATCTATAATTTATGTTACAAATTCAACTGTACCGTTTTACGGTTAAACAGACATAATATGTATTATGCACATTTTTTTTTGTTTGATAATGGTAGAGTTCAAACGAACTTACACGTACTATAACTAATTCTATCTGGTATCTGCTACCCCTACCAGCATAGTTATCAAATAATTCTATCCACCAAAGTAGCTTAGACAAATGAAAAAAAATAACTCCGTGTTTTTGTCTTCTTTTGGTATAAACCTCTCTTACTTAGCCATAATTAATTACTACGTACTATATTTTTTCATCTCACTAAATTACTTAATTTTGGTAATTAATATGGTTTGTTAAGAATAAGTTTCTACCTCTCGTCTATCTCTGTGTTCTGAAAATAGCCACACCCCTTCCAAAGTGGGTAAACCAGGGACGGCTCAAGTATATACGGCGCCTAAAGCTAAAATTTAATATGAGGCCTAAATTTTAAAAGAAAGTTATACGATATATTTTTATTTAAAGTCTATTTTTATATCTTTTTGAGATACAAAGTGTTAATAATCCTTTTCATAGTCGATTTTCCCTAATAATTATTTTTAATTGATAATATAGCCGACTCATTTAATCTTTCTTGAGATATTGTTAATTTTAGATAAGATTTTATAGAGTAATAGAAATATATAACTATTGGAAGCTTAAATTTCTCGGAGAAAGAGGGTGGGTAAGAATATTAAAGAGAAACAAAAAATATGTAGGGGTTTCTGAAATATGAAGAGATCAGGAAAATAAAGATTGACGTGGACAAATTAAGAAAGGGAGGGTATATTTTTTTACACGTTATCTAATGAAGGAGTAAGAAGTGAAAAATTAAAACGTTGGGAAAACTATTCATCTACTCATGTTTAAGTAAGTCAAATTATTACTTTATTTATGTATCTAAAGAGCTTTCTTTTCTTTTATATTGAAAACTCTACTTTTGTATTAAAGTATTAAATATTATTTTTTAAATACATATATAGCTATTAATTTTTAAAAATGCCCCCCCCCCAAAAAAAACTAATTTGGGGGCTAAGTCACAAGCCTACTAATAAAGACATTAGAGCCGGCCCTGGGGTAAATATTCGGAGCAGTTTTGTTCCTGTGATCGATACCTCAAATTCGTAATTAGGTGGACTGAAAATTTAAATGGTTCTTTCACGTAAAAACTTGAGGGAGGACCCAAAAAAAGGGTAAATGAACCTATTTACAATAGGAAATCTTTTCAGCATGCTATTTTTTCTTATAGCAATTGAATAGTTAACTGATACTGAAAAATACATACCTACTATGGGTGTGTTAGCAACAAAATTAAGAAGAAAAAGAAGTGTTACTGAAAAAAGTGAAATTTCTTCATCTGCGTCACACAAGATGCTCGCGTAGTTGTTCACGTCCTACACATAAAGGGCTTTATTGGCAACAAAACTTTTAATTAAACAAAAAGTGAAGCCCAAATTAATTCAGTGGCATCTGTGCCATTACTTGTCAGCAAAAATTTAGATAGTTACAACAAATAATGAATAAAAGATGTATGGATTTCATACATATATTTATGTATTACACTTTAATTATAGTTTGCTTAGCGTAATAATAAAGTGCGCGTAATTATTTACCTTATTTGTCAATGTGTACAAACAAAACTAGTCTTACTCGTTCGATAATAGGGATAAAAGATAATTAATTCGAAAATTAAATTTGAGATGAGTTTATCACACGTTTGGTTGGGATAAAATTATGGTATAACTAATTCCGGATAAGTTATTCTGTGATTGTAGTGTTATATTTATCTCTAGGGAAAGGTGAGATAACCATCCCGGGATAACTAATTTCGGGATAATTAATTCTGCTATAACTTGTTTCCAACCAAACGACTCAAGACATATACTTTATTGCTTGTTTGGATAGTTGTTAATTGTTATATTGTATCGTATTGTTATTTTAACTACAATATTTATTTTGATTGTTACTTAAATTTTATTATATCGTATTGTTAAATTCATTGTTAGGTAACGAAGAAAAAGTATCACTTATGAAACGACTGATTTGGTGTGGTCGCGTCGTTATCTTATTTTTTCTCTCATCTTGCCCTTAATAGTATTAAATAATTTTATTTTATGTTTTACCTTATATTTTTATATAATAACTCTATCTCGTACCTTATTTTTTCTTTATAGTACCGTAAGTTTTTCCTTCATATTGTTGGTGTATGACATCATGATCGCGGATTGCATACATTAGAATAATATAGTATAATACAATACTATACGATATATTATGAAGCGATACATAAATTATAAAGGTATTTGCATCAAACAAAATAAATTAAACTTTAAGAGTTGCACTTCAATAAGTATGAATACATATCACTTAATTAAGGGGTGTTTCTGTATTTATAATTGCATTGGTACAAACCTCCAAATAATTTTCTTCTGGCAAAAACTCCCTTCTGTATTCCCTTATCAATCTAGAACTTGGGAAGTTTTTACCCAAAGGGTAAAAGAGAAGAAAAGGAGGAGAAGGGGAATTCAAAGTTATAAAGTAGAAAGGGCAACTTTGTCTTTGAAGTTTTAACTAACTACTGTTCTACTGGATATCACATAGAGCGCCATAAGTGGTTATAAACGAGGAGTATCTCACAAAAGTCAAGAGTTGCTCAATTTCAGTAATTGTTTGCTAGCTACTACTAGAAATAGCGGCCACAATTTTGCAACATGGCCCAATTCGTTGTCCTTTTTAATTTTGTGAACGTTATCTTCCCAACATCTACTATTTCTGGTTCTTACTTCCTTCCCTGTCACAATACAAAAACTTGACAGACTAGCTCAGACTTGGAACCTCATTAAACCAAGTATTACTCCCCCACTTTCTGCAGAGCTAGTAAAATGTACCCTCTGTTCATATAATCTTATCCCAATTCAGGTTCTTATCTCTCTTAATTTAATACCCTTTTGATTGTATTGCCTTCTGAGACTTTGTCTATTCAGGTTCTTTTCAATCTTTATTGAACACTCTTTACACTGAGTGGCCTAGTTTTTATTTATTTAAGCATTTACGCTTAGTTGGTTCCTTGTGTTAAGTTGAAGAATTATGTTGTTTCTTTTTTGATATGTGTACTTGAATTACATTGCATAAACTGATAGGTTCATTTTTTTCTTTTTTCGGGTCAATGATCACTATTTTTGCAGTTGAAGGAAAAGAGGCATTTGCATGTGCAATGTGCTATGTGACTTTTTGTTTAGTGATGCTTTTGTATTTTGACTTGTTAGTGATGATATTTCAGTTTTATTGTGTTTCTGTGTGTTAAGTCTTTTATTTAGTCTCTACTTGCTGATTGATGTCTACTAGCTAGAGGTTAATGGTTTAGTTAAAAACTTTTGGTTGTTTTGATGTTAAGAAGGTTGTGTGCTTTGAGGAGCAGAAATGGACTCATCAAGTTCTGGTTATAAAGACCAAAGGAGATCACTTGATGTCTTTGACCCGACATTGACTCGTGAAGGTGGAAAGTCGGCTAGTAGTAGAAATGAGGGTATTGATGTGCAAGAAATTTCAATGAAAGGGGTGGAATCTGGGAATATGGCAGGAACAAATAAGCCAATGAACAAGTGGATGGCCTTTGACCCTAATGGAAAAAAAGGAGAAGATAATGGCAATGCAAATAGTCAGATCCCTAGTGAAACCAGCATAGTAGCAAGGGCTGCAGAGTGGGGATTGACAGTGAGGACAGATGTTGGAGAAGGTAGCTTTCACGCAATTAGCAGAAGCGGAGAAAATTCATTTGCAGATGGGGAAAGAGGCAAGAATTCATTGGAGAAGTATTCAGTCGGATCAACAAGGACATCCGAGGAGTCATATGAAGACACTAAATTTCCTAGAGTTTCTCAGGAGCTGAAGGATGCATTAGCAACACTTCAACAGACATTTGTCGTTTCTGATGCCACAAAACCAGACTGCCCTATTGTTTATGCAAGCAGTGGCTTTTTTACTATGACTGGTTATTCTTCGAAGGAGATTATTGGAAGGAATTGGTAACAGTTTTTCCGCTTAACCTAATGCTTTCTGTATGTTATCCAGCGAATTTGACTGTTATGTAATATAGACACCTTGGGCAGACTAGTGATAAGACTCAATTATAGTCCTTACATTTTGTTCAATCCTTATGTAGCTTTAGGAGGGTGAGAGTGAAATTGTGAGTAAAAGTTTGTGTCTGGACCTCTTTGATCAATAAGTAAGAAATTTTGAACTGGTGAAATTGCAGGACCGTAACTGGAAAAATCATACAATTTGTCCTTATTCTGATGAGTAATTCATATCTCCTGTCATTCAATATAGGAAGTAGCTAGATATCTGGTTCAAACTTTGAATGGGAGCCTTTTGCTAAGAGAAGAATTAAGGGTTTCGACTAACAGACTGTGATTTGCTGCCTGAAGTTAAACTAATTGTCTCAAATTTGTCCTTGTAGCTTGAACCAGCTTTTTCAAGTGATGAAACGGAACAATGTTGCCAAGCCATTAGTTTTTTGTTGATTCTTTGTTCTTTATTAAGATATTCTTCAGATTAGGCTTTACTTTCAGCAGTATTCCCTGATTTGTACTTCTTTGATCATATGGACGATGGAAAAGGAGTTGAAGGTGACCTTGACTTGTTTGATGCAGTCGGTTCCTACAGGGGAAAGATACAGACCAGAAAGAAGTAGAAAAAATCAGAGAAGCTGTGAAAACAGGGAAAAGCTACTGTGGAAGGCTCTTGAACTACAAGAAGAATGGCACTCCTTTTTGGAACCTGCTAACCGTCACCCCCATAAAAGATGACACCGGAAAGACAATCAAGTTTATAGGGTAAAGATGCTTTTGTGGTCCCACATTTTGTTTCCCTATTGTAATATAAAGCATTTTCATCTGATGAAGATAATTCCCGTGTGACAGAATGCAGGTGGAAGTGAGCAAATACACTGAAGGGATTAATGAGAAAGCATTACGACCAAATGGATTGCCCAAGTCTTTAATCAGATATGATGGTATGCACAAGTGTTTGACTTTGCTTCTGTATGCGCAGGTGTTTGACTTTGCTTCTTAAAATATTGAAATTCTTCTTGTTCGTTTCTTAGCTCGTCAGAAGGAAGAGGCTTTAGGTTCCATTACAGAAGTGGTGCAAACCGTGAAAAATCCACGCTCTCATAAGAAGTCCGCGAGTCAGGATGCTAGTTCCAGAACTGATAAAGAGAAGCTACAATTAGATTTTATGCTTCCTAAGTCTGCTGAAACTGAAAGCATGAAAACACCTGGCCGATATACACCTCAGTGGGAAACAACGAGTGATATGTCTGTCCAGGACTCAGATAAAAAGTCTAGAAAATCTGCACGTGTTTCCTTAAAGGGGTGAGTCCTTTGACTTTCACTTTTTCACTCTACTATGTTTTAAAATCAAATTTCATATTAACACTGCTGTACTAGCTCTGGTTTACTAGAACTTTTGCTGGATGTTTTGTTCAATTGTCAGCATGTTCTAATGTTTATTAATGAAACTGGATGTTGCAAGAATGGAATGTACTTAACAGCTTGCGTGATATTTTCTCCAACTATGTCAGAGATAGTTACCAGCTTCTCATTCTTTTGTACAGAATGGCTGAAAGTTTGTCCCCTCTCAATAGTTGTAGGGTTTACTCCTCGTACTATTAACTAAAACTCAATTCTGAAGTTAAGTCAGCTTAATTTTTTTGTTTTTGCTGTGTGAACTAATTTGATTCCATAGTGGTCCAAGACTTGATATGTAAAATGTACCAAACAAGAGAAATCATTGTCTTCTCGGTTTCTTAGTTCTTGAGGGAAGTAGACGGCACACACACAATGTATTTGTGTTCATTTAATGTTCTTTCCCATTAGTTGCAGAAGAGAATCCCAATGAAGATATCTGAGAATACCAATTACAAAAACTGCAGAAGAATTTTCTTTCATTTCTGTGTAGAAAGCAATTTCGAAGCATTTTCAGATGAACTGTGTGGTTAACTAGATAAAATCACAACTCAGGATACTATATTTAGTTGATAGTTTATTAGATGTGTACCTTCAGTATGCACCTCTTTTCCATGTCTAATTTTTCCTTTAATAACATGTATGTGCTTTGGAAATATAAGCAGGGTTTTGTTAGGTAAACACTTTTTAGCAGCATTAAGCTTTATACCTGCTTCTAGCATTCAGTCTTTTAGAACATGATATTACTTTGTGCAGGTTTAAAGGAAGGTCCTCTAGCATGTCTGCGCCGCTAGAAAATGAACAGAATATTGGACCTGAAATACTAATGACGAAAGACGTAGCACGTACTGACAGCTGGGAGCGTGCTGAACGAGAAAGGGACATACGTCAAGGAATCGACCTTGCGACAACTTTGGAGCGGATTGAAAAGAATTTCGTGATTTCAGATCCCAGACTTCCTGATTGTCCAATTGTAAGATCAAGAAAAAATCTAGTGTGTTCTACTTGATTGGTACCCATCACATTTCACTTTTTGTTTTTAGAATGTCAATGAGGGTATATAGAGAAAAGCACATACTCATTAGCTGAGGAGTTATTAGGATAATGGTAGCCAAACTAACAATTTAAAAGCAAATGTAAATGTGAGACATACTACTACAGTACATTTGACATACTCTCATCAGCTTCGGTGCTTGGTTACAAGGCCTCAGGTTTTACCACTTGAGCCAGGCCTCCTCAGCTGCCAGATCTGAATTGACTGGCAGTAACATTGCGATAGTGAAGAGAACAAATATAGATGATTATGTGGGCAATCAAGAAAACCTAGTGTAATCATTTGAAAGTTTACATAGGCCATCATTTGCTGCAAATGGACCTAGGTTGTTTTCATCCCCTATATATTATGATATCTATTTCATAATTAGAAAAAAAATTCGTCGTAAAGAACCTTTAAATTGTCTTAAGGGACAAATTATTTTGTACTGAAACAGGGTGCATTAGTATATCTGTTTCATAATTAAGTCAAATTGGTAATTTATATCTTAGCTTCCTGTTGTGCTGGAAACTGAAAGCAGGAGTGCTTGTTTTTTCAGATATTTGCTTCAGATAGTTTTCTTGAACTGACGGAATACACGCGTGAAGAGATCTTAGGAAGAAACTGCCGGTATGAGTTGAATCTTTCTTTATATATCGCATTGACATATATTTGGAGTTCCTATTAGTATGGTCTTGTCAAAGTTGGATGTCTGTAATTAAAAGTTCAAGAAATCTCTTCCCTTCTTTTATTTTATTGCACTAGTTAGTAGTTCACTGCCTATCTATGCAAAGAAACAAAGAAATCTGATAATTCGTTGTTTTATGGGTTTTGCTTTCTGATTTGCTTCCCACCATATAAATTTAATCTAATAAGATTTCCAATTCTTCAGATTTCTTCAAGGACCTGAAACAGATCAAGCAACAGTTCAAAAGATACGAGATGCCATAAGAGAACAAAGAGAAATTACTGTGCAATTAATTAATTATACAAAGAGCGGTAAACTATCTCACTTTGTGTTTTGAGAAGTGAAATGGAATGGAACATGCATTTTGTTCTATTAACTAGACGTTACTACACTATAACTAGACGTTACTTCACGTGAGTAAATATTTTCAGGGAAGAAGTTCTGGAATTTATTTCACTTGCAACCTATGCGTGATCAGAAGGTGATCTTTCTGTCTACTTTCCTGAAACATGTTGTAAAAATTTGACAATTTTCTGCTATTTGGCTGATTTCGGTACTTCACATTTGCAGGGAGAACTACAATATTTCATCGGTGTTCAGTTAGATGGAAGTGATCATCTGGAACCACTAAGAAACCGCCTCTCAGAACAAACTGAACAAAGCAGTGCTAAGTTGGTAAATTTCTGTCACTCGTCTTTGGGGAATCTGTACCTGTGATATTATGGTCGACAACTAGTTATTAGCATATGTTCTACCTGGGAAGGCTAGCTTTCTTTTCTTTATTTATTTTCTCTATTGTGATTGCCATTCTATTTCTAGTCAATGTGGTAGTGAATAAGAAAAGTGACCCCAGTTAGTGAATATTTGTAAAGCAATTGTTGAAAGAAGAACACAAGCCTTTTGGCTGGTTCATTTTTCTTTCCTTAATGAATTTGAATTATGCAAATGTATCCTCCCAAAGCCAATAAGATTACACTTTATTACAGAATTAAATTCTAGGATTTTTAGAAGCTTGCATATGCAAACAAAGCATAAAAAATAAGACTTTTCTTTTGTTTTTGTCGAGATAAAATGAACTCGGACTTCTGCCTCTGTCACACAAAGTTAGGGTCGCCTATATAAATCCTTTGAACAAGGATGTTCCATTTAGAATTTTAGTTTTGCCTCTTGATAAGGTTTTCTCAGGAATGCATCCACTGCAGTCTTGATATGCTTTCTTTAGTGTTTTGTAACAATACTCTATTCATCCTATTTTAATGATCGTCTTTCTCTAGTCTGTCTTAAGTCACTCCCTTTTCCCCAATTGACCTAGTTTCTCTTCTCAAAAGAATCCAAATCTTTTAAATCAATTGAAACTTGTTTCATTGGAGCTTTAGCAGCTTTAGCCTAAAAATCCTGTCGACAAAATGCTTCATTTTCTGATGTTCTAGCTGTTAATCTCGATATATTTCTTCCTTCAAATAATGGAACATTCGGGAGTTGTTTCCTTAATCTCCTGCACTAGCCAAATGAGTTACCTGAATCGGACGGAAGGATTGACTAATAATATCCAAATAGTTAACTAGAACTTGTCAAATTATTGTGTTTCTCTCCAATTTGCAAGTACAGATCTTTTCAGTTAGTAACCAACAGACTTCTCTTGCAGGTCAAAGCTACTGCAGAAAATGTAGATGAAGCAGTTCGAGAACTTCCTGATGCCAACTCGGTAAGGTATTCCTTTCACTCCGAATTGGATTCAGATAATCTTTGTCATGTGATTTTTTGTCTAATAATGATTATTATGCATAATTATCTTTTCATGGATAGTGCTATGTTAAAATATTCATGCCTTTAGAATGGTCAATAAAAGTTTAATCAAATCCATTTTTTAGCATTTAGATTTTTATTGAGACCGTTGTCACAAAAAGTTAAGAAAATGTAATACAGCTGACATGAACCCTCTAATACTTTCAGAAACCTGAAGACTTGTGGGCTTTGCATTCTAAACCTGTCTATCCACGGCCTCACAAAAGGGATAGTGCTTTATGGACCGCAATACAGAAGGTACACAATTTTTTGCGTTCTCCCTATCAAATCTAATGTTTTTCTATGCCTTGGGAGAACAGCTGATATTTCTTTGTTTATGATTAAAGACTATGGCTCTCATATGATATGCGTATTGAGTGCTAGATCAAGTAGGAGACATTTTCTTCCCAGTAATGTTTATATACACCTGTAAGTGTTAAGACACTTGAAACAAGGGTGTCTGCTGCTTTTATGCTATTTTATGAAGTATGTGGCGCGACCTACTAAAGCATGTAAGACAGAAGAGAGACTAGTATTTAACAGTAAAAACTATGCTTTTAGTATATAATTTGAATTTTTACATCTTCTTTTAGACATATATTACTTTTTATTCTCATTGCATTTTGCATTAGTTCTCCCTGTTTCTTACTTAAGTTTTAACCTTGCAGATCACTGCAAATGGCAAAAGAATAGGGCTCAATAACTTTAAACCCGTCCGACCTTTGGGTTGTGGAGATACTGGAAGGTACTTCAATCTTTTGATGTTACTTGTTCACAAAATGCTCCATTCCTCATTGGCACTATGTTCAACCTACATTTACCAAATTCTATTGACATCCTACTGCCTTTCCGATGCTAAAGTGTAGAAATATTATTGTGAGGACTTATATCATTGAACTTAATGACGACTTTCTTGAAGTGCTCATCACAAGAAAGAGAAACAAAAGTGACCAGAAAGACTCTAAACACCATCTGAAAGTGCTTATTCTCTTCTTTGCAGTGTCCATTTGGTGGAACTGAAAGGTACAGGAGAACTTTTTGCTATGAAGGCAATGGATAAATCCATTATGCTCAACCGTAATAAGGTCTGGATGCCAGAGAAATTTTACTGCATCAGTATATTGAGCATTTAGTATATTGAACTTTTTGCTGTTGCATTCTAATCCTTGATGGCCTTTGGCTTTACATTCCAAACACATGACCTCACATTTCCCTTCCTACATCGGGGTATTTGGTATCTTCTCTCAGACCTTATATATGAAAACAAATTAATGGTGCATAATTTACAGGTACATCGAGCATGCGTTGAAAGGGAAATCATAGCTCTCCTTGATCATCCTTTCCTTCCAGCACTATATTCATCATTCCAGGTAACTATTTAACTCTAGACTATTATCGTAAACCAGCTGTAACTTAAGATTATCTGTAAATATGCAAGTTAGTATTGTAGCAAAGACACTATGAGTACGCTGAAACATACCTGCATCTTCAAAAATACAACCCCGCTAACTAATTCCTTTTTCACAATATTCTCGGCATATATGAGATTTAGTTTAATATTATTATGTTTCATGCTAAGTCAATCAATTGAATATCCTTTTCGTCTTTCTCTTCTTTATTTTTTGGAATTTTTACAGTTCTAAATTATAGTTATCCTTTTTTTTTTTTATCTTAATGAGTGTCAGGTCATATTTTTTTCTAAATTTCATACTTGGTTATAAAGCCTGTTGAAAATACTTTCTTGCATCGCCTTTGGATTTCTGACAAATACATTATCTTGCATTGTTTAAACAACGTTATACTGATTTGTGCTTTAAGAACTGAAATATCCTGATGAACTTAACACATCTTTATTTTTTAATCAGACAGAAACACATGTTTGCCTAATAACAGACTTCTGTCCTGGAGGAGAGTTATTTGCTTTGCTTGACAGACAGCCTATGAAAATATTTAAAGAGGAATCAGCAAGGTACTTATCTTTTAATTGAACTTGCTCCACACTTGATTAGACTAAGCTCTATAACATCTTACATGGTTCAAGATGTGTTTAAGTTCGGTGTTCCAACCTGACAAAGCTTCTTCATAATCATTTGTATTTTGTTAAGTTATGCTTCTAGCTTCTTTTTTTTAAGAAAGAAAGTAATGTTTCCAGTTCTTTCCATGCTCTTTATATCGTCATTCTCCTATAATAGACTCACACATGAGAGAAGGACTTATGATATATCCTTTTTACTTGAGTTTTAATTGTTTGAAGGAACATCTAGGACATTGCTGTGATTGGAAAAGGAAAGAGAATCTTAGATATTATTAAGCAGCTCTTTAAGGACTATAAATTATACACATCGATATCTCATGAGTAGACTTTGTGCTATTATCTGTTCTATAGGCCAGTTCAGTTTCCTTTTTATTCTGCTTATTCTCCACTGGTAAAGATGTGTATACAATATGGATTACCTCCCTCTTTGGAGACTGAGGTCAAATAGGTGAACTATTGATACTCAAAGAATGTGCCTTTCGTGGAATATTTGGTGAATAAATAATCATACAAAGAATATACTTTTCATTGGCATAAAGCTGTTAAAAAAGAAATTGTTCCTTTCGTGGAATATTTGGTGAATAAATAATCATACAAAGAATATACTTTTCATTGGCATAAAGCTGTTAAAAAAGAAATTGTTCTTCCATAAATTTTCTGAGTTAAGATGTAAAGAGCTGGAAAATTTTGAGATTCTCTCAAATTTGTACCAGCAAGCATGCAATCATGTTTATCAACTCATGTATTTACCAACAATTTTTTCCAGGTTTTATGCAGCAGAGGTCCTAATTGGCTTGGAGTATCTCCATTGTTTGGGTATTCCATCTACCTTTTGGGTCAAGCCTTCTCCATTTGTTGCTTTTTCCTATTTGTTGTTTAGATTTTGAGGAACTTGGATACACTCGTTTCTCTGTAATGAATACACAGCTTAACCTAAAAGCAGTCTTGGACATTGGCTTTGGTACATTTTATGGTTGGACTTTTTAGGACCAGATAGCTAAAGATAGTATGGCAAGCTTCAATCGCCAATTTGTTATAGTCTTGTGACATAAGATATTAGTCCTTACTGAGAAGTTTCCTTATAACCATGACCAGCAATGGAAAGCGTGATAGGTAACGACATTACATTTTAGGACACTTGTAAAATTTGACAAGAGGAATGACTGGTAAAAAACTGCAGGTACAGAAAAGACTCTTTGTGAAAGTAAAAAGGTAGCAAAAGTGAAGTCCTTATTGATTCAAGAAATAGTCATACTGAGCAATTCTCTTCATAAGACTGCAAAATCAAGATATATTAATGTTTCTATCAGGCAAAAGATAGAGAGGTTCATCAAGGGAGGGATAGTAATAGGAGCATCCATTTCTAAGGTATATGATTAATGGTTGTCGTTCATTCATTTCGTCTATTCTCATGTTACAGGAATAATATACCGGGACCTGAAACCAGAAAATATCCTTCTTCAGGCAGATGGGCATCTCGTATTAACTGACTTTGATCTTTCTTTCAAGACATCCTGTAAACCTCAAGTACGCTTCGGTTTATACAGTTTTCTTTACTATTCATCGTAATTTCCCACTAAATGAACTCCTGCTGCTGAAGAATGAAGATATCTCTCGCAGTAATTTATATTTTTAGGTTAAACGTATCATCAAAGTATTTGAATGATATCAAAAAGTAATAAATGGATGGTAAACGGAAGAATAAGAGGAAAAAGCAAACCTATGAACTGTCCTTCGATTGATTCAAGCAAACTGTTATTTTTTATATCCAATAACGTTTCTTTCCGGTGCTTTCTCTGTATTTTTCTATACCTGATTGTTATTATCTGTTCATAATATTAAAGTGACTTATATCTCTCAGGTGATAAAGCATCCTCCCTCAAAGAGAAGGTCTAGGAGTACTCCACCACCAACATTTGTGGCAGAACCAATTTCGCAGTCAAATTCATTTGTTGGTACTGAAGAATACATAGCTCCGGTAAAGTAAACTATCAGAGAAGTTGACTTTTGCGCAATATATACTCCATGAATTCATCCATGTTACAAATTGCATGCACTTGTTCCATAACTGGAGAAAAATATGGATCTTCTCTAGAATTTTTGTCTTTCGGAGAACTAAACATCACCCAATGAAGAGTTATGTATAAGCAGCTATTTTGTTTCTGTTTCTAAATCACATAGCGATTGCAAATCCTGCTTATGAAACTGCTCCGCAATTTACTATACTATATAATTTCTTCTTGGTTCCTAATTCTTGAATATTTTTTCCTTCAGATATGTTTACACTTACAGTTTCTTTCTTTGCTTCTGTGAAACTAAATATCATCTGTAGAAATTAATCAGATCCGAGGAGTTCTGACTTGTGGCTTACTTTTGAAGCCGATAACTGGATTGATATTTGTAGAATAACATATATTTTAATTTTCCCATTTTCCGGTTTGTAGGTGATAAGTGAAATTTACTCTAACTCACTCTACCAGCGAGAGATAATTATAATTGTCTGATGTATTTCTAAATGACTTGATTTCAGGAAATCATCACAGGAGCTGGTCACAGTAGTGCAATCGACTGGTGGGCTTTAGGTGTGCAAGAAACAAATTCATGACTTTTAGTTCAGTCCATTAAATTATTTCTTGCAGTTTTGTTGTTAGTGATGCTTTAGATATTCTTGAAACAAAACATACAGGGCAATATTTGTAAAAATCACTCCAGAAACCTTGCATATTCTTGAGCTATTTTTCATCTCCTTTTCGCGCACCAAGCTTCAAATCTTTATTGTCTTATTATCTGAAAAATCTTTAGTGTTAGTTTTGCATAGTCCCGACCTCCATGCTGAAGCATTGTTGTTTGGCCTAAAATGACTTCTTTTCAAGTTCCACTCAGAGGTATTCATCTTCGGCATGGGGTGTGATTGTTTCTTGGATGAATCTGGTGAAACCCACAGTTCTTTTTAATGTAGAAAAAAAACCATAGTACAAGAGTAGACATGGTTTTCTAAGAAAAATTAAATCATTCTTATTTTTGGTTTACCACTCAGTTTTTTTTTTCTTTTTTCGTTGGCCCATACCTACATGTACTTTAAGGAGGGCACAACCACAAATATAGTTTGCCACCTGTCCCATTAAAGATGACCTTGTTTGAGCTACATAGAGTTTAAGAGCAAGATCTTTTAATAGAAAAGTAGTAGCATATTTCAGTTTGAATTGTGGAGGGAGGAAAGTTTAGCTATTTTAGGAAATGGGTTGTTTTTTTTGCAATGAACCCAAAGGATAGTCGCTCAGTTTCTTGTGACGGAGTATGTAGTACTTTTGGATGATATCCAATGGGTGCACCTGACAATAATCAACATTGCCAGGGATATTTTTTTCTGTTTGATTTGCTCTTAGTGATATTAGAGGTGATTTACTTAGCTTCACACACTTCTACTTCTGTAAACTCTTTTGTTTGGAGTGCAGGTATCTTGCTTTATGAGATGCTCTATGGGCGCACACCATTTAGAGGAAAGAATAGGCAGAAGACATTTGCCAACATCCTAAACAAGGACCTCACCTTCCCAAGCAGCATTCCGGTAAATTTACTTTCTTTTGACCATCTATATTATTTAAGATGGTCTTTTGTCTTTCCCTTGTTTTCTGTACTATATATTTCCTTCTTTCCTTTTTTTTCTTCTTTTTATGGGGAATGTTTGATGAGCTAACCATTAGCATACAAGAGAGGTTCTATGGTGCAGGTTGTTCGCGAATGATATTGTGTTAGTTGACGAAACTAGTGAGGAGTCAACCAAAATATTGAACTATAGAGAGGCACTGGGTATTTGGATAAGTAAAATAGAATATACGCACTTCCAGTTTGGTCTCCATAAGAAAAATGAAGCTGAAGTAAGATTAAACGGGACTATGGTGCCTAAATGAAGCAATTCAGATATTTTGGCCTAGTGTTCCAGGAGAATGGTATGACACATAAAGATGTAACATGTATAATTTAAATAAATGACCGAAATGGAGGAGTACTACACCCTTGCTATGTGATTGGAAGATATCTATCAAAGTGACCAGTTGTGGGACTAAGTAACTATATTATATTGGGAGTGAATGTTAGGCCTTAGAGGCCCACACGTATATACAAGATGAGTATCGTAGAAATATTGATGGAGATATGGATGCAATCATACAAGATTAGAGAAGATCATATCTGACAGAAAATACTAGTAGCCCATATGGAGAATAAAACCAGATAAGATTATCGGAGATTACTTTACTATGTCTTGCGTAGACCTCCAACTACACCGGGCTGTAGGTGCGACCATATGATGATCTAAGATGTTAAATGTAGGCATATGATTACATGGATAGAAGTTGTCTAAAGACTTGTGATCCTCAAAATCCATGTGGACTTAGCGAAGAACAGAAACAAAATTGAAGCAAAATATCCATAGAGGTAATACCAACTAGTTGGGAGGCTTAGTCATGTTGGTCGCATTTGTACGCTTACAGTTTGCCAAGAGTCTTTTGGTTTGTACTAAGATTTGTATGTCAGTGTAGGGATATAGTGTAACACGTAGAGAACATCTACTGTTAGAGACAAAAATGATGAGTATTAAAATGAAACAGGTCTAAAAAAACAGAAGAGAATTACCAATCCTGACTAGTTCCCTGAGTTGTTACTGTAGTCAATGGAATTTCACTCAAAAAATTACAATTGCAAATTAAATGAGATTATTTTATTTGCTTATGGGAAAGAATTTTTGAAAACTTCGATTAGAAACAAATGAAAACATCTTTATATCTATGAGTTGCAGGTAAGCCTTGCAGCTAGGCAGTTGATCCATGCTTTGCTAAATAGAGATCCAGCCAACCGTTTAGGATCAAATGGTGGTGCAAGTGAGATCAAAGAGCATCCTTTCTTCCGTGGAATAAATTGGCCGCTAATTCGCTGCATGGTAGTAAAATCTTCTTACCTTCTAACAAATGGCTGTAAAGTTCAATTGAATTCAAGCTTTTCTACAAGTCTTCACAACATTATCAGAACTTTCTGTTTCCTAACAATGTGGTTGCATGTGTTATATCTGTTCTTTGGCTACAGACTCCACCACCACTAGACGCACCTCTTCAGATAATTGGAAAAGAATCAGGCACCAAGGATATTGACTGGAATGATGACGGAGTACTTGATCAACCAATGGACTTATTCTAGAGGTATTTGCATCCAGCATTGACTAGACCGTTCTGAACACCCCCCCCCCCCCCCCCCCGCGAACTTTTTCATAACTTTGACTATATATTATTGGCATTGCTATGTTTTAACATCAAAACTTTCAACAGCCTAATTTATGATTCATATAACAAGTTATATGAACTTAAAGGCTTGGCAATACCATACTGCACACTAAAAGCAGAATTCAGATCATTTCACCTCATTTCAAAGGACAGTGATCTTCTTTCTTGAGCATTAAGCGAGTACAATCGTTTTGCCTTTGCGTGATTTTAACCTTTTCTTTTACGCATATAAATTGCAGGATTGTTTTCTATCAACCGTAAAAGACATGTATCTGGAACTAGTTATGAGCCATTTACAAAGGAGGGACATTCTTGATTGATGAAGGAATTCCATGTTGTATAGAAGCAAGTTTTAGCCCCTCTTTTTGATATTTTGCTCTCCTTTTGGCTTTAAGGACCTTGTTCTTATTTAAGTTTCGACGTACTCAAGGAAGGCTATTTACATAGAATGGTGTGAGTAATAGGGAAACCTTGTAGGTTTTGTCGGTAAACTTGTCTAATCTTGTATCATAGGATAAAGATGTAATTGAGTCAAAATCAATAAGCTGCTATCTTGTAAACTAAATCATATATATTGTACTGGAAGCAGCTTCAACCAGTTACTACTATGCAAAATAAATTGATTAATCGAGCTATGATCATTGTTTTCACTCATTTAGACATGAATACTCTACAAATTTTTACATGTTATCATTTGACCTTTCTGTTAAATTAGATGTTAATTGTTTTCACACATTCTTTCTCCTTATTATTAAGTTTTAAAAAAAAATCATTATAACTTCTTTCAGCTTATTGTGATTGAAATTTGTCAAACTATACACATAATGTCAAAACTTATAGAATATACTTATTATATAGTGCATATTGTGGTTGGTATGGAGAATCACTTTACTGAAATGCGAGCTTGTGAATTTACGAACGTTTAAATATTTACGTACTATTTTATTGTGTTGCTTGGTTTATTAATCCTAAGTTATGATTGATCTAAGGTTTGGAAAGATTGTTAATTTCATCGGTTATTGGTTTTATTATTTGCAGAGTATATACTTGTATACGGTCAAAACTGGTTTCGACCTTCGTATGATTAGTCAAGATTGGAACATAATGGACCGAAGGTCATTTTCATAATATCGAGATGAGATCTGAATCCAGGTTACCAAGCTCAAATTTCTGGGACCGATCAAATACCGAGCTCGAAGACATTACTGAGCTTGAGTCCAAATCGAACTATGAAGTGAAGCGGTGTCATCAAGCTTAAGAGCCAGAGACCGACCAATATCAAGCCCGATTCGATACCGAGCCCCGAGTCAATATCGAGCTCGAGTTAATATCGAGCTCTAAATCTAGAAATCGACCGATACCAAATCCGACCAAGATTGAGCCAAGAGAACAAGAGCCGTTACAGCCGCATTAAGGGAGAGAATCTCGGCGGGAATTAGGGAAAAATTAATTTATCATGGGATCCCCGCTATGTATTTTTAATTATATCTAAAGTAGGATTCCTCCACTATAAGAGGGATAGCCACTATTTTTGTAAGGGGATCGAACATTAAGGCATTCATACACTCTCATATTATTGATATTCACAGAGGAAAACATACTGATATTCATATAGAGATTATCCTTTTTTTGGGTTTTATATATTGATTCGTCTTACTTGTTCATAAACCGTTTTTCACTCGATTTGTTTTGTATTTCATTCTTTATACAGTCAATACTCAATATATTTTTACTTACTTTCCGATTTGTGCCAAGTTATACCACGTATCTTTAGAACTACGTATAAATTTAACTATATCCGTTTTTCGGAAAAATAATTTGGCACCCACTGTGGGGCTAAGGATAACAGTGGTTATTTGGTACGAATCTCTGCAAAACACAATATTTTACACTTGCTCTTGGAAGTATCTTTGATTTCAAATTGAAAACGATGAATTCTTAATTAATGGCCCTACCTATCGACAATGAAGCTGGCCTTCAAGATGAAAAAAATAACTTAACCCCCAGGGGTGGAAGGCCACTCGTCGATCCTGTTGGATCTCCGGTCGAAGAGCCAATAGACGTTAATTCACATGCGGCCATCGAGGCGAACCAGCGTTTTCGACCCCGAAAATAGCATTTATGGTGGAACTCGTTCTGCAGCTCGAAATACCCAAAACGCTGAGGAAACGGAATCAGCTTGTGTATGATTTTCGAGATGTTGCAAGCTCAACAAGTAGCAATAGCCCAGTTGCAGAGCCAAACCCAGGCACCGACCAGACTCGAGCCCAGTCCACCCCAAGAAGTCACCCATAAAACGGGGCCAGCTATAGTAAGATCAAATGAGCAAGAATTGGGGACTAATCCCGAAATTGTCAAGATGTTCGAAGAACTGACAAAACGAATATGATCAGGAGAAAAGAGGATCGAAGCAAACGACAAAAAAGTGGAAACGTATAACTCCAGGGTTGATCAGATCCCGGGGGCACCACCGATCTTGAAGGGCTTAGATTCCAAAAAATTATACAAAATCCTTCCCCCCCGAGCGCGGCTCCTAAACCAATCCCAAAGAAGTTTCGCATGCCCGAAATTCCTAAATATAATAGAACGATCGATCCCAACGAACATGTCACCTCTTACACATGTGCCATTAAAGGGAATGATCTAGAGGACGATGAGATCGAATCTGTATTATTGAAAAAATTCGGTGAAACCCTGTCGAAGGGAGCAATGATATGGTATCATAATTTACCGTCTAACTCTATCGATTCTTTTGCTATGCTTGCAGATTCTTTCGTAAAAGCACACGCTGGAGCCATAAAGGTCGAGACCAGGAAGTCGGACCTTTTCAAGGTAAGGCAGAAGAACAGCGAGATGCTAAGAGAATTAGTATCTCGTTTCCAAACGGAACGATAGATCTACCACCGGTCACTGACGTTTGGGCTGTACAAGCTTTCACTCAAGGACTGAACGAACGGAGCTCCATGGCTTCACGACAGTTGAAGCAGAATTTGATCGAGTACCCGGCTATTACTTGAGCCGATGTACATAATCGATATCAATCAAATGTCAGAGTTGAAGACGACCAGTTGGGGTCTAGGTCCGTTATTAAAAGGGATATCGACCGAGAACCAAGGTCAAATAAGGATCGATATCGGCCGTACAACGGAGATCGTAGGGGTAGCGGACCTTCATGCAACCCCGTACAAGGCGAAATGAGAAATGATCGAGGCCAAGGGTTCCGAGGGCTGATGAACAGGAATGGGTTTGACAGGCATACCGGACCTAAGTAAGCACCATGGTTATCAGAGTATAACTTCAGCATCGATGCATCTGCCATCGTGTCGGCTATCGGACACATCAAAGATACTAAATGGCCTCGACCTCTGTAGATCGATCCTGCCCAGAGGAATCCCAATCAAATGTGTGAATATCATGGCACTCATGGCCATAGAACAGAAGATTGCAGGAAACTGAGAGAGGAGGTAACCCGGTTATTCAATAAAGGGCACCTTCGAGAATTTTTAAGTGACAGGGCCAAAAGCCATTTCAAAAACAAGGATATTAGTGGACAAAACGAACAAGAAGAGCCACAACACATCATCCACATGATCATTGGTGGGATCTATACCCCCTAGGGGCCGGTGCTTAAACGCACTAAGATGTCGATTGTAAGAGAAAAGCGATCTCGGACTCAGTATTACTCCCCTGAAGGAACCTTGTCCTTTAATAACGAAGACGCAGAAGGAATCATGCAACCACATAACGATGCACTGGTAATATCTGTACTTATGAATAAAACTCAAGTTAAATGTGTGTTAATTGATCCAGGTAGTTCGGCTAACATCATTCGATCGAGGGTCATAAAGCAACTCGATCTATAGGACCAGGTCGTGCCCGCAACCTTGGTACTAAACGGATTCAATATGGCATGTGAAACTACTAAGGGAAAAATAATCCTGCCAGTTAACGTGGCCGGGACCGTCCAAGAAATGAAGTTCCACGTGATCGAAGGCGATATGAGATACAACTCCTTGTTCGGAAGACCATGGATCCACAATATGAGGGTTGTACCCTCGACCCTCCACCAGGTTTTAAAGTTCCCAACATCAGAAAGAATCAAAACGGTCTAAGGGGAGCAACTGGCCACAAAAGAAATATTTGCCATCGATGAAGTGATTCCGATATCACCATTATCATCAGCAAAAGGATCGGATTCGAAGGAGGAACGGAATACCAAATAGCAATCACAAACGTCTGCTTCGATCCAATTAGAGAATCAAAAGACTGACGAAGATGATGAACATGGGGTCCATTGATCCTTCGTAGTTCCCGATGATTCCGACGCTACCCAATCAACGGTTAAAGAACTAGAGCAAGTCATGCTAATCGAATATCTGCCCGAACGAAAGGTATACCTGGGCACGGGGTTAAATCCCGAGCTCAGGAAAAAACTTGTTCAATTTCTTATAGCTAACATGGATTGTTTCGCTTGGTCCCATCTTGACATGACAGGGATCCCACCGGGAATCACCAGTCATAAGCTAAGATTGGAGCCAAAGTTCCACCCGATAAAACAAAAAAGAAGGCCCCAGTCCGAGGTCAAACATGCCTTCATCAAAGACGAGGTAACCAAACTTCTTAAAATAGGGTCCATTCGGGAAGTAAAATACCCCGAGTGGCTAGAAAATATGGTGGTAGTCCCTAAAAAGGGGAACAAACTTAGAATGTGTATAGATTATAAAGACCTGAATAAAGCATGCCCTAAGGATTCTTTCCCTTTGCCTAATATCGATCGTATGATCGACGCCACGGCCGGCCAGGAGACTATTAGCTTTCTCGATGCCTATTTCGGGTACAACCAAAAATAGATGAACCCGGAGGATCAGGAAAAGACCTCATTTATCACTAAGTACGGGACTTACTATTATAATGTAATGTCATTCGGCCTAAAAAATGTTGGTGCAACTTATCAACGCCTAGTAAACAGAATGTTCGAAAAGCAAATAGGAAAATCAATGGAGGTTTATATTGATGACATATTAGTTAAATCCCTGCGAGCAGAGGACCATTTAAAGCATTTGCAACAAACTTCCGACATACTAAGGGAGTACAATATGAAGCTCAATCCCGAAAAATGTGCTTTCGGGGTTGGCTCGGGTAAGTTTCTCGGTTTCATGGTGTCCAATCGAGGAATCGAGATTAACCCCGATAAAATCAAAGCAATCGAGGACATCACAGTGGTAGATAATGTAAAGGTCGTGCAAAGGCTAACGGGACGGATAGCCGCCCTAGGACGATTCATTTCGAGATCCTTGGATAGGAGCCACCGATTTTTCTCTTTGCTTAAAAAGAAAAGCAATTTTTCATGGACTCCGGAATGTCAGCAGGCTTTGGAAGAGATAAAATGGTATTTATCGAGCCCTTCATTGCTCCATACCCCGAAGACAGACGAATAACTTTATCTGTATCTAGCTATCTCAGAGACAGCGGTAAGTGGAGTCCTAATTCAAGAAGAACGAGGTACGTAATTCCCTATTTATTATGTCAGTAAAACTTTAGGTGAGGCCGAAACTAGATATCCACACTTAGAAAAATTAGCGCTTGCTTTAATAAGTGCCTCTAGGAAACTAAAATCATATTTTCAGTGCCATCCGATATATGATGTAACAACTTATCCTCTACGAAATATTTTACACAAACCTGAGCTTTCAGATCGATTGGCCAAATGGGCCATAGAAATCGGCGGGTACGACATCGAGTATCGACCTCGAACCGCTATCAAATCTCAAATCTTAGCGGTCTCCGTGGTTGAATTTAAGCCGGCCTTCGTACCCGAGATTGAAAAAGAATTACTGATAAAATTGGGTACCTTTTCGGGAGTCTGGACCCTCTTTACGAACGGTGTCTCAAACACAAAGGGGTCCGAACTGGGCATCGTACTGAAATCACCCACAGGTAATGTAGTTAGACAGTCTATTAAAACTACAAAATTGACTAACAATGAGGCCGAGTATGAGGCCATGATTGCAGGTCTCGAACTAGCTAGAAGTTTGGGAGCCGAGGTCGTGGAGGCTAAATGTGATTCCCTCCTCGTGGTAAATCAAGTTAACGGGACTTTTGAAGTCCGAGAAGATCGAATGCAAAGGTAATTGAATAGATTACAAGTGACTCTACATCAATTTAAGGAATGGACTTTGCAACATATACTTCGAGAGCAGAACAGTGAAGCCGGTGCTCTTGCGAACTTAGGTTTGTCGGTCGAGGATGACGAACTCAACTCGGGGACTGTCGTACAACTCATGAAATCGGTAAACAAAGAAGTTCATGCCAAGATAAACTCCACAAGTATAACCTGGGATTGGAGAAACAAATATATAGAGTACTTCAAGAACGGGAAACTTCCATCGGATCCAAAGGAATCGAGAGCTCTATGCACAAAAGATGTACGGTTCACCTTATCCAATGATGGAACACTGTTTAGAAGGACCTTCGATGGTCCACTGGAAATATGTTTGGTACCGGGAGATACCAACTACATCCTACGTGATATTCACGAGGGAACTTGTGGGAATCATTCTGGTGCCGATTCATTGGTCCACAAAATAATCAGATCAGGGTATTATTGGACCGATATGAACAAGAACGCAAAAGAGTTCGTTCAAAAATGCGACAAATGCCAAAGACATGCGCCCATGATTCATCAACCCGGGGAACTTCTCCACTCGGTCCTATCTCCATAGCCCTTCATGAAATGGGGAATGGACATCGTCGGCCCCCTCCCATCGGCCCCAGATAAGGCTCAGTTTATTTTGTTTATGACTGATTATTTCTCTAAATAGGTTGAAGCATATGCTTTCGAGAAAGTCAGAGAAAAAGAAGTAATAGACTTCATTTGGGACCACATCATATGTCGGTTCGGGGTACCATCCGAAATTGTATGTGATAATGGAAAGCAATTCATCGGAAGTAAAGTAACTAAATTTCTCGAGGACCACAAAATCAAAAGGATCCTATCAACACCTTATCATCCCAGTGGGAACGGACAGGCCGAGTCGACCAATAAAACCATCATCCAAAATCTTAAGAAAAGATTAACCAACGCTAAAGGAAAATGGAGAGAAATACTACCCGAAGTCCTATGGGCGTACCGCACGACATCAAAATCCAGTACCGGAACAACACCATTCTCGTTGGTTTATGGAGCCGAAGCTCTTATCCCGATTGAGGTCGGAGAACCTAGCGTCAAATTTTGGTATGCGAAAAATGAGTCGAATAACGAGACAATGAACACGAGCCTAGAATTATTGGACGAAAAATGAGAAGCAGCTCTCGCCCGATTAGCCGCCCAAAAACAGCGGATCGAAAGGTATTATAATCGAAGAACTAATCTTCGATATTTTAAAATCGAGGACTTAATACTAAGGAAAGTCACCCTCAACACCCGAAATCCAAATGAAGGAAAACTGGGTCCGAACTAGGAAGGACCGTATCAGGTTCTCGAAATCATCGGTGAAGGATCCTACAAGCTCGGTGTAATATACGGCAAACAAATACCAAGCAATTGGAACGTGTCGCACCTAAAACAATAGTACTGTTAAGGTACAACCCTCGTATGTTCATTTATATTTCGAAATTAACCCTTGCAAGTGTTCGATCAGAAATATGGATGGATTATCCAACTCGAAGCCTTTAGGCCTGAAAGCACACGTTGTACTCTTTTTCACTTGCACCGATTTTGTCCCAAATGGGTTTTTTGGCAAGGTTTTTAATGAGGCAAACATTGATCGTGCTAACTTAGAACAATTCAACAGTATCCGAGGCCACTTTACAATCAACCTCGAATACTGGGGGGCATTACCCTTGAATATATAAAGTTCGATTATCAAGTTCGATGCAAGGAAGTTACTTCATGACAACAGGGTTTCGATGGGAAAAATTGTAAGAGCCAAATGGTCAAAACGAACCATGCTCGTGTAGTTTTCTCGATCCCTGATACAAAATATGAACACATGTATAATGACATAAAGAGAAATTTCTTCTTTACCGATATCTCATATCTCAGAATCCATCCTCTATTTCATGATCTATTATGCAAACAGGCTTAAGGGCCGACCATTACCCCATAAATCGGGGACTGCCAACCGAAAAATCAACGAGATCAAGCCCCACATAAGCCTAAGGGCTACATCACTTCGAGTTCGAGCAAAACTCTCACTCGACTATTAAGCCTAAGGGCTACTCTTACTTCGAGTTCAAGAAAGCACTCACTCGACCATAAAAGCCTACGAGCTACATTACTTCGAGTTCAAGCAAATACTCACTCGACTATTAAGCCTAAGGGCTGCCCTTACTTCGAGTTCGAGCAATCACTCACTCGACTATTAAGCCTAAGGGCTACTTTTACCTCGAGTTCGAGCAATCACTCACTCGACTATTAAGCCTAAGGGCTACTCTTACTTCGAGTTCGAGCAAACAATTACTCGACTATTAAGCCTAAGGGCTACCCTTACTTCGAGTTCGAGCAATCACTCACTCGACTATTAAGCCTAAGGGCTACTTTTACCTCGAGTTCAAGCAATCACTCACTCGACTATTAAGCCTAAAGGCTACTCTTACTTCGAGTTCGAGCAAACACTCACTCGACTATTAAGCCTAAGGGCTACATCACTTCGAGTTCGAGAAAAACTCTCACTCGACCATAAAGCCTGCGGGCTACATTACTTCGGGTTCGAGCTAACACTCACTCGACTACTAAGCCTACGGGCTACATTACTTCGAGTTCGAGCAAACACTCACTCGACTATTAAGCCTAAGGGATACTCTTACTTCGAGTTCGAGCAAAAACACTCGACTATTAAGCCTAAGGGCTACTCTTACTTCGAGCTCGAGCAAACACTCACTCGGTTATAAAGACTATAAGGTCCGACTTCGATCAAATTGCCTAAAGCCTCGAACTTATGAAAACTTTCATAAGGCATGAATGAAACAAAATCTTCACAAGGCAGAGAATAAGACAAAGATAAGTTGGGAAAGGAAAAAGATCTTTATATATATATAAGAGTATTTACAAGGTCCGATCAGGACCCTACACAAAAAGATTAAAATGGAAAAAAACCCCTATGTTTCCTGATTATCTCTGGGGGCGGTCTTTTCTCCATCGGGCTCCTCCCCGCTCTCAGACCCACTCTTGCTCTCATCATCATCGGAAGCCAAGGCTCCAGCATCGGCTTCAAGTTCTTTAGCCTTTAGTATCTCTTCGGTAAGATCAAAACCTCGAGCATGGATCTCCTCGAGGGTTTCCCTCTGAGATTGGCATTTGGCAAGTTCAGCAACCTAATGTGCTCGAGTTTGAGCGGTCTCGGCTGCCTCTCTCGCTTGCACTTGGGCGGCTTCAGCATCGGCCTGATAGACGGCCACGATTGCATCCGTCTCGACCTTTGCTTTCTCGGCCTTAGCAAATTCGGAAGCCAACCGAGCTTCAAGCTCCTCTATTTTTCTTGCTTGAGCCGAGCTCTTCTCCTTCATTCCTTGAAGTTGACTTTTGACTGATGATAATTGAGCTCGAGCGGTCTCTTTCTCTGCAGCAATACGGTCCATACCTTATTTCCATCCCATGGACTCTGCCTTTATCGTGTCGACCTCCTCACGAAACTGCTCGATTCTCTCGATATTCTGCTGCAGCTGTGAGATTGAAATGTTATTTTTCGAATCAAGCCCCTTTATCATTGGTAGAGCCCCCGGGATTTGGTCGACCCTGGCATTGTACGTTTCTACCCTCTTGTCATTGGCTTCGACTCGTTTTGTGAGTTCCTCGAGTAATTTAGTAATTCTGGGAGTAGTCCCCGATTCTTGCTCGTTAGATTTCACTATGGCAGGCTCGGTTCTGGGGGTGACTTCTCGAAGTGGATTGGAGACCGGCTTGCTTTGTGCGCGAGTTTGGCTCTGTAGCTGAGCTATCACTACTTGTTGGGCTTGCAGCATCTCGAAGATCATACGTAAGCTGGCCCCTATTTCCCCTGGGTTTTGGGTGTCTCGGGGTACGGATCGAGTACCGCCCTGAATGCTTCTTTCGCATATTTATCGAAGCCGCTCTTACTCATAAGCCCCTGAGAATTTTGTCCTCGATCAATCCTTCGATTGTTCCGAACTGCGTTGCGTGCTGAACCGTTGTTCACCCGATCTGCGACATATGGTCGATATCAATCTCTGTTTGACCTTTGTTCTCTGTCGGTCTGCTTTTGATTAATAACTGTCATGTTCTGATGAACGGGTCCGTGCGGGGCTCCCGACTGATCATCCTCGACCCTAATTTTCGATTGATATCGGTTGTGCACATCTGCCCAAGTTACCGCTGGATACTCGATCAAATTTTGTTTCAGCCGATGTGATGTTGTCGAACTTAGCCCGTCAACCCTTGGGCGAAGGCTTGTACGGCCCAGTCGTCTGCGACCGGGGGTAATTCTATGCGTTCCATTTGAAATCGGGATACGAATTCCCTCAGCATTTCACCCTGCCTTTGCTTTACTTTGAAGAGGTCTAATTTCCTCGTTGCAACCTTTATGGCACCAGCATGTGCCTTTATGAATGAATCTGCTAACATGGCAAAAGAATCGATGGAATTCGGCAGTAAATTGTGGTACCAGATCATAGCTCCTTTCGAGAGGGTCTCCTCGAACTTTTTCAACAGCACGGATTCGATCTCATCGTCTTCCAAATCGTTGCCTTTTATGGCACATGTGTATGAGGTGACATGTTCGTTAGGATCGGTCGTACTGTTATATTTGAGAATTTAGGGCATACGGAATTTTTTGGGGATTGGCTTCGGTGCCGCACTCGACGGAAAAGGCTTTCGATCTCCAACGACTCGGGGACTTTGCCCGAGTCCTTCTCCGATATCCCCTCACACAAAGATATGTTTCCCAAAGAAGTTTGGGGATATGAGTAAGTTTTTCTAACATTTGGGGGATGGAATAAAACAGTTGGAAAATATGTTGTATGAATCGAATTATCATTAATATGATCCTCGCTTAGAAGATAATTCAAGTCAAATGCCAGAAGCATTTGCTGATCCAAAATTAAATATCATATTTCAGCTACAAATGTTCCTATTAAAATTAAAGTCCCTGAAGAATAAAGTTTACTGTACGCATGAAGCGTGGTAGACCAATCGATTCCAAAGGTAACAATCCTTGAAAAGAATAGGAGCAAATGATCAAAATGATCATAATAAGGAGAAAATAAGCTCTGGAAGAGCCCACGACATAATATTTCATGAAACTCCAGAAGAAGTTCAGGTACCTGAAAATAAAGAAAGTGATGAGACCTCAACAAGTTATGTCGTTTGCGAACTGATACGAAATGATCGTCGACGATATATTTGATACATAAAACAACTGTAAAGCATAACTTGAGCAGTAAATGAGGGAACGGGGTTATAATATTCAAAATGATCGGCTGGGTCATTACATACCCGATGTACTCACAAGCAAAAAAGAGGTACAAAGGATAAGAGGTAGAGTAGCAGCTTTTGGGATATTTATATCCAAATCTTCAGAAAAATGCTTTAATTCTTTTCAATATTGAATAAGCAAAATCAATTTGAATGGACCGACGAATGTTAACAAGCTTTGAAGAATTTGATGACGTACTTCTCAAAACCAATCAAACCAAGGGATGGAGAAAGATTACTTGCTTACCTAGCTGTATCAGAGGTGGTAGTAAGCGCGGTGCTGGTGCGTGAAGACAAGGGTAAGAAATCTCCAATTTATTATATTAGCAAATCCTTATTAGCTGCCGAGACACAATATCCTCATTTAGAGAAACTTGCATTAGCATTGATAATGACATCAAGAAAGTTACAACCCTATTTTCAATGTTACCCTATTTCTGTTATAACTGCTTTCCTACTAAGGAATATATTGCACAAGCAAGATTTATTAGGGACATCGGTCCACGTCTAGTCCGCACTCAATAGTGAGTGGAAACAGTCATTGGAAGAATAGTACCCAACAAGAGTCAGGGTCGATTTTCACAGGGAGTTACTAGGGGTGTTAGGAGTATACACTTGACGAAAGCAAAAGGAATAACTAAATTGCACTTCCGCAAAAGGTTTTGATTTCTAATTCTAATTTTACTCTAACAATTATAAGCTAATACAAGAAACTAGAAGTGAATCAGTGTTTTGAGTGTTTTTCCAAATAATTAAAAAGCCTAGGGATGTGGCCATCACCTAGGTGTTCGTCTAATGGATAAAATACGTTACTACTTGTTTTATTGATTGGAGTGTATTATGGCTCTCAACTCTACGTTACCCACTCAATACCTCCCAGTCAAAGAGTGATTTTGCCCAATTTGGCTTTCTCAAGTCCAAATGGGTATCAAACAAAATAGTTGATATGAGCTCAAGTCGGGTTCTCACTATCTCTAGTTTGAACCCTTTAATTAGGCTAATCAAACCCTCAATTAGCCCAATTCCTTGTTAGCCAAGTTATCCTAGACTAGATCCCTCTTTCTCAAGTAGAGACTATGTCAAAAAGGCATGAATCAATATTTGCAACCATTAATTCTAAAATTGAAGCATAAACTAAGCTAAATAATCAACACCCAATCATAAACAAGCATTAAATTAAGTACCCATAAGGTTTACACACTAGGGTTGGGTCACAACCCTAGTAAAAGTTTAGCTGCTCATAGTAGGAATTGAAGAAAATAAATAAGAAATGCTAAATAAACTCATAATCTAAGATTAAAATGATAAAATATAATGTTTAAACATTAAAATAGTCACAAACTTCCTAAAATGGCAAAATATAACAGCTACAATAGCTCAAACTTCAACACTTGACCTAAAAATGTAAAACTCGTCTATTTATAGTGGCCCAAAATTCGCTGACAAAAATGCCCCTCAGGAGGTTCTGCGGCCGCATAATTCCATGTGCGGTCCGCAGATTTCTTCAGTTGCAAGATCTTGGATTCCGTAGCCGCACAATTTTGGATTGCGGCTGCGAAGCATCTTCTGTGATCGCACAATTCTTGTGCGGTCCGCACTTCAGTAAGGCTTCAGGACTTGGTCTTTTGCATACTCTCTGAACTTTGAATCATTTGTCAGTATAGACCCTGTTCTGCGGCCGCACATTGGCCAAATTCCTGCTAGGCTCTTTCACTTGATTTGCGGCCTTCTGCGGACCGTACTTCTTTAGTTCTGCGTCCTTTCTTGCCTTGTGATTCGGAACACTCCTTTTGGAGTCAGAATTCATCATGGGAGGCCAAACTTCCAACATTCCTGTAATTTCCACACTTTCATTAGTTTCACGAACATAAATCAACACTTTCGGACTAAACAAAAGCAAAACGGTGCTAATAAGTAGTCAAAATCCCCATTTATCAACTCCTAAAACTTAAGTCTTTGCTTGTCCTCAAGCAAATAAATTAGTTCCCACCTTCTAGAGTTAATGGTCATTTCGGCGATTCAAAGGCGAGCCATTCACACATCCGTTGGGACCAAACATTACCCACACTATTCATGCATTATCAACAAGGTGGCAAGTCAAATATTCATGCACATATAGTTCTAATGTGACATTTGAGCTTCAAGAATTGACTTTACTCATCAAGGACTCTTGTTCTATCATGTAGGTCATGGTGGACTCCAAACTCTTCCTCCTCTACTTTCCATTTGCCAAGCTCACTTAAGAAATTAGCACTCAGCCTTAAGATTCATGAAAGGTTCACTCATCTCTCACAATAGAATGTCAGAAGTACAACTTCAAGTACCATAGGCTTTCCCCTCATGTAGATCGCCACTAATATAAGCTCACTCGGTTTGAAATCAAGTAGGACTTCTTTCGGGTTGTAATGAAGGCTTCTGGATTAGGGTAGGATACCATATGGGTAAGTGGTTACACCTTTCCTTAAGCTTAAGTGGTTACACCTTTCCTTAAGCACTCCACACTTTCATTTCTCGGCTCACAATTGCCAATTCTTAGAGGCATTTTCTTTTCATTAGGGATTAGAGAGACTTAAAAACACTCTTTCTTGTTCATTTAGCTCTTTTTCTCCCTTTTTGATTGCTCGTGCTAGGGATCATTACCTCTTTTTGAATCCATCAACCCTTCCACTTATTCACGTTTTGCATTTTTCTTTTGGTTCTTTTCTTTTCTTGCCTTCTCTTTTCATAGAGATAATTTCTTTTCTCTTTTTGTGCCTTGATACCTTTTTCAAATTCCTCATCTCTCCCCAAAACTTATGTTTTAAGCCACTTGTTTCACAAGAGTGTTAAGGAATGTACGGGTGCTAAGAGAGGGTCACGACAAAACGGGTAAAGGCTTATAACATGGTTATCAAATGAGAAAGTCTAGAGGCTCTCTTGGGAATATAAAACTCAAACGGATTGTCATGCCATCCATCATTACCACTATTATTACCTAAACACAAAAATATCGGCAATAGAAAGCTCAAACGGGCCAATGAAAGCCTACAATCACTTCTCAAACCAAGAAAAACTTAGGATATTGCCTTGAAACACATTCAGGGGGCAAGTTCTAGACACTTCATATAGATACTTGAACTAGCAACAATTTATATCACCCTCACGCAACTAGATTGTAAAAGAGGATAGAGTCGAGAGCCTACTATGACTAGAGACGGAGCCTCATCAACCGCCATCAACCCAGCTGCCTTTGGGGCATCGATGGTTTTCTTCACTCGGGCCACCAGTATAGACCCATCATTTTCTTCTTCTTCTTCTTCTTCTTCTTCTTCTTCTTCTTCTTCTTCTTCTTCGTCTTCATCCCTTAGACACCGAACTGATTCTTCGGTCAAACGGATGGTATTCTTTCTCGGCTTATGAGCCGTCCTTGTCTTAAATTTTGGATACTCGAAAGTAGAAGCCCTTTTTCTTTTGTTGTCCTTCACCAGTTTCGGAACCGGGGCTGAAGTCTCTTCCTTGACGGACGGGGGCCTCATAACCACATCTTTGCCCAAGCCTACACACAAGAAAATTGGTTAAGTATAAAAAAGACATTTTGTTCGAATCATCGAAGAGATGGGAAAGAGGCTTACCATGAGTTTTAGCCTCCCATCGGCCCTTTGATAAGTCGCGCCACGAGCGCTCGGCATATGTGGAGGTCGAAGATAGGTCCCGTACCCAGCTCTCAAGGTTAGGAATAGCACCGGGCATCCAAGCAACCGCTACATCACGGAAAAGGATATCAGTGAGAAAGCAACGAAGGAGAAAAACAATAGGAGCTAACGGTAGAATTATACTTACGCTTCATGTTCCATTCCTCGGAAAATAGCATCTTCTCGGCCGGGATTAGGTTGGAAGTCTTCACTCGAACGAACCTGCTCATCCATCCTCGGTCCTTGTCCTCGTATATGCTCGATAACAACACTTTGTTAGCCCGGCGCTGGAGTTTTATTAACCCACCTCGATAGAGGCGGGGGCTGTACAATCTAATGAGGTGGTTGAGGGTGAAAGACATCCCCTCGACTTTGTTCACAAAGAAGCGGATCAGAATAATGATCCGCCAAAAAGAAGGATGGATTTGGCCTAGGATTATTTGGTATTGGCGGCAAAAATCGATGACAACTGGGTCGAGTGGGCCCAACGTGAAAGGGTAAGTATAAATACTTAAAAACCCTTTCACATGAGTAGTAATATCTTCTTCGGGAGCCGGGATTATCACTACTTTATTCTCTCAGTTGCAATCTTTCCTCAACTATTTAAGATGTCCCTCGGTTATCGAGAACATATACCTCGATACCGACTCGCATCGACCGGGAACCGGCGAGGCTTTGTCGATCTTAAAATCAGAGGTAAGGACACACCCCCGGGGAACACACTCCTCAGGTCGTGGCTCCACCGGTGTTTTATCGCCGGCGGGCCGCGAAAAAGAAGCTTTTTCTTTTTGAGGAACAGTTTTTGACGTTTTCGCCATTTGGATTTGAAGATTGAAGATAGAGGAAGATGACAAGATTTAGTGTTCTGAAGAGGGATTTTGCAGTGAAAATCGCAGATTTACATATGAAGAACTCAGAAGATGTGAAAAAAGAACTTAGAAAATTTGGAAATTGGAGATGTAAAAGTAAAAAATGGTAATGAGAGGAGCTATTAATAGGGTTGACAATGACGGTTCAATATCAGCAATGGCCGACCATCGTCTGACACGCATTTAATGCCTTGGTAACTGAACCGACGGGATATCTATCACGTACGTCACGGTCGGTCTCGATGCAAATGTCAGTGTATATCTAGTCATACCGTTGAAAAATCATGTCGTTTCTCGCTACATTCTTCCCGAGAAACGAGAGGACTATCTGTATACGGTCAAAACTGGTTTCGACCTTCGTATGATTAGTCAAGATTGAAACATAATGGACCAAAGGTCATCTTCATAATATCGAGATGAGATCTGAATCCAGGTTACCAAGCTCAAATTTATGGGACCGATCAAATATCGAGCTCGAAGACATTACCGAGCTTGAGTCCAAATCGAACTATGAAGTGAAGCGATGTCATCAAGCCTAAGAGTCAGAGACTAACCAATATCAAGCCCGATTCGATACCGAGTCCCGAGTCAATATCGAGCTCTAAATCTGGAAATCGACCAATACCAAATCCGACCAAGATCTATCCAAGAGACAAGAGCCGATACAGCCGCACTAAGGGAGAGAATCTCGACGGGAATTTGAGAAAAACTAATCTATCATGGGATCCCTACTATGTATTTTTAATTATATCTAAAGTAGAATCCCTCCACTATAAGAGGGATAACTACTATTTCTGTAAGGGGATCGAACATTAAGGCATTCATACACTCTCATATTATTGATATTCACAGAGAAAAACATATTGATATTCATATAGAGATTATCTTTTTTTTGGGTTTTGTATATTGATTCGTCTTGCTTGTTCATAAACCGTTTTTCACTCGATTCGGTTTGTATTTCATTCTTTATACAGTCAATACTCAATATATTTTTACTTACTTTTCGATTTGTGCCAAGTTATACCACGTATCCTTAGAACTACATATAAATTCAACTCTATCCGTTTTTCGGGTAAACAATATTATAAGTCGCTGCCAAAAATATCGACCAAAGAATTTGTATAGGACTACAGGATAGATTCCATGATTGACTAAAAATTAGCAGAAAAAACACGCAGAACTAATAGCATTTTCTAGAAAAATACAGAAGATATTTTCTAAGCAAAAGATATTTTCAATTGACATTTGCTAGAGTACACTTGTTTTCTTTATTTTAGTTTAATGGAAGTTATTTATTTTCGAGGAAAAAAAAGAGATTTTCTTCGTTTCCCATTTTCCTATTTCTAAAAAAGAAAGTTAACATTTTTCTTCTTAACTATTAATTTCTTGATATTTTTATTTTTGTACATAATATATACTCCATTAATATACAAAAAATAGCTACAGTATTATTTGTTAGAGCGACTATAAATAGTAGTTTAACTACCCATCGTAACCCACAAAATCCGCTGTCGTATTAAAATGCCAATTCTTAATTACCTAAATCACGTGGAATCAAATTTTCCATCGTGTGATCACATGCTCAACAAATCACTAAAGCAGTATTAATAATTCCAATACATATATTCACAGTAGCTCAGCTCATAGCAAGTCAAATCAGTTCTCCCAAATCTCCAATGGCTCATGATTCAACCAAACGACCCTTGAAAATCATCGCCGGCGCCGATTCATTCGGCTGCAACCTCAAAGACACCTTACTCTCTCAACTCCGCGCTCTCAACATCGACGTCGAAGACCTCGGCACCGACAAATACTACTCCGTCGGCGAAGAAATCGGTCGCCGAGTTAGCCAAGCCGCTAATAATAACCCCGCCGTCGAGACACGTGGACTCGTCGCCTGTGGTACCGGCGTCGGAGTCGCCATCTTCGCAAACAAATTCCCCGGCGTTTATGCCGCCACGTGTCTCAACCTCGATGAAGCGCGGAATGCTCGTTCCATCAATAATTGCAACGTTCTCGCCGTCTCCGGCATGAATACTACGCCGGAAGTGGCTGCCGAAGTTCTCAAGACGTTTCTAGAAACACCCTTTAGGTCTCCCTGCCCGGCTTCTGGATCAAACCCATGGCCTGACGAAATTGATCAATTCTTGGAAAATTCGGTTACTGAAATGTCAAAGATAGGAACTTTGGGGCCTAAATTGGAAAATGGGGAAAGGGGGGAATCTGGGACTTGTAATCTTTGTTCATTGGTAAAGGACAGAGAGTTTAAGCCAGTGGAAATAATGCCAGGTGGGTCAATGACAATAGTGAGGGAGAGTCCTACTTCAGCTTTTGTGAAGTTCACTGCAGGGAGTGTTGAGCCAGCTCATCATCATACATTTGGGCATGATCTTGTGGTGTTAAAGGGGAGTAAAAGGGTGTGGAATTTGAGTAAAGGGAAGAAATATGATTTGGGTGTTGGGGATTATTTGTTTACTCCAGCTGGAGATGTGCATAGGGTGAAGTATTTGGAGGACACGGAGTTCTTTCTCAAGTGGGAGGGGCAGTGGGATTTGGTCTTTGATGAGGATCATGCTGCTGCCAATGCTGCAATTGATAAGGAAAAGGAGAGTTGATTGAGTTCTTTGTTGCAATGTTTTACTAGATATGTGCTGTTTTGGTATGTCAATGTACTAGGGTCGATTTCCTTCCTTAAAATAAGTTAGTTGTGGTCTTTGACAGTTGTGTTTAATCTTGTATTGTTTGCTGTTCCGTTGTCATCTTTAAATAAACATGGCATTTGGTGTTAGGAGACTGTTTCTTTGTAAATTATGTTCCTGAATTTCATTTCCTCTTCTTTTTACTTCTCCTTGAGATGTGGTATATCTAAACTTCATAGCAAATTTTTATTAAAAAAAAGTACAGCTTCACCCCTTTCTCTAAAAAGAGCCTCAAGTTCTATCCATCCCAACATGATTGCATCCATCCATCTCTTCTCTGGCTTCCTTCACTTAACTGTTCACTTTCATTATCTTCTGTCTCATAAAAGAAAAACAACTATAACACGTATTAACTGATACTTTCTGGGCAAGGGATACAAAGTATTCATCCTTGCCTCCAACCTCCTCTCTCTATCATGTCCGATCCGTGTTAGTTATAACTAAGTAATAAAAATAAAATTTCATAAAAGTAGAAGGCTCATAGTATCAGGTGTTATAAAGTTCTTCTCAATGAATGATGAGCAATACGATCCATTTCACTAAACCTGAAGGGTGGCAGAATAGATACATCACTATGGAGATTTACTAATATTACATACAACATATTTTAACCTTTTGATTTCCATCTTGTGAACTCAAAATTTAGAAGAACTCTTCCTTACGCAATGCCTAACTGAGTTATGTTTGTATCTGCTTCTCGGATTAACAAAGTGGGGGGTGCTCTTCAGTATTCATTGGATGATTTCCAGTCATCAGACAAGACTCAACTCATCAGATACTGATACACCTTCAGAGATCTCGTTTGACTCAGCAGCAGCAATCTTTTTCCGCAACACCACCAGCTTCTCGCCAGCATCACATACGTATGCAGATGCTTGCCTACCTGAAAGAGTTGCCCCTTCCATGCTATCTATGTAGTCCTGAGTAAAACAGGCATTTTCACACAAGATGGAAGTTAACCAATGTGCTGTATCCTCAGCAAAACGAAATTATCGCAGGTTGTATTGCATACTTGGCTGCAGCTCATTGTTAAATTTCACATAAGACATATTTGTAATATTTGTTGCCGTTGCTATCATCGTGTAAAAAGGTCCTGATCCAATAACTTAAAGTTTCAAAGCCTCTAAACTGTCATTAGTTACATATGATCTCTTCTTTTTACAACAATCAAGACCAAGAAGTTTCTTGTAATACTTTCTCAAAGAGAGACCATTTCAATCAGACTCAGATACTATCAATGCATAACCCGTAAAGAATATACACTTCTATAGACATAATACGATTTTCAGCCATCCACCTCTTTTTTCTGGTAAATATTGGCCAAACAGATATTAAACTTGGCCTAAATCTTACTATCACTAAGATAAACTTTTTTCTTTGAGTAGAAGCATCACATGTTTAATACACGGATCAAAGTATTAAGAGTACTGGATAAAAGCAGACTACCTGTTTTGTATATGAGCCAGCAAGAAAGAAATTTTCCACTGGAGTCTTCTGATCAGGTCTGAATGGGTCTTTACCAGGTCCTTCACGATATAGGGATTGCCCAATTTTCACAACTGATGACCAGGTAACCTCAAGACCTTGGGAAGAAGGAAATAGTGCCAAAACCTGAAACCAATATACATTAAGGAGCCATTTGATTCACATCCTAGTTATGCAAGTGTTACAATGCAGAACACTTACTTTAAGGGAACTTTTGTCGTTAAATAGCTTAATCCCCGTACTGCTAATACACGCATTCTTACTAAATATTCTTCCCCCATAAAATTATACATAGTTCTCATATAACTTAACGCACGCATTCTTACTAAATATTCTTTCCCCCATAAAATTATACATAGTTCTCATATAACTTAACGCATATATTATTCAATACGGCTAACCATATGTTACATTAGTTATGCGAAAATTATTTTCTCTAATGCAGTCAACCAAATGCTACACTCTTTTTGAAAACCAAAGAAGTTCGCAAGGGCCAATGGCGCATAGTTTGAAACTCGGTGGATAATGGGCCTGCCCCTCTACCTATCTCCACTAGAATACCAAGCTTTTGTTTGCAGTAGGTTTTAAACCCGTAATGTGCGCCTAACACACATAACACGTGTTGCGCTCTTACCACTAGACCAAAGCCCAGGCCCTTGCAGATTACTCTGCAGATTACTCGGTTATTATGTATATATCATTTCCTGTTAAGTAAAATCATGTTCTAGATTGATTTGTTTTCCGGCTTAAGGATGCAATTTACGACATGTAGTTTGGATGATCTCTCTCCATCTAAGTAAATACCTTTTTCCCTGGCATAGTTTGATACCTTCTATCATTCACTAACCCACAAGAAAATGTGGTACCAAGGTTTTCGAGGAAAACAAAAGGCACGTACAAGAAGCCAAATTACCTGCTTTGACACTCTTTTTATGATTTCATCATTTAGTAGAGGCATGTAAGGGTCACCAGGTGTAAGGACACATCTGAAGGCACCAAGATAGAGGAGAATAGATCAGAGAAGCTAACTAGAAGATTTTAATTTGATCAGGATATCTATTGAATTGCTGAGCAATTTTCAGATAGTAAAGATAAGAACGTAATTCCTTACTGAAGCAATGAGCCTTGGCCCTCAATGTAATAATCTTCAGGAGATGCCAATGCAAGGTCCGCAAAGCAAGAGAAATCTGCATCTGGTGTATACAGGAGATTGTCCAAACCTGTAGCGCGCTTCAATTGCCTGAATTACAGAGAGAATTCTTATCTAACACACAGATATAGTAGTTATTTCATCATAAAAAAATTTCATATTGAGGAAAATAGTTGCTTCTGAGCCACAAATGTATCACCTCGAACGCTCCAAGTCCTGCAACTCTGTAACCCAGCCATTGTATCGTAGTTGTACTGTAACAACAGGCACTCCAACCAATTTGTAAATGTTGTCAAAGAATTCCAATTCCCTCCACTTCTGAGGTACCAATCGTTTAATTCCAGGGACATCACATGCTGCAATTAGATATCAGCCAAAACATTTTCAGTTTCATGCTGTTGAAAAGGAGGAAAATGAGAGGAAAGTACACACTAATCATATTGTTGATTACCAACCAGCGACATAGGCATCAGCTTTTACAACTTTCTTCTGAGTGGCCTGCACATATGACACCATAGCAGTTGATGAACACATCCACACTTTAAAGCAGCATGAAGTATATGCATAAAAGAGCCTAACATTTGAACCTATTGAAAGGTATTTTTTTCAAAAGTGATAAATCAATTTAAAAAAAAGATTCACCTTTGACATGGCAAGCCCGCTGACATACATACTGCCATCAGAGGATGTCTCATAGAGTACCTGTCTGCACCCCCACCTCATGTGAAACCTGTTAACAGATAAAGATTCAAAATTGGTAGAGCATAACTAGTTCATTCAGGAGAAATTTTAAGCTTAAATCTGCTGGTTCACAATAAGAGCAATTCAAGGCCAAAATCTGCTAATCCACAGTGAGCAGCTGTTTCCATATTTGGTCTTACCTTCCCCCCTTATCCAAGATGTATTTCTTAATTGGACCACTCAAATAAACGTCCGGAGAACCTTTAAGCATGCGTAATAGGGAAGCCTCCGTTTTAGTGGCAAATAATGCAAATATAGTGAGCATACACCGAGCACTGATATTGTCACAGTCAATGAATCCAAGAGCATATGCGACAGGATCCCACATCCTCTGGATGCTAGCACGCGTCCCACCTTTAGACATAAACCACTCTGAAAAGCTTACCTGAAAGTTGAAACAGATATTATAAGGAACAAGTAGCTGGGAGAGGACACATCCTTGCAGAGAAACAGGCTATCTGACTTGTTGATGAGAAGGAAGAAGAAAAAAGAAATAACCCTTACACTATCTAGATCACGTATCTGCTGCAACGCGCCATCTGGATCAACTAAAGCCCGCACCACTGGACTAAGGGCAAGAGCTACAGCATTTCTAGCCTTATCATAAATCTGCATTTAAAGGCAGGAACACGTTATGGGTGATCACATTTAAGACGAGCAGTAATCAGGGTTTGCAACAACAGCAACACAGAAATGACAATAACTGATATTCTTCTCTCTTCTTTTTCCAAGGAAAACCACGAATTAATAATGGTAGACAGCCAGCCCGAAAATCACTATTACACCATTCGACGGTCTATGTAAGTGAACCGTTAAGAAGGAGTTGATGTAGGTGCAGCAATAAATGAAGCCAAGAGTCAAATGCCAAAGGCATGATCATTAACAGTGATCAAACCAAGGATCTATACTGGACATTTTTTATTTTAGTATAAGAGGTACCATGAACTGCAAAATCAATTACGAAGAGGGAACTAGCATGTTACCTTTAGCTGATTGGTAGACAAAAATGCATTAATTCCGTGTAGGGGTGCTCCAACTGGAAAGCGGAAATCAAGCTCTGCATTGAGGTATGGATGGCAAATTAGATAGTAACAGACCATGTTAACTTTATATATTGGAAGACATGTTCCTCTAGGAGTCATTTGTGAAAGCATTTTAAAGTTCCCCTAGATGAAAGATTTTCTGTCGCACAAATAAAATCATACCCCCTATTTCACCCCCTTTATTTACAAATGTGTGAGTATGGTCCTTCACTAGCAGATTTTTTTCAGCACCCACCTACATCAACCAGAAAAAGAGAAATAGAGTTACTTAAATGATAAACATGAACAGAAAAAAAAAACTATCAAAACTCCTTGGCACTTTAATATCCATTGTCCTACTTTCAGACGAAGTTTAATCTTAGGCATTTCTACTGGCATAAGTACTCAGCACAAACTTTGGTCTAAATTTTGCAAATGCACCTTAGCTATGAGTGAGCAGTAATGCAGTTCCATTGCATGCTCAACGATTCAGTAAGTAGAAATACAATATAACTATGAACGGAGAGCTCTGTGCACCTTTTTTAACAAACGGAACAGATTATTATAGCAACCAAAGAACACATGCAGTCCCATTTCAATGTGGTTTCCACGTCTATCAACAAAAGATCCCACTTTCCCACCAATAAAAGGCCTTGATTCATATATATCCACCTGAAAAAAAGTAGAAAAAATAAAAATTCCAGGTCACAGGGAAAAACACAAAGACAAAGGCTGCTTTTTCATTTTTTGTTTTTCGGATAATAGTTCTGCTGCAGAGTAAACTGATTATAGCAATTTTTGGAAGGGGATGTTAGGCTTCGGAACCTCATGTCCTTGATCCAAGAGCTCCACAGCAGTTGACATGCCTGCAAGCCCAGCTCCAATAATAGCTACTTTCAGCTTTGGCCCCCGATAATGTTCAGGTTCAGGTGGAAATAGCCCTTTTGGAGCTGCAAGTTGAAAATTTGTTTCATTAGCAGTAGATTGACTTATATAACAGGAGATCGTCCTTCCTGGTCTCTAGACACTATACCGGAACTAATTTTACCTTTTTCAATATTTTAGTACAACAACTGTTTATCTTTAAGTTACAAAAAAAGTATATATTTCTGTCTAAAGAGAGAAGATTGAAATGATTGTGAAGTTTTTTAGTTTTCCAACGTTGCCTACGCTTTTGTTCCAATAATAGTGAAACAAACCAAAAAGGAAATAACATCCTGATATTCTTGACATATCCAGTCCTAGACTGATCCTGCGAAAGCAAGTACACAAAAGGGAATGAATTGTCTCAACCCTTTCATCTTTTAATCATTCCCGCCCCACCCTCTCCCCCTTCCCCAACCTCAAACACACACATCTTCACAGCTTAATTCAATCCAAAACTATTGTGGACCCTCTGACCTATGATTGCTCTTTTATTGGATTAATGGTTTGGATGTGATGCATTGGCACTATTTCCTTGCTAAACAAAACTTGACATGAAATGCAAGAAGCCCTAGTTTGCTAGTCATTATTCCTTTTAGAAGAAATCTATGATACAAAAGAATACAGGAAAGTACAAAGAACCATCAACCTCAAAGTGAGCTGACATCCTTAAAAATCCTATCGTCCACTAAAACTTCTGAATTTACAACACAGATAAATACCACCACCTTAAGTCAAATGTTCCAAGTTTAAAAGCAAGGCTCCAAGAGAAAACACAAATGTGCAATCAAGACATACACAAAACAGTTTTTTTAAAAAACAAACGGCTGATATCCAAAGCATCCAACAAAATACACACAAAAAAAAATATTAACCTCAAAGTTCGTGGCTTGGTACCCACAGAAATATTATCTTCCACCAAAATTAGAGAACAAAAGTCAAAGACAAAAGACACTTCCAACCGAGCTATACACATAGGAAAACACAATTACTTAACACCCTTTCACAATTCAGTTCAATATCTCAAACTATAGTCCAAGATTTCTTCGATACACAACATTGGATGAAAATTTAAATAGGGAAGTGGATAAACTTTACCATTAGTACTCATATCAGAGACCATGGAGTCCAAATCAGCACGAATAACTGACTTCCGGGTCACAAACCGGTTGGACAAACGGGGACCACGGAAAACCAAGAATCCAGCTGACCCATTTGGCAAAATATGTTTCTTTCCAGTAGCAGAAGTTGCAGGACAACAAAGATAAGCTGAAGAAGTAGCCATTGAATTGTGCTATATACAGCAAAAAGGAAAAAAAATGGAACCTTTTGTTGTCAAATGCCAAGAAAATGGAAGAGATGGGTAAAACAAGAAAGCATGAAGTGAAGGATAGAAAAACAAAACAAGAAGAAAAGGTATCTAAAGATTAGGAGATGCTATAAATGAGAAATTTGGCAGATGTAAGATGCCAAATAAAAACCTTAATTGGTGCTAAGTTGTAGTTCAGTTAGGTGCCGAATGGGAATTGGGTTGTTTTTGGATTTGGCTTTTAGTGATGTGCGGTTGGTTATTGGATGAGACTAGAGAGTGAAAAGAGAGAGCAAGGTAATGGTGGTGTGTTGCCGCCACCACCACTACTAAAATATTAGTGCGCTTAAACAGAAAATAATTTGTCAGTCCATTAATAAGCGAAGCCAAACATTTAGTTTGGGACGGTTTACAAGGATAAGGTTGGTCAATCAAATGTCACTATAGTTATTTCATAGTACAAAATTTCTTCGGAGCAACTCAATCTTGTCAATATCAACTCGATGCTCTCCCTAAGTTAAATCTTGACATAGAATATTAAAAAATACAAATAAAAATAAAAATAACTTTTTAACCCCTAAGTTATTATATTATATTTATTTTACTTGTATTACTTAATTTAACACATTCAATCTATATTTAATAAAATATGTCATTATATTTCTCATAACGGAAATTCATTTCATAGGATGTATAAGAATAATACTAAATTAAGGGATAGCAATATTGAGATAAGTAATGGTGTGTATTAAAAAAACATACATTACATAATTTTTTTTAAGAAAATAATTTGTTTATAAAAATACCCTCCACGTGCATTGAAAATAATTTAAAAAATATTTTGAAAGGACAGCTCTATCTTTATATATGTTTATTCATATATTAAAAATTACGATATTACTAATGTCATGATTTGTGTATGGCTTTAGTTAATTATACCTATGTTAAAAAATATCACTATCAAATAAAGTATTAATAATATGAAAGTTAATATATTATTATTTTTCTTAATAAATCCTACCAAACTAACCGTAAACCTAAGGTTCACCTCTTTCTATCCTCACAAATCACAACATCGTAACGTTATCAGTGTTGCGAAATTTTTTACATTACAAGTCTCCACAATTGAAGCACACTTTAGTTGAGGTGTGAAGTAGTATTGTAAAAATGGGTTGCAATTACTACTGTCACTCCATTTCTCAGAGGCTCCCTCGCTTTATTTCTTATACCCCAATTCCAATTCCGAGTCTCAGATCCCCAATTTCCCCTTTCCGCCGCCGGCAATTACGTTCATTTGCCATTTCAGCTGCCGGCGGCAGTAGCTTCACCTGGAACGACGTCCTTCAACTCCCCGAATCTCCTCAAAATGACTCTTCTACCCTCTCAGCTTTCTTCGATAAAATCAAGCTCTGTAATCGCAATTTGGAGAAGCAAAGCGAGTTCATGCCTTTCGTTATGGAAGACCAAACGATTGGGTACGTTCACCATGTGTTTGCTGATTATCTTAAGCCATTTCAAAATGTATTCATTTTCCCCCAAAATAATAGTAGTCAATATTGCACTTTACATCCAAACCTGAGGACACCTGAGGATCGAACTAAAGCTGTAGCCAATGTTGTGAAGTCTTTAGGCGAATTAATTCCAGGCATTAGAAATGAGTTATATCCGGTAGTTTCATCTTTCGGGGAACCGGTATTTTTCTCGCTGGAACGAGCAGCTGCGCCGTATTATGGTATAAAAGCTTATGGGATTCATATGAGTGGCTATGTTGAGAAAAATGACCAGAAATTTTTATGGTTAGCTAAGAGAAGTGCAACAAAATCCACTTATCCAGGAATGCTGGATCATTTAGTTGCAGGGGGATTGCCACATGGCATTTCTTGCTGGGAGAATGTTGTTAAGGAATGTAAAGAGGAGGCAGGGATACCGAGGTCTATTTCGCGTCAAGCTGTGCCAGTTGGAGCTGTGTCGTACGTTGACATAGAAGGATATAGGATGAAGAGAGATGTCCTGTTTTGTTATGATCTTAAGCTTCCTGCTGAAGGCTTTGCTCCTCGTAATGAGGATGGGGAGGTTGAAAGTTTTCGATTGGTCCCAGTTACACAAGTTGCAAATGTCATTCGAAGTACATCGTTCTTTAAAGCAAACTGTAATCTTGTCATTATTCATTTCCTTTTCCGGCATGGGTACATCAGACCAGAAGAGTTTGGGTACCTGAGGCTACTGCAGAGTTTGACAAGTGGGTGTTGCTCTTAAGTATAGTCAGATGAGCAGTTCTGTCATTTTTGGGGTGACTATGAGCTCTGTATCGAGGAAAGAACAAGAAGGAAAAAAAATAGGATATCAATGTATTACGTGGGCCAAATTCAATAATATGCTGACGACCAAGTTCGTTAATTGATCTTGAACACCCATTCTTGATTCTTGAATATTTGAAAAGTAACCCTTTTGTGTCTAGCAATTATTTACGTTTGGTTGGATAACTAGTTAGCTCCTTCCATTCAATCTAACAAGATTAAAGTACCTCTGCTGGAAGTCCACTTGATTTTATCCTTGTTATGGATTGCAGTAAACTCAGACTTGATCCGAATTAGAGTCTAAGGTGGTGAGAGTTTTATCCTTGGATAATAAAAAGAGGTCTTTGTTATTGTACAGTTGCTTGAGAAAACTGACATGTCATGTATTACTTTGATGTATGGTGGATAACTTTCTAAATTATTGCAGACATTTCTATGAAATTTGACTAAATGGAACTCAGATATCCATATATATGCCCCTATTACATGCCTTCATTGTGTCATCGGTGGGCTTTGCTTATGTTTTGGCTTCCTTTTGGGAGAACTTGGCAGTCAGGATTTGCCTATATCATTGACTTTGTTGTATTTAACTGATTCTGTTGTCTGAAATGATTGTGCAAGTTGGTTTTAGTGAAGTGTTATTTCACTTTGATACTCCTTTTTGTTCCAACTGTTGCAAATCAATTCAAGGCAATCAGTGATGATGGTATGCCAATGCATCAGAGGCTATACATGAGGGGTAAAGTGTACATTCAGTTCATTGTGGAATTTAGAGATTCTCTGAGCCCAGAACAGTTGAAGGCTCTAGAGGACGATCTTATCACCAAGACCTCAATCACAGTACTCAGACAAGGAATTGGATGAGTGTGAGGATACAACATTACATGATGTTAATATTGAGGAGGAATGCTAAGCAAGCAGCAGCTCAACGAGAGACATACGATGAGGATGAGGGGATGCATTGTGAATTGTGGAGCACAGAGAATACTGAATACAGTGTGCTCAGCAGTAACATACTTCTCTAAAGAGGTTTTTGGTTAAATAGTTGATTGGCTTTAGGGAGGGCGAGAAATAGTCCGCCTTGAACTTTGCTTCTTGCTTTGTTTATTGTATCTGTTGTTGTTTTGGAATGTACTCGGGAAGTCAAGACAGCTGCTTTATTGAAACAGAAATAGATATATCTTTCCAATTCAGGACTAATGGATTAGTTTTCATGTAGCAAATGCTCTTTTGCAAGCTAGATCGCTTTATTCTGTGACTCTGCGTTTGGACAAAATCTGTGTTGAAGATGAAAAAAAGTATGACAATTATTGTGTTTTGGTAGTTGTAGTTTTTCTCAACAAAAACAAAAAAAAAGTGCGAAAATTGAAAATTTGTGACTAGAAGTTGAAACCACCTCTAAACCACTTTTGAAATTCAAATTATTTTCAAAACGAAAAAAAACTCATTGACAACAATTACCTCAAGCACGAAATATTAAGATGTTTTCAACAAATTGCCTTTTAGGAAACAAGAAATCATTTATTATTGAATTTACCATTGTTCAAATTAGTAGAAGTATTATTTAAGTGAGACGTTTTATTTATGAAAGATAAATTGTACTTTCTTGAAGTTGTGCAAAAAAGTAAAAACTTCAAAACAGAATATATTGACCGGAGTGACCTACTAGTAATTGTCATTTTAAAAAAAAAAGGAATTTAATATATATCCACTATGGAGCAAAGCAAACTGACAGGTTGGGAAATGGCGGGTATGTGTTGCTATGGAAGGCTCTCACAGACCCTCATGAACCAGGTTTGGTTAAAGTATAAAATTACCATCTTCTTGCCCTTGGAAAATCTCTGCTCCCTCAGTTGATCTCTTGCAATTCTTGTTTTGTTTTTGTTCGAATCAGAAAGTGCAAGGTTTCTACTGCTGCTCCCCTGCACCCAATAACCAGAAGATGAAAACCCAAACTCCCAAATTCTTGAAAGTTGCTGTGACTGGTGTTACTGAACTCCTTAGGCTCTTCACCTTCTCCTCACCAATTAAAAGAAACAGGTTATTGGAAATTGTCATTGGATGCATTTTCTCAAATTGGGTAAATTAGTATTTTTCAAGATTTAGTATGTTTCCTGATTAATGTTTTGACAGATTGGAGATATCTGATGATGAAGGGGCTGAAGAACCTTTGGTTTCTAACATAGAAGATGTTCTAAAGATTATCAAGTCAGATTATGAGCAAGCTTATTTTGTTACAGGTATATCCTTGTTTATCTCTTAGTATATACTTCCCAAATAGCTGCAGTTCTGAAGCTAACATGGGAGTATAAACATAATTCATGGACTTTAGTGAAGATTGAATTAACATACACAGAGGCTGTTTAGTTAAAATCTTCATGTCAAATGTCTGTAGCAAAGATTCTTTTCTATTTCCTGATTTTGAGTATATTACATTGACAAGAGTGGGTTGCTCTAGTGGTGAGCACCCTCCACTTCCAATCAAGAGGTTGTGAGTTCGAGTCATCCCAAGAGCAAGGTGGGGAGTTCTTGGAGGGAGGGAGTCGGGGGTCCATCGGAAACAGCCTCTCTATCTAAGGGTAGGGGTAAGGTCTGTGTATACACTACCCTCCCCAGACCCCACTAGTGGAATTATACTGGGTTGTTGTTGTTGTTGAGTAATATATTACATTATTGTTTAAGCTTATTTGTGTGGTTAAAGATACACTGGTTTTTGGCTGATTTAGAGCTTTCATTCAATTTAGGGCTCTTCACCAGTGGAATTTATGCAGAAGATTGCATCTTTGAAGATCCAACTATAAAATTCAGTGGTAAGGGGGATTAATTTCAGTATCTGATGGCACAGTATTTGACATTTGCATCACAGTTGTGGCACATCAAGGAATATACTTGCTTATTCCTAAAATTTTGAAATCGACATTTATTTTTGTAAGAGAAGCATGCCCCGCACTCGGTGTTAAAGAATATTAGAAAAGTATTAGGCTGTTCAATTTTTTGCCTTACACTCTTGGGTTGGATGCTGATATTCTTTCACATAGTATCATAGATAACCTTTAATAAACCCATTCCTTTCAGTAGTAAGTTGGATCATACCTTAGAACTAAGATTATGCATACAGGTCGGTGCATTTGGAGGTTGCATAAGACACGGTCAGCCCATCTATTAATGTGACCTCTAATTTTACCCGCTCTGTGTACTACTAGCACATTCCGTAGTACTGCCATTTTTTTTTTTTGGTTTGCATAAACATCTTAGCTGTCAGCTAATATCACTGAAGTTATTCTGTATGTGATAAGTTCATTTTGTAATATCCCTTGTTTTTGTCTCTTTTATGCTGCAGCTATTGCTAGTGTCAGTAATCTAGGCATCTATCTCAGTTTCTGGACTAGCTTAGGAGTAGTATGTTCCATTAGATGAATAACAACAGGAATTAACAATCTTTCAAAGCTAGAAGTTTACTGATTTCAACAACCCAAAAGATAATTCATCTTATCTTATGATTGTGTAATCCAGGAAGGGACTTGTATTCCCGCAACTTGCAATTGCTGGTACCATTTTTTGATAGTCCATCAATCATATTAGAAAAGATTGAGAAGGTATGTACTGTCAGTTCACTAACAGTATTAAAGAATAAAAAGAAAAGCAAAACAAATCCAAAATAGACTTAATAACCGCTGAATGCTTAGTGGGAAGTGTTGTCAAGCATTGGATTCTTTTAAATGTGTCCAAGCATTCTTTTATAATTATTGTGATATGTCTGTTTCTTTATTGCATTTACAATATTCAAATCTTCCTTTCCTCTATCAGGAACATTTTGTTTAATGCCTATCCGCCTGATGTACAGGGTAATGATTCTGATACAGAAGTCGTAGTGGCATACTGGAAACTGAGGTGCTTGGTTCTATTCTCATATTTTTGGTAGCGTAAAGGCTGAATATTTGCTTACACAGTGTTATTTACTGCTCTCCAGCTCAAAGCATTTGATGTTTGTTTCTGTCAATTATGCATGTTTGATCCTGATAAGTGATTAAATCTGTTAGCTTCCCGAGAATCCAGTATACCTAGTTAAGAAATTCCCTATTGGAGTTGATTATTATCAGATTATTTGTTTACATAACTAAACCTGCTTTGAAAAGGTTAGTCATTATTGAACTGAATTGTGGAAAACCTCTAAACCACATGAATGATTTCACTCACAAAAGTTGCTGCACTTTGTCTTCATTCACCAACAGACATCCATTTCTGTATTCTTACAAATTGCATCTAGTGTTTTAGTATTAGGGTTATGCTCACATACAGTTTTGTCCATGGGATTCTTCTTCCAGATATCTAGGTGGAAGTTCCATAGTTGCCTTGACACTCGAGAATTTGGAAACCTGAAATTTTCTCTTTGACGTTATGTGACCAAAAACTCATCCAACTTAGCTAATCTTTAGTTTTCAACTTCCTATTAGAAAATGATGTCTTTCTGGATGTAAAAGAATATCAGAGTTGTCTTAGGATTCTTATGATTGTAAACATGCTAACTTTTCATCTTTCTTGTAGAACATCCCTCAAACTTCCATGGAGACCTCTCATCTCTGTTGATGGAAATACAGTCTATGATCTAGATGAACAATTCAAGGTAAGTAAAAAAGAGTTGATCTCTTCAATTCAAATACTAGAGCATCGGGTGTAATTTGTTACTGGGTAATTTTCTTCCCTCATATTGATTCCTCCTATCTCTAAACAGATTGTTAAGCACGTTGAGAGCTGGAACATTTCTGCTCTTGAAGCCGTTGGCCAGATTTTTACGCCTGGTTTGAGGAGCTTTAGTGAGTGAAAACTCTACAGAGGAAGGTTTCTTAGCTGAGGATTCTTTCTAAGAAACTCATGAAGAATAGGATTCTTCTATTTGAGCCCCATTGCTTCTCCAACATAACCTCTCTTCTATAGCCTATAGCCATTATTCTTGAATTTGTCAGCGATAATTCAGTAGAAACTGTTTCTAGTGACTTGGTAAGAACCAATTCAAATGAATGAGCAAGTCCCATTTTGAAAATGTTCAGATCTTCTGGAGAAGTGTATGAAATCCATGCAAAAGAAGAGGAAAATCAGCTAATGGCAGTGTTAGAAAGTAGACATGCAAAACCAAGCTGATTATTCCGTGGGGCTACTAGTTAGGTGATATTTCACATGATCAGGAACAAAATTGCAGGTTGCTCTGTTATTACAATTTAATACTCATAAATAATGTGAATAACGGAACGAAAAAAAATCAATTAATCTCAATCTTTCCTCCATGCATACAGTAACAAAGAAAATCCTCCAGTACTACTCCCACTTGTAAATCAATTAATCTCAATCTTTCCTCCATGCATACAGTAACAAAGAAAATCCTCCAGTACTACTCCCACTTGTAAATCAATTAATCTCAATCTTTCCTCCATGCATACAGTAACAAAGAAAATCCTCCAGTACTACTCCCACTTGATCTTATAGATGACCATGAACTCCTCCCACATTCGCTACTCTCCTCTGCCCACTGCAACACACTAGAGCACGACGGCGACGGCGACGATAACAAAGAAACTGACGGTGGTGCTGACATCGGCCCGACGGTTGCCGACAAACTTTTCCTCATTAGTTTCTTCTCGGCGCCACCCATTTCAGGCCAAACACCACCATCACCTACTTGGAACACAAAAACACCATGTCCATGCCCAAATTTATTATGATTGCCACATTTGTTTTTATTTACCCAATTGAAGACATCCCAAAAAAAGTGTACCTCCACTTGACCAACTAAAATTCTTTCATTGCCCCTAAATTTCCACCCAAGTCTTTTCACTACAAGACTTGTTTTCCCATCCACTTTCACTTTTAGCACTCCACCCCCACATTCTATCACAAATTCATGTTTGACCCCCATAATCCGAGCCCGAGTAGTATAACTCCTACGTCCAAACACATGCTCTCGCCTCGACAACAAAGTCAGCTCGCCCGAGCAACAGCCCGAGACCAACCTGGCCCGGCCCGTTAACTCCGTCAACATATCACCAAGAAAAAACTCCAATCTTGCATTGGAGGTGATAGCAATGTAAAAACGCCCTTCAGGATCAGCTGAGTTTTGATTAAACTTGGCATGTGTGAAGTCCCAATAGATCTTCATTTTTCTATGATCACGTTGGATCGGGTGGATGGATTTGGATCCGGGCCGGGCTTTGAATAATGCAAAGGAAGATTGGTGAAGAGGAATGGTGATGGAGAAAAGATCAGGTGCATGGAGTAATAAAGAATGAGAAAACATGTTCTTGGACCAAGTGACTGTAAGATAAACTGGTGAGTCACAAATCTGAGCTTGGTAAATACATGTAACAAGGTTTTGAGGCACTTGTGAAGTAGTAGTAGTAGTAGTAATGTTTGATGAAAGACCAGAATGAGGAATACTAAAACAAGCAGGAATCATATTTTTCATCCTACCACAATATGACTTCTAAATGTTGGAACTAATTCAAGAATGGGAAGATTTTGCTTAAGGTTAAGGATGCTTTTATGGTATATTTTGAGGTGTAGAAGAAGATGAAGTTACTGAAAAAGTTAGCCATAAGTGAAGTGTAATGATGAGTATAAGGAGGGATTCTATATATGAGTTGGTTTTTTTTTCTTCATGTTAGAGCTAGCTTGATTAGCGCCATTGAAAGAGAGAAAAAAGCTATATATGATTTGCTATCTTATGAGTATTTATTTGTATGTGAGCTGGGAGGCATTAGCAAACTTCAAGACTTAAAAGTCACCACAGCAGGTAACACAGACTTGGTTCTCTGCTTACTTTATCCTCTTCTTATATATATTATCCTACATTTATTTAAGTGAAAAAGACAACTGTTATCCCATGCCTAATACTTTCAAATTTTTAAAAAAAATTCTATTACATTAGAGGAGCAGGAAGGGAAAGTGAAGAGCTACAATAAAAATTGTGTGATAAAATCCAAATACACTCTAAGCTTCAAGTGTTATAAGCTTTTTAGTAACTTAAAAGTCAAAGTAATGCCGGTCAATGTTTAGTTGTGAAATTTTTGATTTTCAAATCAAAGGCTGGCTTCCATAATTCCTGTTTGATTTGCTAAATTCCAGAAACTACATTTAATTGTAAAGTCTATGGTCTAACTTGTTGGTAGGACACATATGTGAAGTTATTCCCCAACAATTAGAGATAATCATGGGTAAAGTTAGGGAATTGGGTTACAGCTATATATAGTCTAATATAGAGTCTGTTCCTTTTTAATTCATAAGTATTATTGACCCCTATGTTGATTCAATAAATGAAAATTATACCTAATAACATGATTTAACATCTTAGAGTACTCCCTCCGTTTCAAATTAGATGAGGTATTTTTCTTTTTAATTTGTTCCAAAATAAATGACACATTTCTAAATTTGAAAATAATTTAACTTTAAACTCTTCATTTTATCCATTTACCCTTAATGAGAAGTTTTTATAACCACACAAAAGTCATGGCCCCACAAGTTTCAAAAGTTTTCTTTTCATTTCTTAAAGTCATTGTCGAGTCAAATTTACTCGTCTAAATTGAAATTGAGGAAACAATGCTTTTCCAAAAAGAAAGGCTATTATTATAGGAAAAAACACTAGATTTTAAGATGTCATCCTCTTCTTTCAGAAAGAATGTTTATTTAACCATAAAGACAAGATTTTCCTTACCCTCGTGCAACAGCAGCCAGCGACACATTCTTTGTCATACACATTGAAAAGTACTTAGATTATTTCAAATCAAATGTGACCTTTATTGTTACGGCAAAGAGCCAAGTATACCTTTTTATTTTCGAAAATGGTTTAAGAATACTCATCGTTATATTATTGGGTTATTTATACCCCTGCAGTCATACTTTGAGTTCAAATATACCCCTCATTTAAACGGAGGGACACGTGTCATCGTCCTGTTGGTCAATTCTAAATATTTCCTAATTAATTAAAAAGACTCATTATCCATACCCGAAAAATAATTATTTTTTTTGTAAAAACTGGAAAAAACTAAAAAAATATTTTTACTAGAAACTGAAAAAAATGAAAATATTTTTTTTTCCAGTTTTTACAAAAAACTGCTTTAAAAAAACTGAAAAATATTTTTATAAAAACTGGAAAAAAAACTGAAAAGTAATTTTCTAAAGCAATTAAAAACTGAAAAAAACTGAAATATTTTTAACTAAAAACTGAAAAAAAAATATTATTTTTTCAGTTTTTACAAAAACACTGCTTTAGAAATTTGCTTTTTAGTTTTTTTTCCAGTTTTTATAAAAATATTATTTTAGAAAATATTTTTCAGCTTTTTTTAAAGCAGTTTTTTTGTAAAAACTGGAAAAAAAAATATTTTCGTTTTTTTCAGTTTTTAGTAAAAAGATTTCAGTTTTTACAAAAAAATATTGCTTTAGAAAATTGATTTTCAGCTTTTATTTTTCAGTTTTTTCAAAAACATTGTTTTAGAAGAAAAAAAATTCAATTTTTTCTAAAGCAGTTTTTCTGTAAAACTGAATTTTTTTTTCTTTTTTTTTTCCAGTTTTTAGTAAAAATAATTTCAGTTTTTTCCAGTTTTTACAAAAAAAAAATGCTTTTTGGGTATGATTAATGAGTCCTTTTAATTAATTAGAAGATATTTAGAATTGACCAACAAGACGATGACATGTGTCTTTCTGTTTAAATGAGGGTTATATTTGAACCCAAAATATGACTGCAGGGGTATAAATAACTCAATAGTATAACGAAAAATATTTTTAGACCATTTTCGAAAATAGAGGGATATATTTGACCCTTTGTCGTTCTTGTTAAAAGTACACTCTATAGACTATACTAATTAATGCGAATACATGATACTATGATATAGAGAAAAGGGCCAAAATTGTCTGAACTATTGAAAGACAGCATAATAATACCCTCCATTTGGTTTTGGTTTCAAAATTACCCTCCCTCTTAGTGCATTGGCTCAGTTATGCCCCTCAAAATTAACAGTCTCCATTTATGATTTAACCCATTAAAAAAATATTTCCATGCTGATTAGTTTTGTGAATTAGCAATCCATATTATATTCTGCAAAAAAAAAAAAAATGACTTATGTCTATTTTCGCGAATAAAATTTTCCCACTTTTACTCTCAAGAAATCAAACAATAACATGCATACTTATTTATTTTACTTTTTTAATTGAATAAGTCTAACATTTTCATCTATTCGGTGAGTGGAAGTACAAAGACGGAAAACTCAATCTAAACACAGAAATGAGCAAAATTTACGCTATATAAGTTCCTATATTTCCTGTATCCTTTTAGTTTACCTTGATATAATAATAAAAAAACATAAAGGAGAACAATTTTTCAGCCTCCTTAATGACTTAATCAATAAACTAGCTAGTTGGTATCAAGGAGATTTAAAATATAATGGAGCTAGCGAACACATGAAAATATAAAGGAGTGCACATATGTCTCAACCTTGTAGCAAATATAGAGAACACCAATGAATACTATCACACTACCCTTGGTAGATATTTCAAATTAGAAACTAGGGTTAATTCTGGAAGTCATAGAATAAGGGACATTTTGCTGAAAAAATAATCCACTCTGCAGCCTTCGCGAGAGACATTATCATTACCCTCGTAAACTTTGAACAATTTAGTTTTTGTTTTTAAATGGAAGAAATATTTTTTATTGATTTAGCTGCTCTAATTATAGAAAAGAAAGTGTCAAATAACCTGGACGACACAAAGTAATCCACTTGATCAACATTCAACTTCCTTATTGCAAGATAAGATTATGATATTGCTTCTCTTCATCAATGTCAAGAAGGAAACTACAGATTTTGCCTCGAGCTTAGACTTTGGGGGAAAAAATTAAGGATTTGACATGACGCATATGTTCATAGTTCCATTTAATACAATTTTAGCTTAAAAAAACCAAACTGATTAGGTTGTATTTACTATATGCATATATCGTCCAAACATAAAATTAATATGTATTGATTGCCTGATGAATAATTGGTAATACATCTTCAAGATTTAGTTCACGTTTCCACACAATAATTTTCCTCCAGGAATATACTAAGTACTACTAAAGCTAAAATATCTAAACTCTCATAGCTTGTTTGGAAAGTTTTTATGTAATTGAATTTGAGTGTTGTTTAGTGTAATTACGTAATTTGACATATTTGTATGTACATTTAATTACTTAGTCCACGTGAAATTATGCATAATTAGATTGAGGTAACTACACTTTGCAATTATCAAAGGCGATAAAGAATTAATGGTAATGATATAGTATAATATATGATGTTTCAAATCCTATTTTTTTTCTTTTTAAATATATATATATTTTAAAAACTCTTTTCCTCCTCAGATTTGTCTCTCAAAACGCACTTCACGCTCCTAATTCTAGCCTCGTTGCTCCTTCTACCTTTTTTTTTTCTTGCCTACTGCATACTTTCTCTTGCTGTGAATCTTTTTAACCCTTTTTATTATTTTATCTATAGTCTTCTTGATGCTAATGCAATTGTGTAACACTACTCAAATCTATAAAAGTTTCAAGACACGTTAAATATAGAATTTAATTTTTTAAATCTTAAATTATACTTCTATTATTGATTTAAACCCTTGTGATTGACTTTTGAGTTACTTCTCTATTTATAAATAATTGGATATATAATTAGGGAAATATTAATAATTTTAATATTATCAATTATTAACAATGAGTATAATTAAATATTAGTTAAGTCAAAACAAACAAAAAAAAAAGAAGGAGAAAACAATAAAACAAAAAGGGAGTCACGTGACTAAAGCCCATAAAGTGGGTATTGAAAGAAAAAAGGCTTAATGCCTTAAACAAAACAGAACGTATTTTGTTTTCCCATGCAGACAAAAGGCTTAAAACCTTATACGAAACAGAGGCAGCCACGAAATTACTCACGCACGAAAAATTCTAGGATTCTTTACAAATTACTAATTCTTGAACTCAGGTATATAAAATTCCCTATTGTCAATTATCCTACAATAGTAGTAGATAAGAATTGAATAGCTAATTCCCTTCTTTCTCTGTATCAACAGTAAATTTTATGTTTAGGTGTGAAACTTTTAAATTAATTAAAATACACTGGTTGTTGTAGAATCGATTGTTTGACGGGTATAAATTGGACTGGGTCCTACGTATTGGCTCGAAGAATTTTGAGGTGAGTTGATATAACCCTTTTCTAAAGTGGTTTAACTCACAAACGCACGCATACAAGGTATTTGATGAATTGCTTAAAAGAATTAATATGTACTTAATTGGAGCGAGTGAGTACCTATTAACTTAGAATTGTTCTAGCTAAAGTTTAGATGATATATTATGAAATATGCACATAAATTTTCAGATTTTTGTGTTATTCTTATATGCCCCTTTTCATGTTGAAAATTCATGAAGAAGCAAGAATATTTAGAAATACTTTTGAATGTTTGTTTCATTTTTATGCCATACTTTACATTTAAGGATACCAGTATGAGTATGTATAGGATGTTACAGAAAAGATTTAGAATTGAAAAGTAACAAGAAGAAGTTTTAGAAAGAAAACATTTTTGGGAGTATCTTCTATTCTGAGAAGGGGTCATCGTCCAGGCCGAGGGTCCTAACCAAGGCGTTGACTTCCTGAAACTACTTGTGCCAAAGTAGGGAGCACACGAGCCGAGGGTCTCATTGCTGAGAATTTACTTAGCCAGGCTAAGGTATGATGCATGAGCGTTGAGAACCATGAAGCGAGTGGCACCTCGTGAATTGGGCCTATTCAATCAGGTTGGGATCGAACTCGTGCCGATCACACGGTGACTAAGAAAGAAATAAGTCAGGATAGTTGGAACTCCCGAAGTATAAAGTGAAGTATTTTTTTATAAGAAAGAAAAAGGAAATAATTTCTTTTAGAATATTCATAAACTGCTATTATGCAATTATTTTAGAATTGTTCTTAGAAGCTTTATGTTAGATATTTTTAGCTTAGTAGAAATAGAACTTTTTGTCATTTTTAGGTGAAGTGACGTTGGAGAAGAGCACTTGAGCCATTTTCTTTGCTATTTCGAAGATTTTTGTACTAGTTTAACATTTATACAGTAGATTTTCTTTCCCTAATCAATTAATATGCATTCTATCTTAATTTCTTCTTTGATTTCTGTTCTTTTCATGAGTAGCTAAATCTTTAGCTAGGGTTGGGTGTGGTTATTTGATGGGTGTTTAATTTAGGGTTTATTTTTGATTGGGTTAGTGATATTTAGCCTTGTTCATGATTGAACCCTAGAATCAATGGTTGCAAACATTGATTCATGCCTATTTGACTTAACCTCTACTTGAGAAAGAGAGATTAAATCTAGAAAAACTTGGTTAACAAGAAATTGGGGTGAACACAAGAAATTGATAGCCTCAATTAAAGGGTAAAACCTAGAGATAGTAATACCCGACTTGAGCTAATATCACTTATATTGTGCAAATACCCAATTGGTCTTGAGAAAGCCAAATTGGGCAAAATCACTCAAACTATCGAGAGGTATAGAGTGAGTACCCGGATGTGATTGCTACATCACGACCCTAACTAATCAAATTTGCCCTGGAGTTTATAACCCATTAGATAACCGCCTAGGTAGAAGTCACGACCCTAGTCCCTTTTAATCATTTGAAAAACTCAAAACCAAAAATATTGTCCTTAGTTTTTTACTTGCAAACATTAGAGTAAATTAGAAGTATAACACCAATCAAGTTTGTGGAAGTTTAATTGAAGCCAAAACTTGCAATTAACTTAGATATACACCTAATCCCATATTCTAACTCCCTGTGGATTCGATCCCGACCTTCGTTGGGTTTATTATTGCATCGACTGCCTCACTACTTAATTGTGGTATGGGTTTGGCCGAGATCAATTTTTGGCGCCGTTGCCGGGGAGTTAAATGGATTTAGCTATATATCTAGGTATTTGTGTGTTTTGTCTTTCTTTCCTTCCGAGTCACTAATTTTGTTTGTGAATTGCAAGTGCAAGTGCAATAGTCCCGTCCTGGATTATGGCGGGCAACTTTCAAATAACCAACGTGAGGCTTACACTGCTTGAGCAGCGGGGTTTCTTCACCGAAGCTCCACACCAAAATTCCTACAAGCATCTCAAGGGTTTCGTCGATACTTATTGGGGGAGTAAGCAAACAAATGTCTCCGAGGATGCACTGCGGTTAAGGCTGTTTTCTTTTTCTCTACGAGGAAAATCTTTTGACTGGTTAGAGAGATTGCCCAATTATTCCATCCACACTTGAGATGAGTTGGCCGAGAAGTTCATTGTCAAATTCTTATCTCTGGGGCATATGGCTACACTAAGGGATGAAATTGTAGCTTTCAAACAAGAGCCCAATGAGCCATTGCACGAAATTTGGGAAAGATATCGTACCATGGTCAAAGAATGCCCGAACAATGACATGACCGAGGCCATGATCCAACAGACCTTCTATAAGGGGATCAACACTACGAATTAGTGTGTGGTAAATCAACTCGCTAGGGGTAACTTCATGAACACGTCTTATTCTGAAGCTTGTGAAATCTTGGATGAGATGGCGGACACCTCTTCGGCGTGGCAAAGTAGAGCCAATGTTCCTCAGGGTGACCCAAATGTTATTCACCTACACAAGGAGCTACATGATCATGGGCAAGCTATTGCGGAGTTGACAACCACCATGAACCAATTGGCCAAGGCTCAACTTCAACAGGTTCAAGGGCCGAAACAGGTGAATGTTATGGAAGGGGTGAACATGATGGTAAATAAGAGACGGCAACGAGGTCAACAAGTACAAAAACATCCGGAACAATTTAAGCAAAGTAATAGTGGATATGATCAAGATGATTCTTATGATGAGCAAGATGAAGAGGTTCAATATGTCAACAATTATCAAGGTCAAAGAAGCAATGCTCCAAATCACCAACAATGGAGATACTAAAGTGGGAGGTTTGGGGAGATCAAAGAGACCAGAGATATGGGAGGACAGATTCGGCAGTGCTGCTGCCTTTGCTAAATTTAGGGAATGGTGGCCGTAATGGTCACTCACTCTTGAGCGGCAGTTCTTGATGAAATATCTAGACAAGCATAACCCCAATGTCCTCCGACAATCCCGGGAGAAAAAATGTTGGAGATGGTTCACCCACCACATTATGGATGGCAATGAGCATTTGGTCAAGGAATTCTACACCAATGTAGCTCATATCAAAAAGGGTACCAAGGTGACAAAAGTTTGAAATTTGAAAATCAAGTTTGATGCTTGCACCTTGAACACGTATGTGGGGTTTGAGGAAGTGGAGGCAGTCTAATACCTGGAGAAGCTGGCTTTGGGTGATGCAGCTCACCCATGGCTAGCTGATATTCTGGAAATTCGAGGGTTCACACCTCTGTGGCTCACAGCAGCAGTTCCAATAGTCCGAGCCACCCTAAACTTTGAAGCAAAAGGGTGGCAAACGTTCGTGTGTAGCCGCATTGACCCGTGCCTCAATGAAAACATGCTTCCACTTCCCCGTACAGTCTTGGTGGCTTCAATTATGGAGGGGTATCCTTTAAATATGGGTGCCATCATGTCCACCAACATCACTTTAGTTGTCCAGAAGGGTGAAATATCCTATCCATACCCGAACTTCCTCATAGAGTACTTCAAGGACCAAGGGGTGGAGTCAAGGCATTATGATATCGAGGTGAAGGCCAAGAAGCCTTTCTCTTGGTACCAACTTCAGGGAGCTGACAACCCGAAATTCATGGGTAAAGCTACTACCTCCACTGGCCAGTCTGAGGAGCCAGCGGTAGTGGTTACTGATTCAGCTGACGAGTCATCACCGCAGCCGGTACTTCTACCGAGACAGCAACCATGCCACCTTCATCTTCCGGACCACCTGTTTCTGCTAGACTATCAATGCCATTATCAATGCCGGCTTCATCTGCATATCCTCAGACTGCGCTATGAGTCTCCCAGACATTGGCGAGTCTCAACAACTGGATGCAGGCAGCTACTATAAAGCTGATTGATATATCCAGTGTTGTTGCAGCACAGTCCGCAGCACCAGCAGAGCCACATGTACCTCCGTCAGTGATGGAAACATTGAAGAAGATTATGGAGAACCAGAAGAACATTATTGATACTCTGGCGACGCACGGGAAGGTCATTGAGGATTTGGGCAAATAGGTCAAGAAGATGCGTAGATCCCACGCATCAAAGAAGTCGGTAGAGAAGCTGAGCAAAGAGGTTACAAAGACTGCATCTGCCGGAGATCTTCCATTGGACTTGCTTATGGAGCAGACATTCCCAGCACCAGAGGCAGCAGTCGGCCAGTCTGAGGAGCCGGTTGCGACTGCACACACTGCTGAGGAGATGATACAGATGCTCAGCAACCCAATTGTCCCTCAGCCAGGAGATGATGACATACAGTTAGAGGAGACAGAGGGTGTTGATGATCCCATGCAGACTGAGACCACATAGGGAGTTCGCTTGACTCTCTACCCCTTCCCTGTTCCTATTTTTGTTAAGCATTGGGGACAATGCTTATTATTTATTTGGGGGGTGGTCTATTTTGATTAACTGACATTTGACATTTGTCATGTAATAACTCTGATACTATTTTTCATTCATTCTTATTTTCCCTTTGGTATGTATATATTTTCCCCATTTGATGTACATATTCATTTCTCTTATGTATATATTCATTTGACTTCGGTTTGTATATTCATTTATCTCACTTCTCGTAGTTTACTTCATAGCTTCTTTAGTTTGCTTTTCCTTAGTAGTATAACTTTTTATTTACTTTAGTAGCTTCTTTTTAATTTGTTAGCTTCTTTTTACGTTTTGAGTGAACAATAAGCCTTTGGTTTTCTTAATGCCACGGTTCTTTCCAAAGGTGGATTTTGTGTGAACTGGGTGGCTCTTCCCAACGATGGATGGCGTGACAACCTTCTTAGGGGATTGAGTCTGTTTTCTTTTATGTTTTGACAAAATATAGTAGTAATGAATAAAAGTATCTCGAGCATACTTCACTTGGTACCAACACATTTACCTTTGACCTTATGGTTAAAAACAAAGTTGTTGCCATAAAATAGCTCTAGTTGTGACCTTTAGACTCTTGTGTTGACTCAAACAGTCATCGAGTGGTTCAGCCATTTGTGATTCTCAATCTTAGCTAGGGTTATTGTGGGCCCTCGACTCCGTTCTCTTTATCAATCCAGCAGTGTGAGAGGTGAGGTATTGAATTACAAGTCTAAGTTTCCGTGCCAATAGTCTAGAACTTGCCCCGAGTGTTTTTCTAGGCGAAATTCTAAGTGTAGCTTGGCTTGAGAAATGATTGTAGGCTCTCCTTGATCCAATTTGAAATTGAAATCTTCCATAGCCTACCAATGTTATATCCCTAGTCAACCCCTTTGAGCTGAAACCTTTGTCTTTCAATAACCAAGTTACAAGCCTTTATCCGTTCTGAAATGACCCTCTCTTGGCACCCAATCTCTCCTTAGCATTCTTGAGAAACAATTGGTAAAAACATAAATTTGGGGGAGAGATGAGGAGTTTGCAGTGATAAAAGGTACAAAGAAGAGAAAGAAATGAAGAAAAAGGAAGGCAAAAGGAAAAGAAAGAAAGAACAAAAAGAAAAATGACAAAAAGAAAGTGAATAAAGTGAAGAGTTGAAGGGAATTCAAAAGAAAATGAGGATAAAAGGCTGAAGTAAATAGAAAAGGAGAAGAATGAACGTCATGATCAAGAAAGAGCGACGTTACGTATCTCTAGTTCCCCCGAGGAAGAAGAAAATGACTCAAAGAGTCGAGAAAGTATGAGCCGGAAAGAGAAAATGGAGTGTTTAAGGAAAGATGAAACCATCCAAAAAATCCTACCTTGGTCTAAAAGCCTTCATTACATCCCGCAAAAGCCCTACATGATTTCAAGTTGAGTGAGCTTACATTAGTGGTGATTTACATGAGGGGCAAGCTTATGGTACTTAGAGCTGGACTTGTGGCATTCTTTTGAGAGAGATGAGCGAACTTTTCACAATCCTTATATCGAGTGTTGCATTCTAAAGTGAGATATGCTAATGGAGAGTAGAGGAGGAGTTTGGGATCCACAATGACCTACACGAAAGAAAGAGCTTCCTTGATGAATGGAGTCAACTCTTGATGCTCTAGTGCCACATTAGAAAATCATTGCATTGTTGATAATTCATGTGTGTTGTGGGTAATTGTTGGTCCCAATTGATGTGTGATTGATTCACCTTAGGCCAACTAAAATATTTCTTTTTCTAGTGGAGGTGAGAATTGCCTTATTTGCTTGAGGACAAGTAAAAGCTTAAGTTTAGGGGAGTTGATAAGTGGGGATTTTGACCGATTGCTCTCTTTTACTTACGATTTAGCTCAAAAATGCTTAAAGGCATTCCCGAAAACTAACAAAATGTACTTACTTGCAGGAATATTGGAACACGAGCCAAAGAAGTCAAAATCAACTCATAAAGGAGTCAAAAGTGAACAAGAACCAAAACAGGGCAAAAAGGCAAGCAGTGCGGATCGCATAATTCTAGTGCGACCGCAGAAGAGAGATTCTGAGAGTAGTTTTTGGACTAGCTAAAGGCATGCAAACCGCGCCGAAGTTGTGCGGCCGCATTCATTATTATGCGGTCCGCAAGGTTGAAGAATCAAAAAGCTGTGTCAAGTCCAGAAAAGTAAGGAGTGCGGACCTTAGCAGTTTTGTGCGGCCGCATAATCATAAGTGCGGCCGCACCTATTTTTATGCGGACCGCAGAAGCCCCCAAGTTCCAAGCCCAAGTTCCCAAGAATGCAGACCGCACGATAATTGTGCGGCCGCAGTAGCTCATTGTGCGGACCGCACCAGAATTATTCGGCCGCACAACCTTCGTAGGGGTATTTATGTTAGATATTTTTAGCTTAGTATAAATAGAACTTTTTGTCATTTTTAGGTGAAGTGACGTTGGAGAAGAGCACCTGAGCCGTTTTCTTTGCTATTTTGAAGATTTTTGTACTAGTTTAACATCTATACAGTAGATTTTCTTTCCCTAATCAATTAATATGCATTCTATCTTAATTTCTTCTTTGATTTCTGTTCTTTTCATGAGTAGCTAAATCTTTAGCTAGGGTTGTTACCCAACCCTAGTGTGGATATTTGATGGGTGTTTAATTTAGGACTTATTTTTGATTGGGTTAGTAATATTTAGCCTTGTTCATGATTGAACCCTAGAATCAATGGTTGCAAACATTGATTCATGCCTATTTGACTTAACCTCTACTTGAGAAAGAGAGACTAAATCTAGGAAAACTTGGTTAACAAGAAATTGCGGTGAACTCAAGAAATTGATAGCCCCAATTAAAGGGTAAAACCTAGAGATAGTAATACCCAACTTGAGCTAATATCACTTGTATTGTGCAAATATCCAATTGGTCTTGAGAAAGCCAAATTGGGCAAAATCACTCAAACTACCGAGAGATATAGAGTGAGTACCCGGATGTGATTGCTACATCACGACCCTAACTAATCAAATTTTCCCTGGAGTTTACAACCCATTAGATAACCACCTAGGTAGAAGTCATGACCCTAGTCCCTTTTAATCATTTGAAAAACTCAAAACTAAAAATATTGTCCTTAGTTTTATACTTGCAAACAATAGAGTAAAGTAGAAGTATAACACCAATCAAGTTTGTGGAAGTGTAATTGAAGCCAAAACTTGCAATTAACTTAGATATATACCTAATCCCATATTCTAACTCCCTATGGATTCGATCCCGACCTTCGTTGGGTTTATTATTATATCGACCGCCTCACTACTTAATTGTGGTGTGGGTTTGGCCGAGATCAGAGGGTGTCAAGAAATCCCTTCGAGCGATGAAGGCATTTGATGATGAAGCTGTGGATTTGGCTGCCTACCAACTTAGAGATGTGGTTGGCGCCTTGTTTGAGATGTGGGAAAAGGAAACAGATGAAGATGATGGTCTGCCTACTTGGGAAAAATTTGAAGAGGCCTTCATGGCTAATTTTATGCCAGAAGAGGACATGAAAGCTAAGGCTACAGAGTTCGAGTAGCTCAAGCAAGGGAATAAAAGTGTGCAAGAGTACTACATGGAGTTCATAAGTTTGGTTAAGCATGCTTTTCACATGGTTAAGACATAAAAAGCACAGATCCACAGGTTTGTTGGCGATTTTTCTTACCACATTAAGGGTACGACATCAGCTGCAGCGGTAGGAATGACAACTTTCTCCTCTGTTGTGGGATTTTCCAAGCACTTAGAAAAAGACAGACAACAAAGGAGAGAAGAAAAAGAGCATAACAAGAAAGTCCGGACAATATGCGGGTTTAATGGTACATCCAGTGGAGGTGGAAGGGGTTCCTTCAATAAAGAGTCATTAGCACCAGCTCAGTCCAGTCATCAGTCAGGTGGTGGGTCTTCCTTCAGACGTACTCAGAGTTATGGAAACCAGTCTCGCAAGAATCAGAATTTTAGGACACCATCCTCATATAGCCAGAGTAATGTTGAGCAACATTCATAACAACAATTTCTTTGTAGTACATATAAACGGCAACATTCAGGTCAGTGCAAGCTCGGCTTTCACGATTGCTTTCATTGCGGAGACATTGGTCATATAAAGGCCAACTTCCCAAAGTTGTGACGTAATTTCAGTGGGGGATCAACTCATCCTTCTAGTTCCTCAGCTACTACAGTTGTACCACCTCAGGCTCGTGGTTCTCATAGTCAGACTGGGCATGGGGCAGGCAGAGGTGCAGATCGAATTACTCAAGGAGGGGGACAACCCTGTTTGTTTGCCACACTTGATCGTTAGAGTGTAGAGGCATCTGCAGAAGTTATTACAGGTATACTTCTAGTGTGCTCACATAATGCTTATGCCATAATTGATCCAGGTTCAACGTTTTCGTACATGACTCTATACTTTGCAATTAACCTCGGGCTAGAACCTGAACAACTTAGTGAGCCATTCCTAGTATCTACTCCAGTTGGCGAGTCAGTGAAAGTCACACGAGTTTATAGAGGTTGTATAGTTTCAGTCCAAGGTCGCAGAATCGAGGCCGATCTCATAAAGTTAGAAATTGTGGATTTCAATGTGATCATGAGTATGGATTGGTTTTCTTCCTGCTATGCCATGTTAGATTGTCGTGCCAAGATAGTCAAGTTCCAATTTCCAAATGAAGAAGTCTTAGAGTGGAAGGGTAGTTTAGCATCGCTTGTAGGTAAGTTTATTTCTTACCTTATGGTATAACGAATGATCGTAAAGGGGTGTCTCACCTATTTGGCTCACATCATTAATCCAAAATCAGAACCACCAGCTCTTCAGTCTGTGCCAGTTATTAAAGAATTTCCAGAAGTTTTTCCAGATGACATTCCCGGACTTCCTCCTGAAAGAATCATAGACTTTCGCATTGATCTCATGCCTGGCACTAAGCCCATATCTATACCTCCTTATAGGATGGCTCCAGCAGAACTTAATGAGTTGAGAGAACAGTTGAAAGTCCTTCATGACAAGGGCTTCATCAGGCCGAGTGTTTCACCGTGAGGTGCCTCGGTCCTGTTTGTCAATAAGAAAGATGGGTCTTTCAGAATGTACGTCAACTATCGGTAGTTGAATAAAATTACCATTAATAAAAATCACCCACTACCAAGAATTGATGATTTATTTGATCAACTTCAGGGTGCAACGTACTTTTCAAAGATAGACTTGAGGTCGAGGTACCATCAGTTGAGAATCAGAGAAGAGGATGTATCTAAAACAACCTTTAGAACTCGCTACGGGCACTATGAATTTCTAGTAATGTCCTTCGGGTTGACAAATGCTCCAGCTACATTCATAGACCTCATGAACAGAGTTTTCAAGCCATTCCTGAATACCTTTATTATCGTGTTTATAGATGATATTTTGGTATACTCTAAGAGCAAGGATGAGCATGCAGAACACCTCAGGATAGCCTTGCAGACCTTAAAGGAGAATGAGCTTTATGCCAAGTTTTCAGAATGTGAGTTCTGGTTGCAATCAGTGGCATTCTTAGGCCATGTGGTATCTAGTGAAGGCATAAAAGTAGACCCTCAGAAGACAGAAGCAGTCAAGAACTGGCCAAGGCCGACAACGCCAACCAAAATCAGGAGTTTCTTGGGATTAGCTGGCTACTATAGAAGATTTGTAAAGGGATTTACCTCACTTGCAGCTGCATTAACTAAGTTGACCCAAAAAGTAGTTAAGTTCCAGTAGTCAGTCGCTTGTGACCAGAGTTTTCAAGAGTTAAAGAAAAGGTTGACCATTGCACCTGTGTTAACCTTGCCGACAGGTTCGAGTGGGTTCACAGTGTATTTGTGATGCCTCCAGAGTTGGACTTGGTTGTGTTATTATGCAAGAAGGAAATTGTTTATGCTTCTAGGAAGTTAAAGAATCATGAGAAGAACTACCCCGCACACGACTTGGAGCTTGCAGCAGTGGTGTTTGCATTAAAAATATGGCGACACTACCTTTATGGTGAGCATTCTGAAGTATTTACAGATTACAAAAGCCTCTAGTACATTTTCAAGCAGAAAAAAATTAAATTTGAGACAGAGAAGGTGGCTCGAGCTATTGAAGGATTATGACATCAATATCCTTTATCACCCAGGAAAAGCTAATATGGTAGCAGATGCACTTAATAGGAAGTCAATGGGTGTCTTGGCTCATCTTGTAGTACAAAGGCAAACTTTGGGTTGAGAAATTCAAAAACTGGAAAATGATGGAATTAGATTGGATGAGACCAAAGAAAGAGGTATAAATGATTATGCCTTAGCGCAATCCTCTCTTGTTGCGCATGTTAAGGCTAAGCAAGACGAAGATCCGTACTTAGTGAAGTTAAAAGAAGGAGTCAGAAACAAAGAAATCACTGCTTTCACTCTAGGATGTGATGGAGTTTTGAAGTTGAATGATTGGTTATGTGTGCCTACTATAGATAGGCTTAGGGAGGCCATTATGGAATAAGCTCACAGTTCGAGGTACTATATCCACTCAAGTGCTACCAAAATGTATTTGGACTTTAAAGAGTTGTATTGGTGGAAAGGCATGAGGAAATAAGTATCAGATCATGTGGCCAAATATTTAAATTGCCAGCAAGTCAAAGCTGAGCATCAGAGGCCTAACGGCCTAGCTCAATATATAGAGATACCATAGTGGAAATGGGAGATGATTAATATGGATTTCGTAGTATGTCTCCCTCGTACATACCGTAAGCATGATTAAATTTGGGTTATTGTAGACCGACTGACAAAGTCCGCGCATTTCCTACCAGTAAAGAGACAGATTAAGAAGAGCAGTATACAGTTGTACATCAAAGAAATAGTCTGATTGCATGGTACTCCAATTTCAATCATATCTGACAGAGGCCTTCAGTTCACGACTCATTTTTGGCAGGCATTTTAGAAAAGATTAGGTACTAAGGTGTAACGACCCGACTTGTCGTTTTAAGAGTTTACGCCCCATTCAGTGACTTAAGGTTTCGAGTAGCCTCGCAATATGTATTATGACCCACGTGTGTGGTCGAGTTTGATTTATGGATGATTCGGAGTGATTTGGGACACTTAGTCCCTAAGACAGAATCTTAAGTCTTAGGATTTTGACCGTAGTCGGAATTGTGTGAAGATGACTCCGGAATGGAGTTCCGTTAGCTCCGTTGGGTAATTTTGGATTTAGGAGTGTGTCCGAACTGTGAATCTAAGGTCTGTAGCCAATTTAGGCTTGAAATAGCGAAAGTCAAATTTTTGGAGAATTGGACCGGAAGTGGACTTTTTGATATCGGGATTGGAATGCGATTCTTAGAGTTGGAACAGCTCCGTTATGTTATTTGAGACTTGCCTGCAAAATTTGACGTCATTCTGGGTTGGTTTGATAGGTTTCGACACGAGTTTTAGAAGTTGGAAGTTTTTGAAGTTCATAAGTTCGATTTGTGGTGCGATTTATATTTTCGGCGTAATTTGATGTGATTTGAATCCTCGAGCGAGTCCGTTATATGTTATGGTACTGGTTGGTATGATTGGATGGGGTCCCGAGGGGCTCGGGTGTGTTTCGGGGTGGTTTCGGACCAAATTGGAGTTGTTTGCACTGCTATTGCTGAAGTCTGATTTCCTTCTTCGCGAACGCGAAGGGAGTCCCGCGTTCGCGAAGAGGAATTTGAGGGGCTGATGATTTGTCCTTCGCAAACGCGAAGCTATGAATGCGAACGCGAAGAAGGAGCAGGGCAAGCCTTCGCGAACGCGGCCCAAGCAATACGAACGCGAAGAAGAAAGGAAGATAGGGGCCTGGGGTTGTTTGGCCTTCGCGAACGCGAAGGAGTTGGTCAACTGGTCTTCACGAATGCGACTCTTGTCATGCGAACGCGAAGAAGGATTTGAGGCAGCTGGATTTTGGCCTTCGCGGACGCGAAGCAATGGTTGCGAATGCGAAGAAGGTGTATCTAGGCAGAATTAAAAGTCCCAAAAACGGGGGTTTGAGTTCATAATTCAAAATCAAATTGGGAGCTCGGTAGAAGGTAATTTTTGGAGAGATTCTTGCGTGGGTGTTTGGGGTAAGTGATTCGTATCCAGTTTTGATTAATTTCCATATCTTTGAATCCATCATTTAATTCGGATTTAATGGAGGAAAAATCAAGATTTTTGTAAAATCTTCCAAAAACGAAAATTTAAGATTTGGAAGTCGAGTTGTTATTGGAATTCGATAAAATTGGTATGGTTGAACGCGTATCAAAATGGGTGTTCGGATTTCATGAAAATTATGTCGGGTTTCGAGAGGCAAGTCCCGCGTTGACTTTTGTTGACTTTTTGGAATAAAATTTTAAGTCAACGTATTATTATCCGGAATTATTTTTAATGAATTTTAATGAAGTTATACAATTAATTTGGATAGATTTGAGCTGTCCGGAGGTCAATTCAAGCAAGAAGGCTAATTTGAAATATTGGCCTAACTTCAAAAAGGTAAGTGTCTCGCTTAACCTCGAGTGGGGGAATTAACCCTTAGGCATCGAGTCTTATATGCCATTTGTGAAATGTGAAAAGCCGTGTACGTGAGGTGACGAGTACGTACTCGGCTTATATGTGTAAATTTTATTGAGTTAATGTCCTGTGCATATTGTGTGGTAAATTGGGTAATTGTTGGTATATATTTAATCATCTAATTGTCATGCCTAAATCCTTGTTGTTGTTGAATCTGTTGTTATATGATAATTTTATGTGATTGTTACTTGATTATTTATGTAATTCCGTGAATTTGTTGGTTTGATAATTATTGAAATTTAATTTTATTATGGATTTTCCCTCTGCAAACAATTAATTAAATGAGCTTAAGAAGATGTGTTTATATAATTATTGAAAAATTGATCTTTATGAAGACTTTGCTTTATATTGAGTAATTTCTATCTCTATTTGATTATTTTTGGGTGTTGTACAGATTGTGTGGAATATTTGGCTATTTATTGTGAAATTAATTGACTTGGTTGTAGCTTTGGAATTTGGTTGTGGCCATTGGGCAAATTGTGATATGAATTGATTTTGTGATATTGCTGTGATAATTCCCCGTGTAAAATTATTGTGTTGTGTGAGTTGTTATTTTGGGGAGATAAGGGTAGCATTTCACCGTTGATATTATGTGGTTATAAGGGTGGCATATCACTGTTGTTGGAATATTTTCTGGGCGAAGCGATAAGGGTGGCTATAAAAGCGATAAGGGTGGCTATTGATATTGTCTGGGGCGGAACGATAAGGGTGGCTATAAGAGTGATAAGGGTGGCAATCGGAGCAATAAGGGTGGCTATTGTCAGGGACGATATGTGATGATGTGGGGTTATGGTGTTGATGATTTTCATGTGATGTTGTGATTTTTTTGTGTTTATTTTTATACCTTGTGCAACTTTTCTTGTTGTTGGTAAATTGATAATAATCTGATTGATGTTGAAATTGAGAGCCTGTGGGCACGAGGTGCCGTGAGTAAATAATGAGGATATTTGGCACGTGAATTGTCCGTGCAGTTGAGATATGAAATGTGGGCACGAGGTGATGTGATGAAATGATAATGGTATTTGGCACGTGAGTTGTCTATGCAGTTGTGATATGAAATGAGGGCACGAGGTGCCGGAAAAATATGATGATTTAATTATGGGCACGAGGTATCATGGAAACATGAAAATTGGGCTGAGACCCGTGTTTATGAAAAATATGAAATTGGGCTGAGACCCGTATTTTTATGATTATGAAATGAGGTGTCACATGGTGACTTTTTAATTGAAACAATTATATTCAAAATATTTATTTGGAAGGATTTTTACTTAGAAAGAATTGTATTTGAAAGATATTTATTTAAGGAAATTATATTTGAAAAGATTTATTGAAAGAATTATATTTGAAAAATAATTATTAAGAAAATTATATTTGAAAGAGAATTATTTGGAAGAATTATATGTGAAAGACATTTATTAGAAGTACTTGATTTAATTGGGTGTAATTATAATTTTTAATTGTTGAGCGATATTAATGGTATTCTTGTTGTCTATTGTGCATATCACTGGTTGTTTCATGTTGCTCTGTTGTTATTTGTTTCCTATTATTTTGTATATTATATTGCACATATTATTAGACTAGTAAGTGTATTGACTGTACCTCGTCTCTACTCCATTGAGGTTAGTCTTGATACTTACTGGGCACCGCTGTGGTGTGCTCACTCTACACTTCTGCACATTTTTGTGTAAAGCCAGGTATTGGAGATATCGGACTTGAGCAGAGTTAAAGTGCGATCGTAAAGGTTCAAGGTAGAGCTCCTTGGCTGTCGCAGTCCCTTGGAGTCTTTTCATTTCATTGTACTGTTAATTTGTAATCAAACAGTATTGTATATTCGCTCCTCGTGATGATTCCATGTATTCAGTTAGAGTTCGTGACTCAGTACTACCAGTCTTAGGAGGTTGTATATTCATATTTATTCCGTTGTTAGTTTTGGTTACTTATTTAAATAAATAAAAAACAAATGGCTTCAAAATATAATAGAAATCGGCTTACCTAGTCTTAGAGACTAGGTGCCATTACGACGCCTGTGGTGGGATTTTGGGTCGCGACAAGTTGGTATCAGAGCTCTAGGTTCATAGGTTCTACGAGTCACGAACGAGTCTTGCGGATCGGTACGGAGACGTCTGTACTTGTCTTCGAGAGGCTACAGAACTGTTAGGAAATTTCCATTTCTTTCATTCCTGTCGTGCAGATATTTGTTGAATTTGGAATTTGAGCCTTTGTATCTCTATTCTCTCACAGATTGTGAGGACATGAGCTATCGGGTTAGCTGAGCAGGCATCCGCACATACTGCTAGGGCTGCAGGAGGCCGGGGCAGAGGTAGAGGCCGAGGAAGGGCACGTGCTATGACTAGAGCACCTGTCAGAACAACAGTTGAGGAGCCACCAGTAGCTCCAGCTGGGGGACAGGTACCAGAAGCACCTGTTGTTACCCCCGGACTTTAGGAGACTTTGGCACAGTTCCTGAGTATGTTTGGTACATTAACTGAGGCGGGATTGATCTCTATTGTACCAAACATTCCGCAAATTGGGGGAGTAGCTCAGACTCCTATCACAACTCCAGAGCAGCAGGTTCACGTTGGTCAGGTTCCAGGTGTAGTACCTGTACAACCTGTTATTCTGGTTCGGCCTGAGGTCGGGCCCGAGGCATCAGAAGAAGAACAAAAGAGACTTGAAAGGTTTAAGAAATATGATCCACCAACTTTCAGTGGCACAACTACAGAGGATGCCCAAGAATTTCTAGAAAATTGTCACCGTATTCTCCGCACCATGGGTATTGTGGAGGTGAGCGGAGTTTCCTTTACTATATTTCAACTGTCAGGCGCAGTGTATCGGTGGTGGCAACTCTACGAAGAACGTAGACCAGCCGATGCCACACCACCAATTTGGGCTTAATTTTCGGAAATGTTCTTGAAAGAATTTGTTCCCCAGACTCTCCGAGATGCGTGGTGCACAAAGTTTGAACGGTTACATCAGGGCACTATGGCAGTGTCAGAATATGCTATCAGGTTCAGTAAGTTAGCCGGTCATGCACCTATCTTAGTTCCTACAATCAGAGAACGGGTCCGCAGATTCATTGAGGGGCTCGATTATGATATTAAAATATGCATGGCTCCATAATTGCAAACTGATGCTTCATTTCAGCAAGTAGTGGAGATTGCAAGGAAGATTGAGGGTGTTTTAGGCGAGGAAAGGGGGTCTAAGGAGGCCAAAATCTGGAGGGTTCAGTGGATTTTACTCTTCAGCTAGAACCCATTATAGCGGAGGCTCGAGCAGTCGGTCAGCTCAGTCTGCACATCAGAATACTCGGAGTGCTCCAGTTTACAGTGCACCACCGATACAAGATTCTTACAGTGGTTATTCCAGTTATTCGGCACAGATTCAGTACGAGCAGTCGCGACCTCAGAGGGGTTGTTATGAGTGTGGTGATACTAGACATATCATGAGAGATTGTCCCAAACTTGAGAGGGGTGGATTCCATCAGAACACTCCAGCTACAAGCTTTATTCAGTTGATACTCCACATGCACAGTCAGCTAGAGGTGGAGGACAGGCGGATAGTGGGTGCCTAAGAGGTGGAGGCCCGACCCATTGATGTAATCACTATGATTTGGCTGGGGCCAATACACCATATGGTGTCGTTACAGGTACGATCTTGATTTTTATTATAAAGGATAATTTCCCTTAATTTGATTCGATTCTAAATATTAAGGCGAGTCCTCCTATTATGCTCCACTTATGGTGAGCTTCGTAAATTTGTGACTCACTTATATGTGTATCCCTGTTGGGAGATTTAAAGATGTGAGCATGTGTCTGTCACTTTATTTTTGTGCACCATTGAGGGTTATAAGTCCAAAAGCAAAAAAAATTATTATTTAATATAGTGTGTTTAATGTGTTTCGTAATAATTGATTCCAATTTTAATATGAATTATACGCCCTGCCGGTATGAGGGTTCATTATATGTTGTAAAAATAAATAAAAAATAAAAAATTTGTTTATGAAATATATTAAAAAGAAGATAGAAAGGAAATTAAAAATTTCAGTTGGCACAATGTGCAACATAATTGTGATTCGGATTTGAGGACAAGATCCTCGCATTTTTATACATGATGTAAAATATTTAAACCGGGCCGCAAGCCGCGGTGGAAATTATGTAAGGACAAGGTCCTTGTGGTGAAATATTTATGAGTTCAAAATTCTCCCTGTGTGAAATTTAATTTGTACAATAATATTAATAGGGAGCCATGCCTGTTAGGCTTATATGATAATTCTTGTATATTTTCTGTGCATATTCAGCCATTTTCGTATTGTAAACATTGAGTTTTAGCCCATGAGATGAGTGCCCAAGTGGCGTTAAATGTGACTCATTAATCCGAGTAAGTAATCATGAGGTCTTCATGCCTCACATTTTGTTGTAAGTATTGTGAAAATTTGAAATGAGGTGGTGGTTAATATGAGATTAATTGATGATGCTGGAATTAATTATGAACAGCTTTTAAGACCAGAGATGTGGTGATGAGCATACATATGATGTGCTTCATGTCCTGATATCATTATGATAAGGCAATGCTGAGATTAATATTATTGATATATACCCTGTGGTATTTTGTTGGGTTGTGGATATGTTGTTAGGAGTTGTTTGGGTGTTACTCTGGCAGATGGATAGGCCCAATTACAGGGGAGACTCTGCCAAAATTTCTAAAAGAATTGGGAGTTAGTAAAATTAGGAGGATTGGGAATTTGTAAAAGAAAAGATAAATATGTTATATGTTTGAGGGCGAATGATCCTAAGTGGGGAATAATGTAGTACCCCAGAGAAAGTTTTGAATTACTTCAACACTATTGAGAAATTTTTTATATGTGCGTAGGCACGAGTTGCTATAGCCAATTGAGACTAATACTGTGCGTTGTTGTGAGAAATTAGGCATTTTGGAAATGATTGGAGAGTTAGGGATTTTGCTTTAAAGCTTATAAGAATGGAGAAAATAAATAATCTCAATTGAGATGGTGTTGTCGGACCCGTGTTAAATTGCGGGAATGTAAAATCACTCACAAGTATGTGTGCAAGAATATACTTAGTAATTTAAAGTTCTCAAAAAGATTCTTAGCACGTTCGAGGATGAACGTTTGTTTAAGAGGTGGAGAATGTAACGACACGACTTGTCGTTTTAAGAATTTATGCCCCGTTCAGTGACTAAAGGTTTCGAGCAGCCTCGCAATATGTATTATGACCCGCATGTGTGGTCGAGTTTGATTTACGGATGATTCGGAGTGATTTGGGACACTTAGTCCCTAAAACAAAAGCTTAAGTATTAGAATTTTGACCGTAGTCGGAAATGTGTGAAGACGACTCTGGAATGGAGTTCCGTCGGTTCCGTTGGGTAATTTTGGACTTAGGAGTGTGTCCGCGCTGTGAATTAGAGGTCTGTAGCCAATTTAGGCTTGAAATGGCGAAAGTCGAATTTTTGGAGAATTGGACCGGAAGTGGACTTTTTGATATCGGGGTCAGAATGTAATTCCGAGAGTTGGAACAACTCCGTTATGTTATTTGGGACTTGCCTGCAAAATTTGACGTCATTGCGGGTTGGTTTGATAGGTTTCGACACGAGTTTTAGAAGTTGGAAGTTTTTGAAGTTCATAAGTTTGATTTGTGATGTGATTTGTATTTTCAGCATAATTTGATGTGATTTGAAACATCGAGCAAGTCCGTGATATGTTATTGGACTGGTTGGTATGATTGGACGGGGTCCCGAGGGGCTCGGGTGTGTTTCAGGGTGGTTTCGGACCAAATTGGAGTTGTTTGGACTGTTGTTGCTGAAGTCTGATTTCCTTCTTCGCGAACGCGAAGGGAGTCCCGCGTTCGCAAAGAGGAATTTGAGAGGCTGATGATTTGTCCTTTGCGAACGCGAAGCTGTGAACGTGAACGCGAAAAAGGAGCAGGGCAAGCCTTCGCGAACGCGGCCCAGGCAACGCGAACGCGAAGAAGAAAGGAAGATAGGGGCCTGGGGTCGTTTGGCCTTCGCGAACGCAAATGCGAAGGAGTTGGTCAACTGGTCTTCGCGAACGCGACTCTTTTCACGCGAACGCGAAGAAGGATTTGAGGGAGCTGGATTTTGGCCTTCGCAAACGCCAAGCAATGGTTGCGAACACGAAGAAAGTGTGTCTGGGCAGAATTAAAAGTCCCAAAAACGGGGGTTTGAGTTCATAATTCAAAATCAAATTGGGAGCTCGGTAGAAGGCGATTTTTGGAGAGATTCTTGCGTAGGTGTTTGGGGTAAGTGATTCTTATCCAGTTATGATTAATTTTCATGATTATGTTTTTGAATCCATCATTTAATTCGGATTTAATAGAGGAAAAATCAAGATTTTTGTAAAATCTTCCAAAAACGAAAATAAGAAGATTTGGAAGTCGAGTTGTTATTGGAATTCGATAAAATTGGTATGGTTGAACTCGTATCGGAATGGGTGTTCGGATTTCATGAAAATTATGTCGGGTTTCGAGAGGCGGGTCCCGCATTGACTTTTGTTGACTTTTTGGAATAAAATTTTAAGTCAACGTATTATTATCCGAAATTATTTCCGATGAATTTTAATGAAGTTATACAATTAATTTGGATAGATTTTAGCTGTCTGGAGTTCAATTCAAGCAAGAAGGCTATTTTGGAATATTGGCCTAACTTCAAAAAGGTAAGTGTCTTGCTTAACCTCGAGTGGGGGAATTACCCCTTAGGCATCGAGTCTTATATGCCATTTGTGAAATGTAAAAAGCCGTGTATGCAAGGTGACGAGTACGTACTCGGCTTATATGTGTAAATTTTATTGAGTTAAAGTCCTGAGCATATTGTGTGGTAAATTGGGTAATTGTTGGTATATATTTAATCATCTAATTGTCGATGCATAAATCCTTGTTGTTGTTGAATCTGTTGTTATATGTCAATTCGATGTGATTGTTACTTGATTATTTATGTAATTCTGTGAATTTGTTGGTTTAATAATTATGGAATTTAATTTTATTATGAATTTTTCCTCTGCAAATAATTAATTAAATGAGCTTAAAAAGAGGTGTTTATATAATTATTGAAAATTTGATCTTTATGAAGACTTTGCTTTATGTTAAGTAATTTTTATCTCTATTTGATTATTTTTGAGTGTTGTACACATTGTGTGGAACATTTGGCTATTTGTTGTGAAATTAATTGACTTGGTTGTAGCTTTGGAATTTAGTTGTGGCAATTGAACAAATTGTGATATGAATTGATTTTGTTATGTTGCTGTGATAATTTCCCGTGTAAAATTGTTGTGTTGTGTGAGTTGTTATTTTGGGGAGATAAGGGTGGCATTTCACCGTTGATATTATGTGATTATAAGGGTGTATATCACTGTTGTTGTATTTGTTGGAATATTGTCTCGGCGGAGCGATAAGGGTGGCTATAGGAGAGATAAGGGTGGTAATAGGAGTGATAAGGGTGGCTATTGATATTGTCTGGGCGGAGCGATAAGGGTGGCTATTGTCAGGGATGATATGTGATGATGTGGGGTTGTGGTATTGATGATTTTCATGTGATGTTGTGATTTTCTTATGTTTATTTTTATACCTTGTGCAACTTGTCTTGTTGTTAGTAAATTGATAATAATCTGATTTATGTTAAAATTGAGAGCCTGTGGGCACGAGGTGCCGTGAGTAAATAATGAGGATATTTGGCACGTGAATTGTCCGTGCAGTTAAGATATGAAATGTGAGAACGAGGTGCTGTAATGAAATGATAATGGTATTTGACACGTGAGTTGTCCGTGCAGTTGTGATATGAAATGAGGGCACGAAGTGCCGGAAAAATATGATGATTTAATTATGGGCACGAGGTATCATAGAAACATAAAAAATGGGCTGAGACCCGTATTTATGAAAAATATAAAATTGGGTTGAGACCCGTATTTTTATGATTATGAAATGAAGTGTCACATGGTGACTTTTTAATTGAAAGAATTATATTCAAAATATTTATTTGGAAGGATTTTTACTTAGAAAGTATTATATGAAAGAATTGTATTTGAAAGATATTTATTTGAGAAAATTATATTTGAAAAGATTTATTGAAAGAATTATATTAGAAAAATAATTATTGAGAAAATTATATTTGAAAGAGAATTATTTGGAAGAATTATATGTGAAAGACATTTATTTGAAGTACTTGATTTAATTGGGTGTAATTATAATTTTTAATAGTTGAGCGATATTAATGGTATTCTTGTTGTCTGTTGTGCATATAACTGGTTATTTCATGTTGCTCTGTTGTTATTTGTTTCCTATTATTTTGTATATTATATTGCACATGTTATTAGACTAGTGAGTGTCTTGACTGTACCTCGTCTCTACTCCATTGAGGTTAGTCTTGATACTTACTGGGCACTGTTGTGGTGTGCTCACTCTACACTTCTGCACATTTTTGTGCAGAGCCAGATATTGGAGATATCAGACTTGAGCAGAGTTAAAGCACAATCGTAAAGGTTCAAGGTAGGGCTGCTTGGCCGTCGCAGTCCCTTGGAGTCTTTTTATTTCATTGTACTATTAATTTGTAATCAAACAGTATTGTATATTCGCTCCTCGTGATCATTCCATGTATTCAGTTAGAGTTCGTGACTCAGTACTACCACTCTTGGGAGGTTGTATATTCATATTTATTCGTCGCAGTCCCTTGGAGTCTTTTCATTTCATTGTACTATTAATTTGTAATCAAACAGTATTGTATATTCGCTCCTCGTGATCATTCCATGTATTCAGTTAGAGTTCGTGACTCAGTACTACCACTCTTGGGAGGTTGTATATTCATATTTATTCCGATGTTAGTTTTGGTTACTTATTTAAATAAATAAAAAATGGCTTCAAAATGTAATAGAAATCGGCTTACCTAGTCTTAGAGACTAGGTGTCATCACGACGCTTATGGTGGGATTTTGGGTCGTTACACAAAGTCAATTTGAGCATCTCTTTCCATCCTCAGACCGATGGCCAGGCAGAAAGGACCATTCAAACTCTCGAAGATATGTTGCGTGCATGTGTTATAGATTTTGGAGGTAATTGGGATGATCATTTGCCACTTATAAAATTTTCTTACAATAACAGTTATCAGGCGAGCATTGGTATGACCCCTTATGAAGCGTTATATGGGCGAAAATGTAAGTCTCCAATGGGTTGGTTTGAACCAGCAGAGGTGTCGTTGATTGGTCGAGAATTTGTTTGTGAGGCTTTAGAGAAAGTCCGGCTAATCGGAGAAAGACTAAAAGCGGCTCAGACTCGTCAAAAGTCTTATTCTGACAAGAGGTATCGTGACTTAGAGTTCATGGTTGGTGATAAGGTGTTCTTGAAAGTTTCACCAATGAAAGGAGTTATGAGGTTCGGTAAGAGAGGGAAACTTAGTCCTAGGTTTATCAGGCCTTATGAGATTGTAGAAAAGAAAGGAAAAGTGGCTTATGAGCTAGCATTGCCCGTTGAGTTGTCTTCTGCTCATCCTGTCTTTTATGTATCTATGCTTAGAAAATACATTCATGATGAGTCGCATATAATACCTGCCGACACCATAGAAATTAAAGAATACTTGACTTATGAAGAGGTACCTATAGAAATTCTCGATAGGCAAGTAAGAAAGTTGAGAACAAAAGATATAGCATCGGTAAAAGTTTTGTGGAGTAATCATGATTCAAAAGAGGCTACATGAGAGGTCGAGGAAGATATGAAAAAGAAGTATCCTTATTTATTCGAGGAACAAGGTATGTGAACCTAGGTTTGGCTTGACATTTATATTTCATTTATTAAATACAAGTTAGCATGTATTTATGTCCTTGCTAGATTATACTTAGTTGTTGAAGTAATTTAGTTTCTATCAGAGTATATTTAGTTGTTAAATAATTTAGTACCATGCCAGAGTATATTTAATTCATTAAAGTTATTTACTTTTTGTTGAAGTGTTGTGCTTTAGATTTTGGTTAGTTATTGTGGTATCTCCTTGCCAGAGTGTGAGTAATTAGTTTATGAGCTATGTATGGTGACTATGAATGGCATGTTATGGTATATTTGGTTGTTGTTGGTGTAGTTGTGGTATTGGTGACAGGGATATTTTTTGGATAGTCCAATTTACAGGGGAGACTGCCGAAATTTTTAAAAATTTAGGGAGTAAGCCAAAATTTTGAGTCCCTTGGGAAAGTGAGTAGTGCTAAGAAAACTTAAGAAGTTCAAGGACTTGAGCAATGATTGTTAGCTTAAGAATAAGGCCCTACAAATATTCGAGGATGAATGTTTTTAAGGAGGGGAGATTGTAACACTACTCAAATCTATAAAAGTTTCAAGACACGTTAAATATAGAATTTAATTTTTTCAATCTTAAATTATATTTCTATTACGGATTTAAACCCTTGTGATTGACTTTTGAGTTACTTCTCTATTTATAAATAATTGGATATACAATTAGGGTAATATTAATAATTTTAATATTATCAATTATTAACAATGGGTATAATTAAATACTAGTTAAGTCAAAACAAACAAACAAAAAAGAAGGGGAAAACAATAAAACAAAAAGGGAGTCACGTGACTAAAGCCCATAAAGTGGGTATTGGAAGGAAAAACGCTCAATGCCTTAAACAAAATAGAACGAATTTTGTTTTCTCACGCACACAAAAGGCTTAAAACCTTATACAAAACAGAGGCAGCCACGAAATTACTCACGCGCGAAAAATTCTAGGGTTCTTTACAAATCACTAATTCTTGAACTCAGGCATATAAAATTTTCTATTGTCAATTATCCCACAGTAGTAGTAGGTAAGAATTGAATAGTTAATTCCCTTCTTTCTCTGTATCAATAGTAAATTCCATGCTTAGGTGTGAAACTTTAAAATTAATTAAAATATATTGGTTGTTGTAGAATCGATTATTTGACGGGTATAAATTGGACTGGGGCCTACGTATTGGCTCGAGGAGTTTGAGGTGAGTTGATATAACCCTTTTCGAAAGTGGTTTAACTCACAAAAGCACGCATATAAAGTGTTTGATGAATTGCTTAAAAGAGTTAATATGTACTTAATTGGAGCGAGTGAGTACCTATTAACTTATAATTGTTCTAGTTAAAATTTAGATGATTTATTATGAAATATATGCATAAATTTTTAGATTTTTGTGTTATTCTTATAGGCCTTTTTCATATTGAAAATTTATGAAAAAGCAAGAATCTTTGGAAATACTTTTAAATGTTTGTTTCATTCTTATCCCGTGCTTTACATTTAAGGATACCAGCATGAGTATGTATAGGATGTTCCAGAAAAGATTTAGACTTGAAAGTCACAAGAAGACGTTTTAGAAAGAAAATATTTTTGGGAGTATCCTCTATTCTGAGAAGGGGTCATCATCCAGACGAGGGTCCTGACCAAGACGTTGACTTCCTGAAACTACGTGTGCCAAAGTAGGGAGCACACGAGCCGAGGATCTCGTTGCTGAGAATTTACTTATCCAGGCTAAGGTATGATGCATGAGCGCTAAGAACCATGAAGCGAGTGGAACCTCGTGGATTGGACCTATTCGATCAGGTTGGGATCAAACCCGTGCCTATCATACGGTGACTAAGAAAGAAATAAGTCAGAATAGTGAAAACTCCCGAAATATAAAGTGAAGTATTTTTTTATAAGAAAGAAAAAGGAAAGAATTTCTTTTAGAATATTCATAAAATGCTATTATGCAATTATTTTAGAATTGTTCTTAGAAGCTTTATGTTTTCCATGCATTTAGAATCGTTGCTCGTAATGTATATTTTATTAAAGTTTCGTCCTCTGTCGTTGGAGATTCACTGAGTACAATGGATGGTACTGACATTCTCTTTTGGGAACCTACGTTGGTCTGCGGTATACCGTACGAACCGATTTTGCAGGCGAGCAGGCTATAGGTTAGGACTTCCCTCTCCTCCAGTGCTATTGGTGAGCTCCGCTTTTGTTCGTGGAATATTCCTTTGAATCATCTTTATTTAGTTATTTCTTTGTTTACTTGGAGAACTAGCTAGGCAATCTCATATCCTCAGCAGTGCGTCAGTTTATCAGTAGAGGCTTCATAGATACAGTGGTTACTATGAAAACTTTTTGGAGTTGGTTTATTTTAGATATTTAAATTAATTAAAAGTATTTGGTTAAAGTATTGCCTTGTTGCATATAAAGTTTAAAGTTATAATAGATTTGATTAGCGCAGATGGTTCGCTCGATCAAGTTTAGTGAGCGGGTGTCGGTCACGGCTTGTTCAGAAAATGAGTCGTGACAAATTGTGTGTACTCCTTCTTCCCCTTTTCCCCTTGTTATTGCATACTTTCTTACTTTCATTTTTCTTACTGCATGCGTATATTGTAGTAATTTATGATTTATTATATATTTTTCTTCTTTATTCTTCCTTATGACGTCATTATTAATAAATATTATGCTTTATTGTAAATTTAAAATGCTCTTTTTATATGTCTTCTAGATAGACTAACAAATAATGTTCATTTTTTTAATTGCTTGATCATGTAAGATTTCAAGAATAAACTAAAAATTATGATGTTGACAAACAAGATATATGCAGGGTAAGAGATAACTCAATAGAATTGATGCCAATAAATTTAATAGGGATTCGTTTAATGAGAAAGACCTTTTTAAACAAAAATAACTATAATTTCACAAGTAACATTAGCTTTTATTAAACTATAAATCTTTTTGTGTAAATTATTGTGAAAGAAAATAATAGTTTAGTTGTCAAGAAAGAACCAACAAAAGAAGTACACTTTTGAGATAATTAAAGTAAAAATTTACATTTAGATATTAAAATTTATGGATTATTATTTTTTTGGGTGATAAATAGTACTCCCTTCGTTTCAAATTAGACGAGATACTTTCCTTTTTAGTCTGTTCCAACATAAATGATACATTTTTAAATTTGAAAATAATTCAATTTTAAACTCTTCATTTTATCCATTTTACCCTTAATGATAAGCTTTTATAGCCAGACAAATGTCATGGCCCCCACAAAGCTATTACCTTTTAAGTTTTTAAGACCACAAGTTTCAAAAGTCTTTTTTTTCTTAAATTTCGTGTAGAGTCAAATTACCTCATCTAAATTGAAACGGAGGGAGTACTATTAGTTACTCTAATCAATCAATACTAAAATAATATAAGAAATGGGAAAGATAAATGGGACCTCCAGGTGCATCACTGAACTATTATGGAGAAAATTGGGTGGTGCGACGTGGGGCCCACGTGAGGGAGTAGAGTGTAGAAAGGTGTGGTGATGGTTGATGACATAAGCCCATGGGCAATTTAGTTAAAACACTCAAAAGTTTATGCGGAAGAAACAGTAAAATTCCTTTTTAAGCAATCATATTGCTCCATTTTAACTGAAATTACCAAAATACCCTTTAGGTGCCAAGCAGGCATGTTGATCATCAGATGCTTATTAGTAGTAGATATATATTAGTAGTAGGTTTGTACATAATTAAAATTATTTGGAAATTAGAAAGCTCTCTATATTTCTTGATAGGCCTTCTTTATAGAGGAATTTGCATGTAATACAACTTATTTAGCACTTAATTAAATAAGTTACAACTACTTTTAGAAAATTATATAAAATATAATTTATTTTAATCTACAACTTTTCATATTCCTAAAATCTGTCCCTTGAGATTCTCTTACCTAAAACTATCCTAATATATATCTCGTAAGATTCTCTTTCACCTAAAATGTATTTATCCATATTAATTTTCTCCCAATTTCTCCATTAAAAGATTTGAGTATATCCTAATGTCCCTAACATCTTTCCTCCCTTTTACGTATATAATATATCCCCCCCCCCCTCCAATCCTTCCTCCACCCCACTACAAAATTCTTGTACCCTTCTTCATACTCTATTCACTACAAGAAAACGGAATTATTAATGGTGGTTTTCAACCGCCGTAATACACATTAACGGCGGATTTTCAAAGCACTACAATCCCGTCCACCAAAATTATATTACGGCGGTTCTAAGAAAATTGACGTAATTACGTTTGAAAACCGCCGTATTTTGTTGTGGTTAATGTGACTTTTTGTTTTGCTTATTGTGGCGGTTTTAAATCGCCATAGTTGTATAAGAAAACTGTTACAGTAAACCCAGTATCCATCCACAATTTATTTTTTCACATTTACAATCTTATTTATTGAATGCTATGCTTTGAAACTTCTATAACACTTCATAATCATTTGAAACCAATATAGAAGATTAAATAAGAAAAATATTCATTATATAAAACGCAAGTATACCAAAATTACATCATCAAAATATTAATACTTTCAATTGTATTTCAACAGTAATATCCAAAAGATTCATAGTTGATCTTATAAAATAATCACTAATTCACACTTGGACGATCATCATTGTTACTTTCATCTAAAGATCTTCTTGGTTCAACTGTTGATGGTGCACCACTTCCTAAATCTGGTGCCTGAAAAAAAAATACAGTCAATAAGTAAACAATTAAAATTTTGAGCTGGAGATGGGGTAGGAGAAGGAGAGTTTGAACAATATGGTGCTTTATTTCCACCTCCATTTTTCTGCTTATTCCTATGTTTGTGGTGTATTTTGCTCTTCATTTTGAAAGAAAACTATTGAAGAGGAATGTTTCTACTCCACGTGGTTACTATGTTGGAATTTGGAACTTGGAAGTAGTGAAATAATGAAATAAGGTGGTTATTGACACTTTATAGAAGACCATTCAACCAAATATACATTGTTCCTGGTGAACCCAAACCCATCATTAATCATATATTTTCATTGGATCTTAGGGCTGTAAAGTATCTTCTGTGACATGGGTGCTCTGAGAAGTCTATTGCACGGTTGCATTTGATTTTTCACCATGTCAATACTAAAATTTGTAGTTTTTTTGAAAAAGGTTTAAGAATCAGGTGCTCTTCAACTACATCTCTTCTTTGCCACTTGTTTAAACCACATTTTGGACACATGCATTTAATTATGCTCCCATCAAAATCCAAAAATTATCTTAGACTATCTGCATATCCAGATGTATTTCGTAGTTTGCTAATCCAAGATTCATCAATTGGCATGGCTAGAAAGGAAGACATATGTAACGACCCGACTTGTCGTTTTGAACATCTACGCTCCTTTCGATAATTTGAAGTCTTGAGCAGTTTCGTAATGTGTACTATGACTTGTGTGAATTGTCGGCTTGGTTTTCGTACGATTCGGGATTTAATTGAAAGAACAATCCTTGTTTAGAAGGTTAAATGAAAAGAATGGACCGATTTGACTTTTTATGCAAACGACTCCGAAATGAAGTTTTGATGGTTCTAATAGCTCCGTATAGTAATTTTGGACTTAGGAGCATCTCTGAAAAATTATTTGGAAGCTTGTAGCTAAATTAGGCTTGAAATGGCTAAAATAGAAATTTAAGTTTGAAATTTTGACCGGGGAGTTGACTTTATTGATATCGGACCCGGATTGAGATTTTCGAAAATTGAAATAGCTCTGTTATGTCATTTATGATTTGTGTGCCAAATTTGAAGTCATTGCGGGTTCATTTAATATGTTTCGGCATGAGTTTTGTAAATTAAAAAGTTAGAAACTCATAAGTTTGAATCGAGGTATGAATTGTAATTTCGATATTGTTTGACGTGATTTGAAGCCCTGAGTACGTCCGTATTATATTACGAACTTGTTGGTATATTTGAATGGGATCCCGAGTGGCTCAGGTGAGTTTCGGGGTGAGTTTTGAGCGAGTACGGGCATTTCGAAACTCTGATGTTATTCTGGAACGTTGGAAGTGCGGACCACACAATTTCATGTGCTGAGGCACATTTTTCAATGTTGTAGCAGATGAAAAAGTATTACAGCAGATGAAAATGTGCGGACCGCGGAGGAAAAATGCAAACCGTACAATTTTGTCTGCGGCCGCACTTCAGGGTGTTTTACAGATTCACCGGTCCGACTTCGGAAGCTTATATCTTTTGATCCACAAGGAATTTGGAGATGATTCAAAAACGAAAGTTGTAGCCATTCGTGTCTAGTTTCCAGAAAGGTAAAGAACCCCTTAATTGGACATTTGTAAAGAAATATATAGCCAATTTACCAAAGCCTGGTAGTGGAGAGGTTTGTCCTTTTGTCTTTTTGTTTTCTTGAGTCGAGGGTCTTTCGAAAACAGCCTCTCTATTCCTTTGGGGTAGGGGTAAGGTCTGCGTACACACTACCCTCCCCAGACCACATTAATGGGATTTTACTGGGTTGTTGTTGTTGTTGGTAGTGGAGAGGTTGTGAAGTGTGGCCGCACAATTTTTTGTGCGACCGCAGAACATGGAAATGTGCGACCGCACTTGGAAATATGCGGACCGCACATTGGGAGGTCAAAGGGTGTACTATATAACCGAGGCCTAGGGTATTATTTTATTTTTGGGACCTAGAGAGCTCCGTTTGTGACGATTTTTCGTGGATTTTTCAAGAAATTCATCGGGGTAAGTGATTCTAACTCAGATTTGGTTAACATACATGAATATATCATGGTTTGCATCATTTAATCAGTATTTTGAGAAGAAAATTTGGGAAAAATTGTAGAAATTTTATAAAAACGAATTTTTGAGATTTGAATACCGATTCGGAGTCGGATTTGAGTGAAATTAGTCTGGTTGAACTCGTAATTGAATGGGTTATCGGATTTTATAAATTTTTTCGGGTTTCGAGACGTGGACCCCATGAGCGATTTTTGAGTGTAATTTCGAATTTTGTGGGAAAATATTAGTATTTTGATATGGAATTAATTCCTATAATTGTGTGGACTGAATCAAATTAACTGTGACTAGATACGAGGCTTTCGGAGACCAATTCTCGAGGCAAAGACATAGCAGAGTAAGAAATTACACGGTTTGAGGTAAGTAACACTTCTAAAATTAATTCTGAGGGTATGAATCCCCGAATTGGTGTTATATAAATTGTTTGGAGGTGACGCATATGATAGTTGACGAGCATGTGGGCATGCACCATTGAAACTGTGACTTGAATAAATTCTATGAAGTTGTAAAAAAAATTAAAGAATCATGTTATTATCTGAATATTTCCCACGTGTTAGAGAAATTGAGTTGAGGATCTTATTAAAGATCATATTTAGGCTACGTGCCAATATTTTATGACCCATGGGGTCGTGTTGTTGTTAAATTAATTATTTTTAAAATATACATTTCATACACAGTCATGCTCATCCATTGTGAGGATATTTATGGGATCGGGGCTGCCCGCTTGCAGCAGGCCATATCGGCTTTATATATAGAATTATTATTATTATTATTATTATTATTATTATTATTATTATTATTATTATTATTATTATTATTATTATTATTATTATTATTATTATTATGGGATCGGGCTGCATGCCGCATCAGGATTTATAGGCTTTACTATTATATGGATCGGGGTTGTCTGCCTGCAGCAGGCCTTATTGGCTTTATTATTATATGGATCGGGGCTGCCCGCGTGCAGCAGGCCTTATTGACTTTATTATTATATGGATCGGGGTTGCCCGCCAGCAGCAGGCCTTATAGGCTTTATTATTATTATTGGATCGGAATGCACGCCGCAGTAGGCCATATCGGCTTATTATAGCGCTTGGGCTGAAGGATCCCCTCCGGAATCTATACACACCCCCAGTGAGTGTTGATGATTATATATTCTGGATGGACTTCGCAGGGCATGGACTTGCCTTACTTATTTGTATATATTGTGATAAAATTTTTCTGGACATGGATCTTGTCCGTATTATTTATATTTGGGGATACATTACCCCAGGGCTGGATTAGACTTATACGGTACTAAGTGACTGACTGTCAATCGATGTGTATATATATACAGGTTGGAATATCCTTGGGCTGGATTTGCCGTAAACAGTACTGAATGATCGAATAATTTGTGACCAGTATTTACCTGAGGTCTTTTCTACTGAGATGTCATATTTCTCATATCATGCAGTATTGATCTATTTCACTTGTATTGGGTTTAACTGTTGAACTGAAAACATGCCTACATTTTTGTACCATTATTTATACTGGACTATACCTGCGGAGCTCGTCACTACTTTCAGCCCAGAGGTTAGTCTTGTTACTTATTGAGTTGGTTGTACTCATACTACACTCTGCACACGTTGTGCAGATCCAGGTGCTTTCGGATACGACGACTATTATATCTCAGAGTGCTATCAATTGGAGACTATCAAGGTAGCTGCCTGGAGTCCGTTGACCTTGTCTCTCTTTCTTTTAGTTATTGTATTGTTCTATACTTTCAGACAATGTTTATCAGTCAGACTCTGTATTTATATTAGATGCTCATGTACTCAGTGACACCGAATTTTGGGAGTATTTTATATCTGTATTTGTGAGATTTTCTTCCACTAAATTTAAATATTTTATTTTCCAACTCAAAAAGATATAGTGGTTTATTGAGATTGTCGGCTTGCCTAATATTGAGATAGGCGCCATCACGACAGGTGAGATTTGGGTCGTGACAACATAAGATAACATCATAATATCAAAACAAAAAAGTTAGTTCAAAAGCTTATATGTGAAAAACATAACCTGTAAAATAACATCATTTCATAAGATAACAAAAATTAGTTTTGGTCTGTGAAAAAAAATAAACTGTGATAGCACTATTTTATAAATTTTAATGGAAATGAGTGAAAACTAACATTTGTTCTGTGTTGATTATGCAGAAAACATATCAAGATACTTAATGTCACTTAGCAAGTGCAAAAATTCATCTTGTAGAAAAATTAATATGTACACCAAATGACAAGTTGCAAAATTAGAGGATTCCTCATAGTATACATTTAGTTACAGAGATCACTTGCAGAAAATATATCAAGATACTTTGATGATTTAAAGCGAAAATGGAATAAAACTGAAACGATTAACAAGCCCATATATAATTATTTAGGTTAATAAAGTTGAGTAACAAACTCTATGACTAATTTACACTGATAAGAGCTAACTCAACACTAAGAAATAATCAATCTACCTTTAAAAAAAATCTACTCAAAAGAAAAGACAAAATTAAACTGAAACAAGCTATACCTATCAAATGTTTTTCTGTCGACGTCGATCCCAATAGCTTCACTAGCAGTTTTTGATCCCTCGGCTACCTATCAAGCCTATATATAATATTTAGGTTAATATTAGCAAGAACAACAACTTAAAATATTAAAATTAAGTGCATGCAATCGAAATACCAGACAAAGCAGCAAAATATTTGAAGAAATACCAAACTAATTGAACAAAAAATAACAAAAAATGGACTAAAAAATAAAAGAAAGAAGTACTGAAACCATTAGAACAGTAATGTTTTCTAATAATAGCAATCGTCCTTCTGTTGTCCATTTTTCTAGTAATAGATTACTATTTTGATGTTATCTATTCAATTGACTTAATAAATCATAGATTATCGGACTGAGGAAAAAAAATCAGAACAAAATTGGAAAAATCGCTATACTTCCAAACATGCATGAACCCTAATAAAGAGAAAAGAACTTTTGGTACTAAATATGCTTCATTACCTGAAAATTATGAAGCTACTATACGAATTTTATGTACTTTTTGTGATTTGGATCTCGATTCTTCTAGCCAGAGAAACAGATTAGGAGAATAGAAGAATCTGAAGTTAGAAAATTTGGAGTTCGTTGCCTATTGAAGGAAATAGAACGAATGGGGGAGGGGGGGGGGGGGGGGGGAGGAATTGGGGGAAATAGAATGAATGGGGGAGGAATTGGGGGGAAGAGATACGAGAGACTTGGAATATTTTAGAGGGAGTCTCAAATTATAAGGGGGAAAATACTAAAACCTATTGAGGGTAATAAAAAAGTTGTGATTAAAATATTGTGGCGGTTCCAACCGCCGCAATATGAAATAATCGCTGTTATAAAAAAAATTTAATCCGGTGGATGCTAAAACGCCATTTTTTATTAGATTTTGTGGCGGTTATTTGGAACCGCCGTAATATAACCGCCACAATAATTTCCATTTTTTATAGTAATTATAGTATATTATTTTATCACCTAATTTGGCTTCTCTGTACAATTACTAATGATATATAGTAGTATATTATATATATGATATTATATACTTATATATGTGTATTTAGTATAACAAAAATTAAAGGTAGACTGTAATAAAATTATTCTATGTTTGATTTTAAAATTATTACTTAATATTTGTATATTGTATAATTATTATGATATATATGTATTACACATTGTGTACTACGTATTCATATAAAGTATATTTGTTAAACCTAATAACTCCTCGTGTTTCTTGAAGATGATTTTCTCTAATTAAAATGATGTTGACGGTGATGAATTGACGGTAGGAAAATATTCCTACGATAAGTATATCAAAGTGAAAAAAATTTGAAAGAACAAAAGAATCCCAAAATGTAGAACCTAGTTTAACAGAGGATGCAACATATTTTTATGGAGAATTTATAGTAATAATCTTTAATTAACAAAAAAGAGAATTTTAAGGGACTAATTATGGATAGGACTGTCACGATTCAAAATTCGCTAAAGGTCGTGATGGCGCCTAATGTTGCCGTTAGGCAAGCCAACAGTCTTAGTTACTCATTTTATTATTTTCGAAATCATGAGTCCCATTAAATAAGTAGAGTAAAACCTGGTACTCATAGAAAATCCGTGATTTTATTTTCCAATTTCTGTATATAAAATATAATTACAAGGTGAAATGGTAATAATTGCGTGAACTACAATAATGAATATCCAGTAGGAACCCCCAAAATTCGATGTTACAAGTGCATGAGCATCTACCAAGAAATATAATAAAATACAGCATCTGTCTGGAATACAAGATAGACAGGAGTATGTAAATAACTTTGATGGAGACTCTATATGATGCGGATCGTAACATGGAATGAGGCTCAACATAAAGTCCCCGCAATAGCCACGCCTCTGCGCCCAAAGAGACCACCAATATATATATATACACCTGCACAAAAAGTGCAGCAAGTGTAGCATGAGTACATAAATCAACGCGCACCTTGTAAGTATCTAGCCTAACCCCGGAGAAGTAGTGACGAGGGGTCGACATCGATACTTACTAGTGGTCCAATAAATCAAGTACAACAGAAAGTAAACAAGTATGAGGCATGGTAAAAATAGTGTCAACAAGTTTAAGCACGTGGTACGATCCTCCTCTGAACAATAAACACAAGCCATCCATTATCGGTCACCTCCTCAACCAAAGTGGATATGGAAAATGGTCCCCACCAGATAGATCGTCACATCTCAAATCAGGAAAAAAAACTCACGGATATGATGACTTCTTGCCAAATATTACGCATGACGCTGCCGAGGCGAACGACCCGATCCCATAAGAGTAGTTATAGAAATACCGAGGTCATACGGCCCGATCTAAAATATTGTGTGCATTACCGATGGTCGAACGACACGAACCACAGATGCATTTATTATATTGCTGAGGCGAACGGCCCACTCCCATAAGAATATGATACTTTAAAGGGTCCTTGAACCCACTCACAAAGATACGTGTGAGTTATGAAATTTCAAGAAGCTTTTTAATGAAAACACACAACACGAGAGGAATTCTTAAGGGAAACACTATTGTTCCGCGACTAATCAAGTAGCTCTTTAAAACTCTTACAATAGCAAGTCCATCACTCTATGCAAATCTAGTCTTAGGTCGTAAAGCAAAATAAAGGAATTAAACATGCAAGGATAACTCAAATAGTACAACTAAAGTATGTCGTAAACCTAAGTCTACCCGAAAAAATCAGGAATCCTAGCAGACTCACGGACACTCGTCACCTCATACGTGCGTAGCTCCCACAACATGTAGCATATAAGAATATAATACCTACGAGGTAAATTCCCCCTCACAGAGTTACACATGAGACTTACCTTGCTTCAAAACTCCATAATTGGCTCCAACGCCTCTCTAACACCTCAAACAAAATGCCCATCGATCCGAACTAGTCAATCAATCATGAAAACCAATAAAAATATACTCCAACATTACCAAAGTGTTTCAAAGGTAGGACCATCATAATTAATTAATTTATAACAATTCCTAACATCGCTCGAAAAGTCAATAAAGTCAACCCTCAGGCCCACGTGCCCAGATTCCAAGGCTCGAGATCCCAAACGGACATCGATAACACCAAAGTCCACTTCAAACCAAACATAAGATATTCTTAAACTTTCAAAATGCCAACTTTCTATAATAAGTGCTGAAATGCTTCCGGACCATCCGATATTCAACCCGAACATACGTCCAAGTCCGAAATCATTATACGAACCTATTGGAACCTTCAAATCCCGATTTCGAGGTCATTTACTCAAAAGTCAAACGTTAGTCAATTCTTTCAACTTAAAGCTTCCGAAATTAAAATTTTCCATCTGAATCAACTCTAAACTTCCCGAAATTCAACCCCGACCACGCGTACAAGTCATAATACATGAAGTGAAACTACTCAAGGTCTCAAACCGCCGAACGATGTGCTAGAGCTCAAAACGACTGGTTGGATCATTACAAAGACTAATTATGGATATGTTTCAAAATGAGATTCCTTTTTTATAGGTACTTTGCCGTATTTCAGGGTATAAGTTTTATACATTTATTATGTTTATGTTGTAGAATATGTTATTTCTTAATTATTGTAAATTCTGGAATTTTTTATGAACTCATACGTAAACATGAAAATTTCCCTTCTTTATATGTCTATCTACTGGGCCCCCAAAGTTAAAATTTACGGGCCAGCTTAGCTAAAGGTCAAGCATAGCTAAATTAGCAGTAACTTCTTAAAGCCCAGGCCCATATAGTGATACGTGGGCACCTATTATGTGTTAAGCTAGACAGAAGCCCATTCAATTTTTTCAAGAATAGGGTAATGTGATTCAAGATAGGTGGGTGTGTGAGCTTTAAAATTAATGGAAATTCGATAAATTTTGAAAAACAATGAATTTTTGGAATATAATGAAAATCATTTGATTCATGTCTATGTGTGTAATATTCATAATTAAAGTTTGAAACACACACACACACACACACACACACACACACACATATATATATATATATATATATATATATATAAGTTTTTTATTTGCATTTTGAAGAGGCGCAGCACTTCGATTTGGCATCACTTTCAAAATGACTTCACTTGTAGATTCTTTGTATGTACGGAGCTTACTGAAATGTATGTTATCTAGTCAAAAAGAAAAGTAGTTAAAATAGTAAAGCTCAAAGAAAGAGAGAACAGAAAAACAAATTTGATATTTCACCTACCATTATCTTATTGAGAAGACATAATTTTTGGGTTAATTTTGGTTTAGCGCCAGAAGTCTGTCCAGATGGATACAAGCTCTTTATACCTACCCCAACCTCCAAATATATTAGTACAATATTTTGACAAAAATAAAAACTTAAGAAAAATAATTTCCTGGACATATGACAAAGCGATCAAATAAACAAATAAATTTTTGTTAGAGATTCCTTTAGCTACCGTTTGTTTAATTTCTCAGAAAGGAAGAGAATAATGTTCACGGGATTAATTTTCTGTTCGATAAGCAGCAAAGTTGTCGAAAAGATTTTTCGACAACAAAAGTAGTTAAAATTCCCTCGTTAGACAACTTTTCTTCCATTAAGTTTAGCAACAAAAAAACAAATGCACAACTGTTACCAAAAAAAAAATATGCATGAAATTTGGAGGACAACGATCTTCTTCTTTCTTTTGAACTTTCTTTTCTTTTGTACAACCGCATTTCATTAGTGATATAATTTATTTTGGATGTAGGATTGAATGGCTTTTTCCCCTTCTATTTGGTGCTCGTTATTTGTATTAGGGCTCGGATTAATTGATCCACGTATATTTTATTAAAGAAAAAAGTACTTTCTATCAGGATTTTTTCCTACACTATTCAGGGCTCGAACTCGAAATCTCTTTTTTAGAGCGGAGGAATCTAGGACTCTAAGGCTAGTGAGTAGTTATGGCACGGATAGCTCTAAGGGCTTAATTTGTTTGAATATTATAGAGAAGAGTTATATGTAGTAAGAATCGTACACTTCTACATATGTAGAGTACCAAATCTATTTGTGTCGTGCTTGATTACCTGCCTCGTTGTCTTTCATTATCGGACTTTGTCGTGATTTTGTATCTGATCCTTGTAGTTGTTCCTAGCCAATTGGATCCAATGTTTATTATTATACTCAATACACAGAAATGATTTATTTTTAAAAAAAATTCATAACTCAGGTATTATATTATCGGAGATATTATTTCGCCCTTTAACAAAGTTGATTATCACATTTCGCAGTACGTTTTGGACAATATGTTTGTGACGGCCAAATTGAACGTCTAATAATATCAAAGATAGCTGGACTAATTCAATAAAAGACATTAGACATCTGGAAGTAAGAGTATAAAATTAGCAACTTAGACTTGTTGAAACTTTTCAATTTGTTTACCCTTAAATCGGATAACAATTAAATTTGTACGCGGTTTTAAGGATATGTGGATTGATTCAACATAAATAATCATGGATATTAGGTAAACGAGTTAAAAACAAAATGAATGATCAAACCAGTTGTAATGTTACGTCCTAGCCTGAACCTAGGTTGAACAATAGTTTGCCCTCGATTATACCCTTGGTTCGAACCCAATCGTGAATGAAGAACAAAACAATTAAGTAAGAACTTTTGAAGTAGCTAGAAAGCTAAAAATGAATTTATATTCCCTTGATTCGCGTATTACAATGTCCCTCAAAAGAAAAAATATCCCCTTTATATAGTAGGAGAGTTTCATCCCTAGTACAAGACTAAAAAAGGGTAAAAAGCTTCCTTTCTCATTAATTACTGATCCGTAACCGACATCGAGCGAGATCTGCGCCGTGATATCCGGTCAGGTACGAATATCACGGTCCTTTATCCATCATGTGTAACTATTTACCATGTTTTCCGAGGTTTTAGAACTCGTTATGGGTTCGGAGAGCGTCGCTTTATCACGCCCGGTAATGAACACATCGTTATTCTATCGTGGGTCTTGATACGAATGGATCTCTGCCTCGATTTCAGTCTCGTGCGTCCATGGCCTCTTCCATTTTCTTCACCGGGAAATCGGGATATGCTCGATCCCCGATTATACCCGTACACAGATAGTCCCCTCATTTTCTAGAGAATAGGTTTGCCGAAACAATGGAAAATGATAGATGAACCCCCGGTTTCTTTCCTCGCACGTTATAACTGAGAAGACGGGAAAATCGGAACATCTCATCAATTGCGTCATTCTGACTTCGGACACGTGTCAGTCATCGCCTGGTTGCCTTCGAATGCGAAACGTCGCGCATTGATTGCTTTTTCCGTTATAAAGGCCTCAACCCTTTTCCCCTCTTCCACTTTCCGATTCTAGACTTTACCTTCGAATATTCTAACAGCTTTTAACTTCTCCAGTTCTTCATACATTGTTCATTGAGCCTTCATATCTTCATCTTCTTTGAACCTTCATCCAGACCTTCATACTTTCATACCATCTTCATATTTTTCTACAGACCTATATTTTCTAGATTATAATGGAAAAAACTTCCAAGTTAGTGCCGCAGCAGGCTGCCTCTTCATCTTCTCACCCGGCCGCAGATGCTGAGGTGGCCGTTCCCGAGGTGGCTCCGGAGCCCCCCACGAAGAGCTTCGTACCCGAGGGCTGCTCTATCGGGGACGACTTCAAGGTCGAGAAGGCCTTTAGCCAACAAGACCGAGGCGAGGGGGCATGGAGATACATATGCTCCGTCACCGAAGAAACCCTTCCCGTAGTCCGAGCGGACTGTAAATGGGAGGGTAAGGATGTGGCCGTTCCTGGGGCCGATGACGATATTATCTCTCACGTGAAGGGGCATCTGAGTGTTTGTACTTACCCCTTCATGCTTGCTCCAATGGACCCCATAGTCCTTGCTTTCTGCAAAAGGTACGAGGTGTGCCTTGGGCAAATCCACCCGTCCTTCTGCAGGATCGTGATCCTCCGATGCCATTTTGTGAACAACACCAAATTACCTTGGTTCACCCTCGACCATCTACTCCGTCTGTATAACCCCTGAATCTTCTGAGGGGGACCGATCAAGCTCGTTTGCCGAGTAAGCAAGGCTCCTTTCTCGAGCATCAAAGAGGACCAAGATCGAGGCTGGCAGTGGAGGTTCGTTCGAGTGAAAACCGAAGACCTGATTCCCCCCGAATTTCTGCCATTACCCGAGGAGTGGAACGTATCCCGTAGATATTGTCTTTCTTGGGTATTTCTTTCTTTTTATTCTTTCTCTCATTGCATGTGTTTGTGGTTGTGCATCTGTTGCCCAAGTTACTAATGCAATCCCCCGGTTCAAGGAGTGGATCGATGGGATCTGCAAGAAGATGTCGTACTCCAAGCGCGCATGGCGCAAACATTCGAAGGGCAAATGGGAGGCCCATTCTCAAGGTGATGTTCTTCCTTGAATAGTTATTCCCACACTCTTAACTTACACAGTGCTAACCCTTTCTCTTTTCTTACAAGTCTGCCTAAGACCACCGAACTCAGGCCGCTGGATGAGGATGAGGACCCATCTTTACTTGTCGAGCCCTCCATTTTGGGGCTGCCTGGGGCTGCCGCGAAGGAGGAAAAGAAGAAGAAAAAGAGAAACTCCTCGGGTTCCTCGGACCCCGAGGTGAAGAGGAAGAAGAGAGCGGCCACCCGGGGCCGGAATCCCAAGAAGAGCACCAAGTCTTGGGTACCGGACCGTAAATCTCTCTACCGGCTCAGGGACGAGCTCGAAGAAGACGACCTCTTTATTGCTAACGGGTCAACCCTTAATGAGGGGCACCAAGCGATGGCCAAGAAAAAGGACCATGAGGTCGATCCCCCTCTAACTCGAGAACTTGAGGGGGAGATGGAGGTTGCGACCTCTCAAGAAGCTGCTCATGTTCCGAAGGAGGCGACCAGTGTCATTGACATCGTTGAGATACCCTCCTATACTGAGTCCATGCTCGCAGAGGCCCAAACAGGCAAAGAAAAGTCAAGTGAGGGAGCGTAGGGTCCAAATGATGCCATTAATACATTTTTTGACGGCATGAACATAGCCGCACTAGAGGATTTTTCTGGGCTTGGTCACCTGGAGGTCACAAAGAAGGACGTGCCCTCGAGAGCTCTCGAGCCGAGTTCGATCCCTAAAATAGTGAAGCAATTCCCCGCTCCGAGCGTGGACCCTGAGCACAATAGAATGGTCGTTCTCACCATCTCGAAGGATGCTTGGGTCATGTCTGCTCTGGTGGGCGTAGCCAGCTATCTCTGATGCCTGGTAACCGAGGAGGACCAAGCAAAGATAAACGAGGTGGAAACGTCAAGTCTCTTCAACGAGGCGGAACATGCGCTGAACCGGGTAAGGCGTTAACTTTTTTGTACCCCTTTGTGAATCCCACTTGGGTTTTTGATGTCCCCTACTAATTTCATTGTTTTACAGGTTTCAGTGCTTCACCATAAAAGCTTCATGCAGTACCACTTGGAGATTAGCCAGCTCTAGTTCAAGCTCAAAGAGCAGGTCCAGAAGAAGGACATGTACATGGCTCTTAGAGAGCAACATGACAAAGCCCTTAAAGACCTCCCGATTCTCCAGGTTGAACTGGAAAAAGCTCAGAAGGAAGCCTCGAGCCTGATGTGGGAACACGCCGACCTGGTAGAGAAGGTAAAGATCTTTAAGGCTAAAAACGTGCAGCTAGTCGTGGTGACTAACAACACATCTTCACAGGTCCAACAGAAGATAGACCTGATCGACCGACTGCTGGATGAGATGGACGAGGTCAAGGCCACGACCGAAGTGTGAAAGGTCAGGATGGACCTGCTGGCTTCAGAGAAGGAAGCTACGAAGGCGGAGCTGGCGTAGGTCGAGAACCAACTTCAGGTGGCGAAGGATAAAGCCGATAAGTGGTCTCGACTGAATGATGATCTCTTGGCATAGCTAAGCTCGGCTGTCACGAAACGGGATGCTCTCGGAAGATTATATGCAGCACTGAGGTCCAAATTAGATACAACCTCTATTGAAGCCGAGGAAATAGTAACCCAGTACAAGGCCGATGTGGAGGCAGCCGAGACCCGCTTAAAGACGAAGATTGAATACATAAAGCGGCTATCCTGGAGAGAGACCCTCGAAGAGATCCATTCCCGAGGTTTTGATCTATCGATCGAGAATGAAGAAGATAGGAGGCTCGAGGCTGAGGCAAAAGAGCTCTACGAGCCTGAGGGTCCCGAAGGCTCCGAGGGTTCCGACGGTTTTGGCGACGAGTCGAGGCCTGGTGAATACCAGGCGTAGATGCCTTAGTATTTTTCAAGTTTTTTTTCTTATGTATTTTTTGTTTATTTTGAGGCTGTTTTATCGGGTCTTTGTAAATATATTTTGGAATATATATAAAAAAAATTCCCTATCGGGCAATATCGTGTCTTTACTTTTCCAGCATTTCCTTGCAATTTCTATTCGCGTATAGTTTTTGATGCCTTAGCATCAAATCAGATGTAGTTCTAGGGCATTCATTTTTGGAGGTTCGAACGAAGCCTGACTTCGATGCAACTTTGTTTGCTTGTGGATTCGAACCCTCGGTGAGACCGAATGTTTTCAAGATGCTTAAGTATTTCTAGACGATAATCTTTGCCCAAGGTAACCTGCTAGTAGGTTTCGAATTTTCGTAAAGGCCACACTTTCTAGTTACGGACTTCGGACGTCTCCGAACCATTTTCAGGGCGGCAGTAGCCTTTTATATTAAGGCACCGCCTAATAGGTTTGGTGCCTTCGGGATTCAATAGACCAAGTTATCCGAATTTTCATCAGGCGACAGTTCCCGAGTAGGGGTAGCCCGTGGGCTTGATAGTCCCCGAGTAAGGGTAGCCCGTGGGTTTTAGGATCAGAGATCAAAGGGACAAAAATGTGTAGTAACAAAGTGTAAGGGAAGTTAAAATTTCTTTCATTTCTTAGTATGCAAGATACACGATAGAAAGAGCATAAAAACTCGTGCCACAGCTAGAGTGGACTATATGGGCACGGTTTATACGAACGTTTGGCCCTTACAATGAATCCTAACCACCAAGCCTTAGGTTTTCGCACATAAAGTTTCCTTGCTAAAGACCTTAATCCAAGGGTAATGGCCCCTAGTATTCGAGGTTGAACTCGTGAGGGCTCAGATAGTGTTGACCCAAAGCAAACGATCATTGATTCCAGTTTGAAATCAGTCTTCAAATCTAAGATAGCACATTTTATTGTTGCCTCATTAAAAACTTTGCCGAAAAAGCCACTTCGAGACAAAACCGGTTCAAGGAAAAAAGAGTGCAACATGTGCTTTCAGACCTAACAGCCACATCTGTCCTTAGCCAATTACCACCATACGTTAGTCCGATTTATAACATGATTAAAAAGTAATTGAGTTCGTACCTTAGAAGTAGTACCTCTTTAAGTGTGTCATGTTTCAGTTGTTCGATAGTTGTACGTCGTTTCCCGCTTCGAGTTCATATGAGCCTTTGCTGGTTATTCTGACAACTCAATACGGTCCTTCCCAGTTCAGGCCCAGTTTTCGTTCGTTCGAGTTCCTGGTATGTAATGTTACTTTTCTCAACACTAAGTCCCATACTTGAAAGTGTCGGAGGCTGGCTCTTCGGTTGTAATACCTTTTATCCGATATTTCTGGGCGGCCAACTGGACCAGGGCGGCCTCCTTCCTTTCATCCAATAGTTCCAGGCTTGAGATCATGGCCTCGCCGTTTGGCTCTTCTATCACATACTGGAACCTAAGGCCGTTTGGTTCGGTTCACATCTGTTGTTATTTTACTTTGAACGTCCCGTTAACTTGTTTTATCACGAGGAGGGAGTCGCACTTAGCTTCGACCACCTTGACCCCAAGGCTTTTAGCCAATTCTAAACCTGCAATCATGGCTTCATACTCGGCCTCATTGTTAGTCAATTTCACAATTATAATAGATTGCCTAATTACATTTCCCGTAGGCGGTTTTAATACGATGCCGAGCCTGGACCCTTTTGCATTCGAGGCACCGTCCGTAAAAAGGGTCCAGATTCCCGAAATGGTCCCCGAGGTTAACAGTAATTCCCTTTCGAATTCGGGTATACGTCGGCCACGAAGTCTGCCAAAATCTAAGATTTTATGGCGGTTCGGGGTCGATACTTGATATCGTACCTGCTAATTTCGACGACCCATTTGGCCAATAGGCCTGAGAGCTCGGGTTTGTGCATGACGTTCCTTAGCGGGTAAGAGGTTACGACACATATGGGGTAGCATTGAGAGTACGACTTTAGCTTTCTGGAGGCACTTAGCAAAGCGAGCGCCAATTTTTCCAGGTGAGGATACCTTGATTCTGCCTCGCCTAGAGTTCTACTAACATAGTAAATAGGAAATGTGTACCTTCTTTCTCCCGGACTAAGACTCCACTTACCGCCACCTTGGATACCGCCAAGTAGAGGTACAACTATTCGTCTGCCTTCGGAGTATGCAGTAGGGGCGGACTCCACAGGTACCATTTGAGTTCTTCCAAAGCTTGTTGGCATTCTGGGGTCCAGGAAAAGTTATTCTTCTTCTTTAATAGTAAGAAGAATCGATGGCTTTTGTCCGAGGACCTCGATATGCACCGGCCCAGGGCGGCTATATGCTCGGTTAGTCTTTGAACGGCCTTGATGTTGTCCACCACGGTGATATCCTCTATGGATGTGATTTTGTCGTGTTTGATCTCGATCCCTCGATTGGATACCATGAACCGGAGGAATTTTCCCGATCCGACCCCGAATGCGCACTTCTCTGGGTTCAGCTTCATATTGTATTTCTTCACTACGTCGAAGGTCTCTTGCAAGTGTTTCAAATAATCCTCTGCTCACAGGGACTTGACTAACATATCGTCAATATAAACTTCTATTGATTTTCCTATCTGTTCTTCGAACATCCGGTTTACTAAGCATTGATAAGTGGCATAAGTGTTCTTTAATCCAAATGGCATTACACTATAACAGTAGGTGCTAAATTTAGTGATGAAAGATGTCTTATCTTGATCGTCCGGGTCCATCTGAATTTGGTTGTACCCGGAATAGGCATCAAGAAAGCTGAGTATCTCATGCCTGAACGTCGCGTCGATCATCCGATCGATGTTAGGCAAAGGGAAAGAATCCTTAGGGCATGGCTTGTTTAAATCTTTATAATCTTTACACATTCTTAGCTTATTCCCTTTTCTAGGCACTACCACTACGTTAGCTAACCAGTACGGGTATTTAACTTCCTGGATGGACCCTATTTTAAGAAGCTAGGATACCTCGTCCTTGATGAACGCACGCTTGACCTCGGTCTGCGGTCTCCTCTTTTGCTTAACCGGATGGAACTTTAGGTCCAAACTTAGCTTATGAGTGGTTACCTCCTGTAGGATCCCTGTCATGTCAAGATGGGACCAAGCGAAGCAATCTATGTTAGCTTTAAGAAGATCAATGAGGTTTTTCCTAAGCTCGGGGTTAACCCCGTGCCAAGGTATACCTTTCGATCCGGCAGGTGTTCGATCAATATGACTTGCTTCAACTTTTTGACCGTCGATTTAATGGCATTGGTGACATCAAGAGCTATGAACAATCTCGGGACTCCGTAATCATCTTCCTCCTCTATTCATCATTGCTCCGATTCGACCGAGACCGGCATCAGTGATTGCTATTTAATTTCTTCCTTTCTGGTCTGCTCTGCATTTTTTGATGTCGAAACTGCTGGCACCGGGATTACCTCGTCGGATACGAACATTTGCTTTGCAATCGGATGCTCTCCGTAGACCGTCTTGACTCCTCCTGGTGTAGGGAATTTCAATGCTTGGTGCAAGGTCAAGGGTACTACCAACATGTTGTGAACCCACGGCCTTCCGAATAGCGCGTTATACCTCATGTCCCCTTCGATCACGTAGAACTTTGTCTCTTTAATCGTCCCGGTGGTGTTCACCGATAGGGTTATCTCCTATTTAGTAGTTTTATATGCCATGTTAAATTCGTCCAACACCCGGACTGCTAGCACTATTTGGTCATGTAACCCCAATTTCTCTACGACCCTCGATCTGATTATACTGGCTGAGCTACCTGGATTGATCAATACACATTTAACTCTAGATTTATTGATAAGTACGGATATTACCATCGCATCATTGTGAGGTTGCACGATGCCTTCGGCATCCTCATCGTTGAAATAAATGGTTCCCTCCAGGACATAATCTCGGGTGCGTTTTTCCCTTGTGATAGACACGTGTGCGCTTTATCATTGGCCATTGGGGAACAACGACCTTTCCGATGATCATGTTGATGATGTGATGAGGCTCCTCTTGTTCGACCTGTTTATTGGCGTCCCTGTTCCTGAAGTGGTTTTGGCCCGATCACTTAGAAAATCTCGGAGGTGCCCATTGTTGAATAAACGGGCAACTTCTACTCTCAATTATGCGCAATCCTCGGTCCTGTGACCATAAGTGCCGTGATACTTACACATAGAGTTAGGATCTCTTTGGGTAGGGGTTGGACTACGATGGTCAGGGCCACTTAGTCTCTTTGATATGCCTGATGGCTGACACGATACTGGCAGCATCAACGTTGAAGTTATACTCTGATAATCTCGGTGCTTCCCTGCTCCCGAGCAGCCTGTCGAAACCATTTTTTCTCATCAGACCTCTGCTACTAGGCCCTCGATCGCCTCTCTTTTCGTCCCATGTGGGGTGATGCCCGTACCCATCTCCCCTTCGGTCTACACTGTATGGTTGGTACCGATCCTGGACCGGCCTTGGCTCGTGATCAACGGCTCTCTTAGACCTGTCTTCGGCCCTGATGGGATAAACAGACCCAGAAGGGGCTCCGAGTTGGTCGTCTTTGACCCTGATCTTCGACTGGTACCTGTTGTGGACGTCGGCGCAAGTCACCGCCAGTTACTCTACCAAATTTTATTTTAGATGCTGTGAAGCCAAAGGAGGTTTGGGGGTTAAGACCCTGAGTGAATGCCTGAACGGCCCAATCATCTGCAACCGGAGGCAGGTCCATCCGTTCCATCTGGAACCTTGACACGAACTCCCTGAGCATCTAGTTGTCTCTTTGTTTGACCTTGAAAAGGTCCGACTTTCTAGTCTCAACCTTGATGGCCCCGGCATGGGCCTTCACGAAAGCATCTGCAAGCATAACAAACGAGTCAATAGAATTTGGGGGTAAGTTATGATACTATATCATCACTCTTTTAGACAAAGTTTCCCCAAGCTTCTTCAGTAACATCGACTCGATTCCATCATCTTCCAAGTCATTCCCTATGATAGCGCATGTAGGAGGTCGCATGCTCGTTAGGATCCATGATTCCGTTATATTTTGGGATATCATGCATACGAAATCTCTTTGGGATCGGCTTCGCTGCTGCGCTAAGAGGAAAAAGCTTCTGGATAAATTTCTTAGAATCCGGCCCTTTTAATATCGGGGGTGCTCTCGGGATTTGATCGACCATGGAATAGTTGTGTCCACCTTCATGTCATTGGCCTCAATTTTCTTCTCGCATGACTCTACCCGCTTCGCTAATGCTTCAAGTATTTTCATTATTTCGGGATTGACTCCGGGCTCAAGTTCACCCGATCTCTCGGTGATCTGTTCGTTTCTTTGGATGTTTTTCCGGGATTGTTCGGGCTCAACCCTGCTGGGGGCGTGGTTTTGATTTTGTAGTTGCGCTATTGCCGTCTGTTGAGCCTGCAACATTTCAAAGATTAACCGCAGGCCGACCCCATCGCCTTCGCCTTCGGGCACTTCTCGAGATGTTGGTCGGGGTCCCACGCGAATGCTGTTTTCGGGATCAATTGGGATATTGACGTCGATGGCCACCTGTGAGTTAGCATCAACCGGATCTGCAACTGGGACTCCGTTGCGATCAGCAGGAGGCACCTCATTGCTAGGAACCAGATTATTGTTTTCGCCATGATAGCCAAACTCAGCGTCAACGTTCAAGTGGGGGAGACTGAGAATTTGGCATTTTTAAGCTGACCTGAAATTAAGACTTTAAAGAACAAGCGTAAAATAGATTGTGTTATGGAGATCTATATCAAACCACCACTATTATCCTTAGCCCTACATTGGGCGCCAAACTATTTACCCTTAAATCAGATAACAATTAAATTTATACGCGATTTTAAGGATATGTAGATTGATTCAACACAAATAATCAAGAATATTAGATAAACGAGTTAAAGACAAAATGAATGATCAAACCAGTTGTTGTGAGCACCTAATTTTTGACTATATTTGAATTTTTATCACCTTCTACTATGTAAATATTTTCAGAATTTAATATATATATTTTTTAGCTTTGTTACACTTATATATATATATATATATATATAAAATTATTTAAAAGGTAGAGAAAAAATTATTAATAATTTAAAAGGTAAATTATTATTATTAGTATTATTTTTATAATTATTTTTATCTTTATTTTTAAATAATATGAATTAAAAACCGAAAATAAATAAAAAATATTATTATTATTATTATTATTATTATTATTATTATTTTTATTATTTAAAAAAACAAATTTCGGATGGGAATTAATAAATAGGAAAAGTAGAAATATAAAATTAAAAAGTAAAAGTAAAAGTAGGTAGAAATTGTTTAATAAAAAAAAGTAAAAGAAAGTGGAAAATTAAAAAAATAAAAGTAAAAGAATGTGAAAATTTAAAAAATAAAAAGTAAAATAAAGTTGGAATTAAAAAATAAAAGTAAGGGTATCTGATTTTTTTTTTTTTTAAAAAGTAAAAGTAAGTGGGAAATAAAAAAAGAAAAGTAAAATAAGTAGGAAATAAAAAAAGAAAAGTAAAAAAGTGAGATTTTAAATATATTAAAAGTAAAAAAATTGAGAAATTAAAAAATAAAACTAAAGAAAAGTGGGGAATTATTTTTTTAAAAAAATAAGAAAAATGGGAAGTGGAAATTCTTTTTAATTAAAAATAAAAAAATAAATAAAAAATAAAAAATAAAAATCTGAAATTTTCGAATTTTTTTTCTATAAATAGAAGAGAAATGTGATGAAAAAGAGGGAGAGAGAAAGGAAAAAATAGGGAGGAAGGAATTGAGAAAAAATTATTTTCTTCTTCTAGGATAAGGAAATTTCTACTCGTGTCATTCTTTCTTTGGTTTTCTTTCAAAAAATCCAGCAATTCATCACCTAAACTCCAGCTCCGAACCAACTGGAAACCAAGCTAAAAAGCACCACAAAAACGAGCCGAAAACCTAGTAAAACAGTCCCCTTTTGTATAGAAAATAACAGCTCCAAAGTTGAATCGTCGAGTTCGAACTCCATTTGTCGATTTTGGTCGAGGCTCCATTTACATCCTTGTCCATTCTCCGAGCTTCAATATAGTCTTGTAAAGGTCCATTTATCTCATCATTGTTTTATTAAGATATTATGCTTGAATATATAATTTGATCTTATTTAGATTCATGAAGATTGAAATATTTTTTTTTGGTATTAATTGTTAGGTCTCATTAGCTTTTGTTAAATTTTGCTACTTTCTTGATGATTAATATGAAGATTTATAAAAAAAATAATTTTTGGGCACGTAGTAAATGTTTGAACTTTGGGGATAAAATCTATGTCTGCTAGTTGAAATTGAAAAATGAGGTTTGGATTTTAAAAATAATAATGATTGGGCCCGGTGGTTGGGTTGTACTTAATGAAACATGTACTACTGCAATCGACTAATTGATAAGGGAGTAGCTTGATAAACTAGTATCTGGGCATACTCATTAATTGGCTTTAAAGGACAAATTATACAACGATCCAATTTAATTTATCTTGTCCAAAATAGTTTCTGTGAGGCCCAATTTAGTAAGAGCAAAAGCTGACCCATTTTCCACAATTGATTTCCATAGCTCTTGACCTTACACAGATCTCAAACCCGTAAGGAAAAACAAATCATGAACACGTGCTAGTTGCTGTAGGCGTGATTAATAAATCATCATGACTATGAGTATGGTTCCTGTGGCATGGTCACGATACGTAAACCCCAACTCAAGTGCGCGTTTCATGCGACTTGACTTCACCTTTGAATAATAATAAAAATAAACATGTTGTAAATCGCGGGTGCGTTTCATGTGACGCGATTCGCAATATGTACAAAAACAAATGAGCTTGCGATATTGCGACTTATTCAAATAAGTTCCATAAATATTAAAAAGCGATAAAAGACCAAAATGCACAATAGGTTTAAAACATGTAATAAATCAGATAATTACGCTAAGTATTAATTGTTAAGCGACCGTGCTAAAATCACAGAACTTGGGAGTGCCTCACACCTTCTCCCAGATTAACAGAATTCCTTACCCGATCTTCTGTGTTCGCGGATCAAAAATAACAGTCAAATTTTCTCGATTTGGGATTCTAAAATAAACCGGTGACTTGGGATACCATAAATTATTCCAAGTGCCGACTCTGAATAAATAAATAATCTCATTTTGAATAATATCACTTAAATTGAAAAAACTCCCTATCCCCTATCCCCTCGGAAAAAAGGAGGTGTGACAACTCTGGCGACTCTGCTGGGGAACGAACCCAGAATCTCTGGTTCAGGGTTCAGAATTCGAGTTTAGAATAACTGTTATGCTTGGCTTTCTTATGATTCTATGATATTACACGTTTGGGCCTAATGTGCTAAATGTCGCTTTTTACCGCTTTGATATTGATTGAACTGTATATAAACTATTACGAAACCCTCTTCTCTCTGAGTCTTCTGAATCTTCTGGGAAGCGTGCGCTTCGTGTAGCTTCTTTTCTGTTAGAGTCATATCCTAATTTTAGAACGCGGTACGGATAAGTTGCAAAGCCGGTGAAGCTTCTGTATTCCTGGTACGCTGCCCCCCCGGCTCGAGTTGTCCGCTCGGGTAAGCCAGGTCTAGAACAACACACCTAGGATCTAAACCTAGAATAACATAGACTCATGCCGGATCCCTAGTAGGAACGTTTATTTGCATCACGTGCATTTGACTTTGGGGACTCAACATAGGGGTTGGGTCCGTCTAGGATAGGTATACCCAAATCAAAAGACCATCTTGATGCATTGTTACGTGCTACTTGTACATTTATTTGTTTCGACTTGCATGTTGACCGTCTTCTATAAAAGGGAAAGAAAATCAAGAAAAACCAAGAGTGAGGCAAGAGAGAGAAATTTATCCGATTTTCGAAAATCCAGGTATTTGAAAATCCCCAAACTCTGCCAACATTTTGAAAAAAATAATCATTTCCAAATATGCCAAATATTTTCAAAAATAAAAGGTCATGCTTTGCTTACCGAACTACGCGGGTCTGATTCTCACCGGATGTGAGATACGTAGGCAAACCTCATCGGTTCCGGCCCCAATTTTCAAAAATTTAAAAATATTTTCCTTTAATTCTTTCTTTATAAGTTTTTCTTTGACACATAAAATCCAAAAAATTTCCTTCTTTTGGAGAAGTTTTTCTTTTGGAAATTTAAAAAAAAAGTCAAAATCAAAAAAAATATTTTTCTTTAATTTATTCTTTAGAAGTTTTTCCTTAGAAAATCCCAAATAAAAAAAATTTTAAAACCAAAAAAATAATAATATTTCTTTATAGAAGTCTTTCATTTGAAAAAAGAAACAAATCAATTCAAAATCCAAAAATATTTTCTACCTTTTTTTTAGAAGTCTTTCTCCCAAAATATTTAAAACAAAAATCCAAAATAATATTTTCTTTCTTTTCAAAAATTCTCAAAAAAAAAAATCAATATATAAAAAAAATTCTTTCTTCTTTATAAGTCTTTCGAAAATTAAAAAAAAAAAAAAGAAAGAAAAACAAAATTTAAAATCAAGAAAAAAGAGTTAGTTTGTTTACTTTATTCCTGATCTTTTATGAACTACGCAAGATCTGATTCATGCGACGTCATGATACGTAGGCAATCCCCATCGGATTCGATCCTTGACATCAAATAAGCTGAGTGAAAAAAAAGAGAAGAAAGCAAAAGAAAGAAAAGAATGACAAAAATAACGCAAAAAAAAAAAAGCGAAAAATAAACAAAGAGCGAAAAAAAAACTAAAAAAAAAGGAAAAAAAAAACAAGAGTGATAAATCCAAAAAGAGAACTCTTTGTCCAGATTGACAAAGAAAACCGCGGAATATTTTTGTGAATATGTTGTCATATGGCGCGAGCAAGCCGCCAAGGGAAAGCCTCCAAAGGACGAAACAGAAATGGTTACGGTCTTCCTACAGGCCCAAGAGGTGAACTACTTCCAGAACATGATATCTGCAATGGGTAATCCGTTCGCTGAGACTATTAAAATTGGAGAGATGGTCGAAAATGGTTTAAAAACGGGCCAAATCTTGAGTCATGCTGCCTTTAAGGCCACATCACAGGCCGTTCAGAGTGGTTCGGAGGGTTTGATGAACAGAAATTGGATAGATGAGGAATTTGATACGGCACTGAAGGCCCTTACAGCCCTTGCCGAGACAGAGGAAAAGCCAAAAATGGTCGCCAAGCTTGAAAGTTCCCTATCAGACGGGAGTCTTAGTAGCCAGTCTTGCTATCCATTCTGCGTCTGGATTATCTCAGGGTGTGATCCGGATGTTTTACTTTATTGTCTTACTTTCCGGTGTAAATCCTTCTATTTTTAAAATTCAAAAAAAAAAAATCAATCGAAATCAAAAAAAAAAAAGAACAAAATCAAATGAAATTAATATTTCATTGTCGAGGAATGTCTTTTTTCTTAATTTTGTCACTTCTCTTATTCTTTTTTTAATTCTGCTAAATGCAGATTTCAATAATATGGCATGCTTGCGGACTTCGTGCCTCGATCCTAAAACGATGTCTAACTGTGAAATAATGAATCAAGATCCAGAATATGATGAAGATGAGGCTTTTAAGGAAATAAATCAAGAATTGGAACAATTTGAGAATAAGCCTAAGCCAAACTTAAATGAAACCGAGCCAGTTAATTTGGGCAGTCCAGAAGAGGTCCGAGAAACCATGATAAGCATTCACGCCGATGACAGAACTAGGGATGTATTGATCCAACTTTTGTTTGAATTCAAGGATGTGTTTGCATGGTCCTGTGATGATATGCCAGGTTTGAGCGTTGATTTAGTAGTACATAAATTGCCAACTTATCCCGGTTACCCACCCGTACAATAAAAGCAAAGAAAGTTTAAAACGGAAATTAGTGATAAGATCAAAGAAAAGGTCTCCAAACAATTAAAAATTGGTGTGATTCGTGTGGTCCGATAAACCACGTGGTTGGCTAATGTAGTCCCAGTGCCAAAGAAAGATGGGAAAACCCGAGTGTGTGTTGATTATCGGGATTTGAACAAAGCAAGTCCCAAGGACAACTTTCCACCGCCAAACATTCATATTCTTGTTGACAACTGTGCCAAACATGAGATACAGTCTTTCGTGGATTGTTATGCTGGGTATCACCAGGTTCTGATGGATGAGGACGACGCAGAAAAGACGGCTTTCACCACGCCGTGGGGCACTTATTGTTACAGAGTCATGCTATTCGGTTTAAAAAATACCGGGGCAACTTACATGAGAGCCATGACTGCCATCTTCCATGACATGATGCACCAGTAAATTGAGGTGTATGTGGATGATGTGATCATTAAATCCAGAACACAAGAAGGCCATGTGCAAGATCTGAGAAAGTTCTTTGAGCGTCTGCGCAGGTATGATTTGAAATTGAATCCAACCAAATGTGCATTCGGAGTTCCATCTGGGAAACTTCTGGGGTTTATAGTCATCCGGAGGGGTATTGAGTTAGATCCGACAAAGATAAAGTCCATTCGGGATTTGCCACCTCTGAGAACTAAGAAAGAGGTCATGAGTCTGCTAGGGAGATTGAATTACATCAGCAGGTTCATTGCTCAGCTTACTACCACGTGTGATCCTATATTTAAGTTGCTGAAGAAAGATGCAGTGATCAAATGGACAGATGAATGTCAAGAGGCTTTTGATAAGATCAAAGAATATCTGTCAAATCCGCCAGTGTTGGTTCCACCCGAGCCAGGAAGACCTTTGTTCTTGTATCTAACAGTCTTGGAAAATTCCTTTGGGTGTGTCCTGGGGCAACATGATGTGACCGGGAAGAGAGAGAAGGCCATATACTACTTGAGCAAGAAGTTTACCATTTATGAAGCCAAGTATACTTTGTTGGAAAGAACTTGTTGTGCCCTAACTTGGGTCGCCCAGAAGCTCAGACATTATCTTTTGGCCTACACCACATATCTCATAACTAGAATGGATCCTCTGAAGTACATATTCCAGAAACCAATGCCCACGGGAAGGTTAGCAAAATGGCAAATCCTGCTCACTGAGTTCGACATTGTCTATGTCACCCATACAGCGATGAAAGCTCAAGCCTTGGCAGATCATCTAGCTGAGAACCCGGTTGATGATGAATACCAAACCCTAAGTACTTACTTTCCGGACAAGGAAGTAAATTCAGTTGAAGTAATTCCAGAAGACACCAATTCTTGGAAAATGTTCTTTGATAGAGCTGTAAATGCAAAAGGTGTCGGGATTGGGGCAATTTTGGTTTCACCCACCGGTCAGCACTACCCGGCCACAGCCCGGCTTCGGTTCTTCTGTACCAACAACACCGCTGAGTATGAAGCCTGTATTATGGGCATGAATATGGCAGTTGATCTGGATGTGGAAGAATTGTTAATCATGGGAGATTCAGATTTGATCATTCGACAAGCCCAAGGTGAATGGGAAACTCGAGATATCAAGTTTATCCCATATAGGCAACATGTGGAAGATCTTAGCAAACGATTCAAGTCCGTCAAGTTCAAGTATATTCCTCGATTCCACAACGAGTTAGCTGATGCATTAGCTACTTTGGCCTCAATGTTGCCGTATCCGGGCAATATCCATATTGACCCGCTGGAAATCCAAATTCGAGAGAGGCATGGTTATTGTAATACAATTGAAATAGAACCAGATGTTCAGCCATGATATCATGATATCAAAAGGTTTATGAAAATAAAGAAATATCCCGAACATGCTAGTGGAGACCAAAAGAGAACCATTAGAAGGCTTGCCAGCGGTTTCTTCTTGAGCGGAGAAATCTTGTACAAAAGAACTCCAGATCTGAATCTCTTGAGGTGTGTAGATACCCTAGAAGCTGAAAAGATCATGAATGAAGTGCATTCGGGAGTATGTGGACCTCACATGAACGGATATGTCCTTGCAAAGAAAATCCTTCGGGCAGGTTATTACTGGATGACCATGGAAAAGGATTGCTTCAGTTTTGTCCGGAAGTGTCATCAGTGTCAGATACACGGTGACCGGATTCATGCACTGCCTTTAGAGTTACATCCTATGTCAGCACCTTGG